>NW_012108141.1:7166809-7232198 GCF_000951045.1 Mandrillus leucophaeus | reverse complement strand
TCTTCTCTACTCTAGTTAGTTGCATTCTTTCCCGGAGATTTAAGCATTAACTTTATGTTGAACACTTTTAGGTTTGTGTCTACAGACCTCTCACATCTAGCCATATCTCATAAATAATTCAAATTTAACAGTTGGAAATGTTCATATAATAGAAAAATTTTTAATTGCACATGCTATGTGCCAGTGACTGTTCTAAGTGCTCTATGTATATTATCTCATAAAATCTTCACAGTAGCCTTCCATGTAGGTGTTACCATTAAGCTCATGTTATACACAAGTGTGAGAGAGTTTGAGTAATTTGCCCAAGATCATCAAGCAAGGGGCAGAGACTGTTAAATCTAGTTTGGCTCCAGAGATCTTGCTCTTTAGCTGTATGATAGATATCTTTACCTAAAATAATCTTTTCCTTATTCTTTGCATGGAAAGTTAGCAAGCCCTTATATTTTGGGAATCAGCCTAAATTTTGCCTCTTCAGAGAAGCTGTTCTTGATTATCTTGTCTAAAGTAGCTCCTGCCTGCTTACTCTCAGTATTGGTTTCCTTTTATTTCCTGGAAATTACTTAAAAAATCGTTTAAGTCATTTAATTTACTCATCACTATTGTCATAGTCCATGGATTATTTTGCTCCATACCCACTCAAATTCCTTTATGGTATGCCTCCCGGATTACAGAGATAGAAGGGTAAAATCTAATTTTCTCAGATTATCTTACAGCTGGGTTTTCCCATGCAATTTTAATAGCAACAGGAGACAGGAAAATTCTAGGCAGAAGAGAGTGGGTGCCCAGCTAAGGTCCCACCCTCAAGCCGAAAAACCTGATACCATGGCCCAAAAAGAGAACTTACATCTCTGTTTTCCTACTCAAATGTTGCCTTTTCCAAAACCACCCATAGCCCATCCCACTCCCCACATCCTGTGCCCATAAAAACCCCAGATTCAGCTGGCAGAGGAAGGAGAGCAACTGGACATTAGCGACTATGGTTGGATGTTAGAGAGAAGCAGCTTGAGTTCCGAGAAACAGCTTGAAGGTGTAGCTTTGGAGAGGAGTCTGGCTGGGGATAGCCAGATTTCAAAGGACGATTGCCTTCCTGCCCCATTCCCTTTTCAACTCCCCATCCTGCTGAGACCCACTTTCATTGGCAATAAAATCCCCCACATTTACCACCTTGAATTTGTTCATGTGACCTCATTTTTCTTGGTCACTGGTCAAGAGCTTGAGCAATAATGTGGATATAAGAGCGCCCACTGAGCTGTTAACACTTAAACCATCTGCAGATGGCAGACCTAAAAGAGCCCTTACTGTAACACTCCCTCTGGGACTTAGGGGTTCTGGGCACCCCACTGGAAGCTGTCATGGGGTCCCATATGGAGTTCACTCCTGCCAGTGCCCAAAAGCACTTGTCCTGGTTCCTGCACTGACTCACCTGCATGCTCCCTCCTGCAAGGGGTTGAGTGCTGTGGGCTGAGTAAGTGAGGCACCCCTGTTGTGAGATCTGTGAGGAGGTCAGGGGAATATCCTGTTTCAATGTAGCTTTCCCTAATCAGAAGCTCTCACAGGGGAAATCAATGTGAAACTAAGTTATGCGGGGAAAGACACAGGACATAAGGAAACTGTGCTCAAATCGATTATGTCAGAAAAGGCACAGCTCTAGAGATGTCAGGTATGGCAGAAGAGTCTTGATAATGTGGTTCCTGACTTGTAGAAACATGTTTCTGGAGTTGTCCACAGTGGTAGGAGTTTCCTGATTATGCAGTTTTCTGATTGTGATAGAGGCTGCAGCTTTTTTGCCACCTCAGTTCTTCAGCATGACTTTAAGAGTTATTATGAAAGCTAAACATGGAGTCTGTTTCTTCAGTCCTCCCAGTGATGTTGTGAACTATTTATATGCTTATTAAATTCCTTCATGCTTAAACCAGCTTCAGTAGACTCTGTTGTCTGCAATTAAAGGATACTGACAAGTACTTCTAATAATATGTGTGTTTATTTTATCTATCAGCATATAAGCATTCCAAGAGAAGTTAACCATTCCTGTCAATTGCTGAATTCCCAGTGCCAGGAACAGCTTAGCTCAGAGTAGATGCCTAATATATAATTATTGAATTTCATAACATAAAAGTTTTAGAAATGTTTAATCTCTTGTACAATAATGAAAACTGCTCTGGAATACCCTATAAAGAACTTCTAGTAGTACACCTTGCTGTTTTTCTGTGTGTCTTACATTCCATTTCAGCTGGGTTCTAGAATATATCCAGAAGGTTAAGATTACTGAATAGGTACCAGCTTCTCACTGTTTCTAAAATTTGCCATGTATTTTTCATCTTTCTGCTGATATTTGTAATGTCGTGCCCTTCACTTTTCTCTTGGGTGAATTCCTACTCATTTTTCAAAGACAAACTGAATTATTTTCTTACAGCAGTCTTTCCTGTACTTCCCTCAAATGATTGATTAATCACACCTTAATCAGATACTTTAATATAGCACTTATAATAAATTATTATAGTAGCAAGTTATGATTGATTGACATACCTTAATGCAGATACATTATCATAGCACTTCTAGAATAACAGATAATATTTTGAGTCATGGTGTTATGATCACGAGGTGAAATAAAATCTGTCAGTGAAGGACTATATTAAATTGACATAATGTTTGCTTGTGTAAATGTGTTATAAACTACAAAATGTAAGTCATTGCCTTTATTATTACATATGGAGGCAGAGAAAAATTGTCACTCAATTTCACCTAATTCTCCTTCCAGGTAATTAGATTTCCAATTCACTCCATTTATCTTCTTTTTGTGGATTTACTTGTGTTACATATGAGTTGCCTTTTTTAAGCCTTGAAAAGAAGGGCCGGTAAGCCCACAGAAGCCACATGTTAATCTGAGTGTCTGATCTGAAGAGTAGAAAGCTCTTTCAGAGTAGTTCCTCAGAAAATAGAGGACTAATTCACTTTGGAACTAGTTCATTCCTGCCTATAAAACATTACAATACTGCCCTCAAACAAATAAATGTAAACGAATCCATTTACATTTTTTTCCTTTTAATTTCCTTTTTAATAAATTGTATCCACTTTGAAAATTATGTGTATTACATGTGTATTACAAAATAACCATTTTGGTTATTTTGGGATTTAAAAAATATTATTTTATATATTAGGTGATTCAAATTCAAACAGTATAAATATCTAAAATTTCTAATGTTTTCAGTTTTCATTAGAGACTGTGGTAAGCACATGTCGGAAGCATGTACTATTTTGAATATTTTATTTGAAATATTTAATATTTGTAATATTAAATACAATGTCTCTCCACTGATTTTTATTTTACTTTTGTTCATAAACTAAAATTCACATTAAAAATAAAATTAAAAATGAAAGCATTTATATTTACAATATTAAACATAAGCCAGATGTGGAACCATGCTTTTCCAGATTAAACATTTACTGAGTTGGCAGGAAAAAACCTTCTTCCTCATTCATCCGAGTGAGTTTTGTTTGAATTAATTCTAATTTTTTATTCCTTTAGCCTTTTCACCATCTTTCTGTTGCTTTGTTTACCTAATAGTGGTTTTTCCTTACCACTGCCTTCCACAGTTCTGCACAGCTGCTTCCCAGATGAGCTAAATAGCACATTTTCATCTTTAGATGAATGGGCTGATCCTATACAGCTTTGACAGACGGAGGGATTGAAATCTCTTTGGGACAGTTATCATTGGTACACATTTTTACTGAGGGAGTAGTCAAGGGAATTTGAATATAGAAAAACATCAAACAGTATCCAGCTCTGCATCCTTCAAATTATATATACATAGTTTGCAAACTCATGAAGACAAAACATATATTTGTGAAAAAACGTAAAGGCATATATTCAGAAAACAAATAACCTAACTTTTCAAGCCTATTGACAACATTTCTAATTTTGTGCTTATTTACTAAAGGTTGGTTAACCAAATTCTACAGAGTATTTCACCTAAATGCCTTTAAAGTGGTTCAAATTAAAATGATTTGAAGAAACAAAGCAATAACACTTTCATTTTAGTTTTATTGAGGCATAAATAACAAATAAAAATTGCATATATTTAAGGTTTACAGAGTGATGTTTTGATATATTTATACACGTGAAATGATTGCCACAATCAGACTAATTATCATAGCCATCATTTCACATAGTTACTAGTGTGTGTGTGTGTTGTGAGAACATTTAATAGAACATTTAATTTGTCTTAGCAAATTTCAAGTATATAATAGGGTATTGTTAACTCACTTTGCTGTTCATTTAATTTCCAGAATTTATTCATCCTGCATAACTGAAACTTTGCACAATGTGGCCAGTATTTCCCCATTTCCATTGCCCCCGAACTCCCTGAATGTCAACCACTCTTCCACTTCCTGGTTCTGTGAGTGAGATTTTTTTTAGATTCCACATATAAAGTGGGTCCATGCTGTATTTTTCTTCCTGTGTCTAGCTCATTTCACTTAGCATTATGTCCTCCACGTCATCCATAAAAATGATAGTATTTTCTTATTTTTCAAGTCTGAATAATATTCCATTATCTCTCTCTCTCCCACACACACACACACACACACACACACACACACTCACACACATATCTTTACCTTAGAAACTGTGAATAATTCTGCAATGAACATAGGAGTTCAAATATTTGAGATACTGGTTACATTTTTTTAAATATATACCCAGAAGTTGAATTGTTGGATCACATAGTGGTTAGATTTTTAAAATTTTTTAAGGAACCTCCACAATATTTTTCATAATGTCTGTACCAATTCACATTCCCATCAATATTTCACAAAAGAGTAAACCTGTCGAAAACTTTATGTTATGAAATTCGGTAACTATATATTAGCATCTACCTACTCTGTGCTAAGCTGTATCTCTCATTGGGACTTGAGCAATTGACAGTAATGGTTAACTTCTCTTGGAATGCTTATATTCTGATACATAAAATAAACACACAAATTATTAGATGTACTGGTTAGGGTCCTTAATTGTAGACAACATGGTCTACTGAAGTTGGTTTAAGCACAGAGGTATTTAATAAGCATATAAATAATTCACAACATCTCTGGGAAGAACAAAGAAACTGACTCTAGGTTTAGCTTTCATAATGTACAAAGAATCTTTTTTTTTTTTTTTAATATCCCTGTAAGGAAAAATCTTTTGTCTTTTTGATAATAGCCATTCTAACAAGTGTGAAGTGATATTTTATTGTGATTTTGATTTGCATATTTTTGATGATTAGTGAGGTTGGGCACCTTTTCATATATCTGTAGGTCATATGTATGTCTTCTTTTGAGAAATGTTTGGTCTTTCAACCATTTTTTAATTGGATTATTTGTTTTCTTGCTGCTGAGTTGTACTTGTGTTTTTTATATATTTTGGATATTAATCCCTTATCAGATGTGTGGTTTGCAAATGTTTTCTCCTGTTTCATAGATTGTGTCTTTATTCTGTTGATTGTTTCCTTTGCTATGCAGAAGCTTTTGTTGGATGCAATTCCATTAGTCATTTTTGCTTTTGTTGCCTGTGCTTGTTGGTTCATATCTAAAAAATCATTGCCCAGACCAATGTACAGAAGCTTTTTCCCTATGTCATCTCCTACTAGTTCTACATTTTCAGGTTTTATGTCTATGTCTTTAATCTATTTTGTTTATTTTTATATACATTGCAAGATAAGGGTCCAATTTCTTTCTTTCTTTCTTTTTTGTTGCATGTATTTAGTTTTTCTAGTATCATTTATTGAAGAGGTTATCCTTTCCCCATTGTGTTCTTTTTTGTTTTGTTTTGTTTTTGTTTGAGATGGAGTCTCCTCTGTTGCCGAGGCTGGAGTGCAGTGGCGCGATCTCCGCTCACCGCAAGCTCCGCCTCCCAGTTTTACGCCATTCTCCTGCCTCAGCCTCCCGAGTATGCTGGGACTACAGGTGCCCACCACCACGTTCACTGTTGGTATATAAAAATGCTCCTGATTTTTATGTGTTGATTTTGTATCCTGCAACTTTATTGAATTTTTCTTTTTTTTTTGAGATGGAGTCTCTTGCTCTGTCGCCCAGTCTGGAGTGCAGTGGCATGATCTCGGCTCACTGCAAGCTCTGCCTCCCGGGTTCACACCATTCTCCTGCCTCAGCCTCCCAAGTAGCTGGGACTACAGGCGTCCTCCACCACGCCCGGCTAATTTTTTTTTTTTTTTTTAAGTACAGACGGGGTTTCACCGTGTTAGTCAGGATGGTCTCGAGCTCCTGACATTGTGATCCACCCACCTCGGCCTCCCAAAGTGCTGGGATTACAGGCGTGAGCCACTGTGCCCGGCCGCAACTTTGTTAAACTTGTTTATTGGTTCTAATAATTTTTTGTGGAGTCTTTAGGTTTTTCCAAGTATGAGATCATATCAACTGCCAACAAAGATAATTTGACTTCTTCCATTCCAATTTGGATGCCCTTTATTTCTTCCTCCTGTCTAATTATTATGACTAGGACTTCCGGTACCGTTTTGAATAGCAGTGGGGAAAATATCGTCATTGTCATATTCCTTATATAAGAGGGAAGGGAAGGATTTCAGTTTTATCCCATTCAGTATATTAGCTGTAGATCTGTCATATACGGTTTTTATTACGTTGAGGTATGTTCATTCTATTCCTAATCCTTTGAGGGTTTTTATCATTAAGAGGTGGTGAAGTTTATCAAATGCTTTTTCAGTATCAATTGAAATGATTATGCTTTTTGTCCTTCATTCTGTTGATAACAGGTATTACATTGACTGATTTGCATAAGTTGAACCACCCTTGCATCCCTTGGATGAGTCCTGCTTGGTCATGATGAATGATCTTTTTAATGTATTTTTGAACTTGGTTTGCCAGTATTTTGTTGAGAATTTTTGCATTTATATTCATCAGAGATATTGGCCTGCAGTTTTCCATTTCAGATATGTTTTTGTCTGGTTTTGGTATCAGGGTAATACTGGCTTTGTAGAATGAGTTTGGAAGTATTCTCTCTTCCTCTATTTTTCACGATAGTTTGAACATGATTGGTAGTAGTTCTCTATTAAATTTCTGGTAAAATTCATCAGTAAAGTCACTGGGTCCCAGGCTTTTCTTTGGAAAATTTTTATTTCACCTTCAATCTTGTTACTTACTATTGGTCTATCCAGATTTTGGATTTCTTCCCAATTCAATCTTGGTAGGTCATACGTGTCTAGAAATGTATTCATTTCCTGTAGGTTTTTCAATGTTGGCATGTATTTGCTTATAGTAGCCACTAATGTTCCTTTGAATTTCTGCAGTATCAGTTGAAATGTCGTCTTTTTCATCTATGATTTTATTTATTTGAATTTTCTCTTGTTTTTTCTTAGTCTGGCTAAAGGTTTGTCAATTTTGTTAATCTTTTCAAAAAAACTAACTTTTATTTTGTTGATCTCTTGTATTGTTTTGTTCCTTTCAAATTCATTTATTTTTGCTTTGATCTTTGCTATTTCTTCCCCTACTAATTTTGGGTTTTGTTTGTTCTTGATTTTCTAGTTCTTTAAGATGTATTGTTAGATTGTTTATTTGAAGTTTTCTCCCTTTTTTTTTTTTTTTTTTGCTTAGGCACTTATAGCTATAAACTTCCCTCTGAATACTGCTTTTGCTATATCCCACAGGTTTTGACATGTCGTGTTTCCATTATTATTTGTTTGAAGAAAATTTTCAACTTCCTTCTTAATTTTTTCACTGATCCATTGGTCATTCAGAAACATATTGTTAATGTTCAATGTGTTTGTATAGTTTCCAAAATTTCCTCTTGTTACTGATTTCTAGTTTTATTCCATTGTGGTTTGAGAACATGCTTGATAATGTTTGAAAATTTAAATACTTGTTTTGTGACCTATCATATGGTCTATTCTTGAGAATGATCCACGTGAGAAGAATGCGTATTCTGTAGCCATAGAATGAAATATTTTGTAAATATCTATTAGGCACATTTTTTTCTATAGTAGAGGTTAGGTCCAATATTTCCTTGTTGAATTTCTGTCTGGGAGACCTGTCCAATGCTGAAAGTGGGATGTTGAAGTCTCCAGCTATTATTACATTGGAGTTTATCTCATTACCTCTAATAACATTTGCTTTATATATCTGGTGATGGGTGCACATATATTACCAATCATTAAATTATCTTGTCGAATTGATCACTTTATCATTAAATAATTATCTTCTTTGTCTCTTCTTACAGTTTTTGTCTTGAAATCTATTTTGTTCAACATAAGAATAACTACTCCTGATCTTTTTTGGTTTCTGTTAGCATGGAATATCTTTTTTCATCTCTTTATTTTCAGTCTATCTGTATCTTTGTAGGTGAAGTGTGTTTCTTGTAGGTAGCGGATCACTGACCCTTGTTTTTTCACCCCTGCAGCCACTCTATGCCTTTTGATGGCCGAATTTAGTCCATTCACATTCAATGATATTATTGATAAATAAGGACTTACTTTTGCCATTTTGTTATTGGTTTTCTAGCTGCTTTGTGGTCTTCTCTTTCTTCTTTCATTGCTTCCTTCTTGTCTTCCTTTTGGTGAAGGTGATTTTTCTCTGGTGATAGGCATTACTTTCTTATTTTTTAAATTATTTTTATATGCCTATTTTATGATTTTTTGGTTGAGCTTACCATAAGGCTAGCATATACCATAACCCATTATTTTAAGCTGATGATAACTTAATACTGATTATATACAGAAACAAACAGGCAAAAAGGAAACTAATCAGAACTCTACACCTTAACTTCATCCTCCCAGTTTTTAACTTTTTCTGTTTCTCCTTATGTCTTATTGTACTATGTCTTGAAAAGTTGTTGTAGATTTTATGGTTAATTAGTTCATAATTTAGTCCTTCTACTTAAGAGTAATTTATACCACAATTACAGTGTTACACTATTCTGTATTTTTCTATGTGCCCACTATTACCAGTGAGTTATTAACCTTCAGGTGATTTCTTCTTATTCATTCACATCCTTTTCTCTCAGATTAAAGAACTCCCTTTAGCATTTCTTCTAGGACAGGTCTTGTGTTGATGCAATCCCTCAGCTTTTGTTTTTGTGGGAAGGTATTTATTTCTCCTTCATGCTTGCAGGATGTTTTCACCAGGTATACTATTCAAGGATATTTTTGTTTCCTTTCAGCACTTTAAATATGTCATACCACTCTATCCTGGCCCCTAATGTTTCCACTGAGAAGTCTGCTCCCAGAGGTATTACAGCTCAATTGTATGTTGTTTGTTTCTTTTCTCTTGCTGCTTTTAGGATTCTTTCTTCATCCTTGACCTTTGGGAGTCTGATTATTAAACGTCTTTAGGTAGTCTTCTTTGGGTTAAAGCTGCATAGTGTTCTATAATCTTCTTGTACTTGAATGTTGATATGTTTCTCTACATCTGGGATGTTCTCTGATATTATCCATTTGAATCTCTTTACCTGCCTCCTATCTCTTTATCTGCCTCCTCTTTAAGGCCAATAATTCTTAGATTTACCCTTTTGGGACTATTTTCTAGATTACATGGGTGTGCTTCATTGTTTATTTTTTTTTTCTTTTGTCTCCTCTGACTGTATATTTTCGAATAGGCTATTTTCAAGCTCACTAATACTTTCCTCTGCTTGATCAATTCTGGTATTAAGAGACTCTGATGCATTCTTCAGTATGTCAGTTGCATTTTTAAACTCTAGAATTTCTGCTTGATTCTTTGTAATTACTTCAATCTCTTTGTCAAATTTATCTGATATGATTCAAAACTTCTCTGGGTTATCTTGAATTTCTTTGAGTTTTCTCCAAACAGCCATTTTGAACTCTCTGTAGAAAGGTCATATATCCCTGTTTCTCCAGGATTGGTCCCTGATGTCTTATTTATACTGGTGAAGTTATGTGTTTCTGGATAGTTTCATGCTTGTAGATGCTCATCAGTGCCTGGGCATTAATGAGTTAAGTATTTATTGTTGTCTTCATAGTCTGGGCTTGTTTGTGCTTGTCCTCTTTGGGAAGGCTTTCCAGATATTTAAAGGGACTTGGGCCCCAAGTCCAATCATGCTGTGATTTTTACAGGCTCATAGAGGTACTGTGTTGGTGGTCTTGGATAAAATCTGGAAACATTCTCTGGATTACCAGGCAGAGACTCTTGTGTTTTTCCCTAACTTTCTTTCAAACAAATGAAGTATCTGTGTTGCACTATGTGGAACTGCGGGTGTGGTGATGCAAGCACCTCTGTGGCCACCATCATTGGAACTGTGCTGGGTTATATCTGAAGCAAGAACAGCACTGGGCTTTGCCCAAAGCCCTTCACTTGAAAGTAAAGAGTTCCCCCAGGCCCTGGGAACATTCAGAGATGTTGTCTGGGAGCCAGGGATTGGAGTCAAAAACCTTAGCAATTTACCGAATATTCTATTCTGCTGTGGCTAAGCTAGCACTCAAACTATAATAAAAAGTGCTTCCTGCTCTTCCTTCCCATTTCCACAGGCAGAGGAGCCACTCCCTGTGCCCATTACCACCACTAGTCCATGGGGTGTTCTGCCAGGCCACCACTGATGCTCACTTAAGGCTCAAGGGATCTTTTGTCAGCTTGTGGTGAATGCTACTAGGCCTGGGACTCATCCTTCAAGGCAGTGGGCTCCCCTCTGGTCCAGGGCAGGTCCAGAAATGCTGTCTAAGAGGCTAGGTTCAGACTCAGGGACACCAAGACCCTGCTTGTTGCTCTGCCTCACTGTGGCTGAGCTGGTACCTATGGTGCATGACAAAACCCCTTTACTTTTCCATCTGAAGGAGTCTTTCACAGTAGCCACCACAGCTGGGAATGTGTTGGGTCACCCCTGAAGTCAGAACTTCTCAGTGCCTAAGCCCCATAGCATACTCCCTGAGTATCACTGTTGGTTATTCACGGCCCAAGGACTGTTTAACCAGCAGGTGATGAATCCTTCAAGGACCGGGTCCTTCCCTTCAACGTATCCGGTTCCCTTCTGGTCCAGGGTGTGTCTTGAAATGTCATCTAGGAGGCAGAACCTATAATGGAGGCCTCAGGACTCTGCCTGGTTCCCTATCCCACTGTGACTGAGCTGGTATCCAAGTTGCAAAACAAAGTCCTCTTTTCTCTCTCCTGTCCTTGGGCAGAAGGAAAGAGTCACTTTTGTTGCTGTGAGCTGCACTGCCCGGGATTAGGAGAGGGATGGTGCAAGCACTCCCATAGCTGCACCATCTTGTATCTCCCTAGGTCATATTCCACCCTAGTTCACTGGCTCTAAGCCTAATCTAGCACTAGGAATTGCCTAGGAATTGCAGTCCTTGTGTCCTAGACTGCCTTTCAAGTTTATCTAGAATCCCAGAGCACTTCAGCTTGTAGTAGTGGAGCCTGATGAGAAAGTCAGGTTCCAATTGCTGGGATGGGCAATTGCCATCTGGCTAGGACCGGTCTAAATACTCCCTCCATGTGTGGGCACTGGCTGAGCCCAGAAGGTCCTCATTCTCTGCTGCGTGTGATAGGGCAGCAATGAGTTCAATGTAAAGTCACCCATTCACTAAACTCTCCCTCCCCAAAGCTCATAGATTCTCTGAGTGGTATTACTGCTGCTGGGGTATGGGGGAGGGATGCTGGTGGCGATTTAAGACTGTCTCTCTGAGCCTCTTCCACGCTTCTTTTAGTGATAAGAAGTTAAAACCACATACTGTGATTGCTTACTGGAGTTTTGGTTCTTGTGACAATTGTTAACAATTGTGATTGTGCTTTTATGTGTGAAGATACTTGTTAAAATGTGGTGTTGCAGTGAATGGGAGGTGGGGGGATGAATGATGCAGGGTTCTATTCTGCCATCTTGCTCTACCCTCTCTCCTTTTATTCTTAGTCTAGCTAAAGGAAAGTCAATTTTGTTTATTTTATTTTTTACAAAAAATTAGCCCTTAGTTTCATTGCTCTTTTCTATTTTTTTTGGTATTCGCTATATAATTTATTATTTTTATTATTTTATTATTTTCTTCCTCTGCTAGGTGTAAAGTTAGGTTGTTTATTTGAAATATTTTGTTTTTTTCTGAATGTAGGTGTTTATTGCTACACACTTCTCTTGGAACTGCTTTTGCTGCATCCCATAAATTTGGGCATGGTGTGTTACCATTTAAATGTGTCTAAAGACATTTTTAAATTTCCCTTTTGGTTTGTTCTTTTACTTGTTGGTTTTCAGGAGTGTGTTGTTAATTTTCCACATATTTGTGGATTTTCCAAAGTTCTTCCTATTTATATCTAGCTTCATAATATTGTGCATGAAAAAGAAACTTGATCCAATTTTTAAAAATTTATTGAGACATTTCTGTGGCCTGACATGATCTATCCTGGAGAATATTTCTTGTGCACTTGAGACGAATGTGTATTCTGCTACTGTTGAAAAGTTGACCTATAGTGTTGTTCAAGTCTGCTGTTTTCTTACTGACTTTTTGTTTTATCTATACATTGTTTAAAGTGGAGAACTGCCTCATGTTCTTACTTATATGTAAGAATGATGAGACCACATAGACACATAGAAAGGACTACCACACAACAGTGCATACTGGAGGATGAAGGGTGGGAAAAGGGAGAGGATCAGAAAAAAATAACTGTTGAGTACCAGACCTAATACCTGGGTGATGAAATAATTGGTACAACAAACCTCCATGACACATGTTTACTTATGTAACAACCCTGCACATCCTGCACATGTACCCACCCCTGAACTTAAAAGTAAAAACAAACAAACAAATGAAAAACCAAACCAACAAAAAAGTGGACTATTGAAGTCCTCTATTATTATTGTATTGCTATCTCTCCCTTCAAATCTGTTGATATTTGGTTCATATATTTAAGAGCTCTGAGTGCATATATTTAAAAATTATATCCTCTTAATTGGCCTCTGTATCATTCTATTATGAACTCCTTCATCCCTTGTGAAAACTTTATTTTTATTTTTATTTTTTTGAAAATTTTCTATATAAAGTCTATTTTATCTAATGTAAGATTAGGCACTCCTTCTCTCTTTTAATTATTATTTTCATGTAACTTTTTTTTCATGAAAATGTATTCATTTTAATCCTGTTTGTGTCCTTAGAGGTAAACTGAGTCTTTTGTAGGCAGCATATGGGTGGATAATGTTTTCTTATCCTTTCAGCCACTTTTTTGATTGGGAAATTTTACTATTTACTTATATAGTAATTATTGATAGAGAGGACTTTTAATTGTCATTTTGTTGTTTTCTGAACATTTTATAGTTTCTTTGTTCCTTTCTTCTTCTCTTGCTGTTTTTCTTTATGATTTCATGATTTTTATAGTGGTATGCTTTGATTCCCTGTCTTTATATTTTCTGTATCTTGCACAGGTTTTAATTTGTGTTTACCATAAGGCTAATATACGCCATCTTTAGTTATAACAGTCCATTTTCACATGATAAAACTTAAGTTCAATCACATACAAAAACTCTCAACTTTTCTTCTTCATTCCTCTCATATACTTAATGTTATTAGGGTCAAAATTTTTAACTTTTAATATTGTATATTTATTAGCAAATTATTGTAGTTACAGATATTGTTATGCATTTGTCTTTTGACTTTTATATGACTTGAACATGATTTATGCATCACTATTATCATTATTATATTATTTCTGTTTCTATCTCCTTATCTTAAACAAAGAGGTTTATAATTTTTTGTATTTTCATGCTTCTAATTAGCATCTATTTGTGTCCTCTTCATCTTGAAGAAGTCCCTTTAGCATTTCTAATAAGGCAGGTCTTGTAATGAGCTCTCTCAATTTTTGTTTGGGAGTTTTTCTCTCTCCTTCATTTCTGAAGGATAGCTTTGCTGGTATATTCTTTTTGGTTGGCAGCTTTTTCTCTTTTGATATTTTGAGTATATTATCTTATTTTCTTCCGTGCTGCAAAGTTTCTGCTAAAGGTATACTTACAGTCTTACGGTGATTATCTTGTATGTAATGAGACACTTTTTACTTACCACTTTGAACTTCCCTTTTCCTTTGACTTTTATAATTTGATTACAATGTATCTTCATGTAGACCTCTTTAAATTCAACCTACTTGGGTTCCTTTGGGCTTCATGAATCCAGCTTTCCATTTCTTTTTTGAGACTGAGGATGTTTTCCATCATTATTGCTTTAAATCACTTTCTACCAATTTTTTTCTCTATTCTCCTTCTATAAGTTTCATAACACATATACTGATTATCTTGGCAGAGTTGCATAAGTTTCTTAGGTTTTCTTCAGTCTTTTTCATTCTTTTTTCTTGCTCTTCTGATGGAACAATTTAAAATAACCTGTCTTTAAACATACTGATTTTTTATTCTGCCTGACAAAATCTGCTGTTGAGACCTCTAGTAAATTTTTCATTTTGGTTATGGTGTTCCTCTGCCTCAAAATTTCTCGTTAATTCTTTTTCATCATTTCTATCTCCTTATTGAATTTCTCATATATTTCATCTATTGTTTTCCAGATTATGTTTAGCTGTCTATCCACGTTCTCTTGTAACTCACTGAGCACCTTTAAGATGATTATTTTGAATTCTTTTGCAATTCACAGATCTCCATTTATTTTGGGATGGTTACTAAAAAAGTGTTTTCTTACTTAGATTTTGTTATGTTTTCTTAATTCTTTGTATTCCTTGTAGGTTTACTTTGTTGTCTTTATCTTTAAAGAAGCAGATACCTCTTCCAAACTTTATGTACTAGTCCAGACTCAGAGAGGTGTACACTGGTCAATAGTGCTTAATATGAGACAAGATAGAGGCCAGCTCAACAAGGAGCACACTGTAAGGCTGGGAACTTACTGGAAACTTTCCTCCCTTCTGGAGGAAAAGCCTCAGTTCTGTGCTTTTTCCAATTTTATAGAGCAGTACCAGCTATAAGATGATGTTTGTTTCCTTTCTTTGTTGCGCACCTTTCCAGAAGATTGAGCTCTGCTGGTTATTCAGTGCTTGTTATGATACAAGATAGAAACTGGCTCCCTCCGTGGAGGGAGCTTCACTTCCTTCCGTCTTTTCTGGAGGAAGAACCTCTGTTATGCACCTTTTTTCCAATCTTACAGAGCTGTTAGGGGCTGCCCTCCCTTCCTTGGAACTGGGCTCTGTCAGTCCTTCAACACTCAGTATGAGATGAGAAAGAACCTCAGTCCATAGAGGGTTCTGAAATGCCTAATAAAATTGCCTTCACTTTCTTCCTTTTCTTCTAGAGATACAACCTCAGTTCTGTGCCTTTTCCTTATCTTGAATAGCAATGCTGGCTGCGAGGGAATTCTCTTCTCTTTTCTTTATTTCTAGTTGTTTAGAGGACTGGGATCTACAGGTTGTTCAGTGCTCAGCATGAGGCCAAAAGGAATCCAGCTCCAAGAAGGGCACCCTGCAAAGGCAGGAGGAGGCCAGGCGGCCAGGCATACTCTGCAATCTCACTTTTCCCACTATGGGAGAAATCATGTTCTAAGGCAAGCTTCTCAGTGCTAAACTAAGGTTGTTTTTGGGAGGAACCCACATAGATAAAGTAAAATTTCCTCTTTTTTTTTTTTGAGATGGAGTCTCGCTGTGTCACCCAGCCTGGAGTGCAATGATGCGATCTTGGCCCACTGCAACCTCCGCTTCCTGGGTTCAAGTGATTCTCCTGCCTCAGCCTTCTGAGTAGCTGGGACTACAGGCGCCCGCCATCATGTTCGGCTAATTTTTTATTTTCAGTAGAGACGGGATTTCACCATACTGGCCAGGCTGTTCTCAAACTCCTGACTTTGTGTTCTGCTTGCCTCGGCCTCCCAAAGTGCTGGGATTACAGGCGTGAGCCACTGCTCCCGGATGATTCTATTTCTTAACTGCATTCTGAATTTCTCCTCAAAATATTTTGGCACTAATACTGTTGTTATATTGACTTTTTTTTTTTTTCTGGAGAAACAAGAGCTATGACTTTCTACTTTGCTGTCTTGCTGACATTCCCCCACCTTCTCCCAAAGCAATAATTCTTATTAAAATGAACTCATTTCATGTATTTATGCAAAAGACATTCAAGAAGACTTCCTAATTTGGAGGTATTTTCATGAACTTCAAGCCATTTCCATCCTCTCTTCCCTCCTTCCTTTCTTGTTGAATAGATTATTTTCCCCCTTTCTCCCCCCTTCCCTCCTTCTGTTTCTCCTTTCTTTCCTCTTTCATTTTTCCCATCCTTCATTTTTTATGTTCATTTTCTGAACTTTCTTGACAGTGCATCACAGTCGAAGGACTTTGGTACTCAGTTTATCCTGGAATTTAAACAATAGAATCCTAAGGGTCTGACTTTGTAGACCCCCAATTGCATGAATGATAGTGAAGAGAGGTTACAGGAACTAATAAGAAGGTATGTCAGCATTCTGAATGACTTGACTTTTCACGTTTGGACTCATTTATCACTTTATTTATTTGAATATAAGAAATGGAGGAATGGTTGAATTCTGTGTTATGACTAGAGAAGCTGAACAACTTTAATAAGTGCCATTAACCCATTTCATTAAATTTTGGCACAGTGGTGCATACACATGTTACCAGATTGTAAGGTATGTTCATTAATTAAAATTACACATCTTGAGGGCTTATCTGCTTCACTCACACTCTTTAAAAATAATATGTAAAAAATAAATAAAAATTAAACATAAATTTCAATTGAAAGTAAAAATGCTGAGTGTTAAAACAAATGAAAATACTAAGATGAGATTTTTTAGAGCCATGTAATCAACAAGTTAACATTATACAGCCACTTCTACAGCTAAATTTACATGTAATTCTTCTAATGTGTAATGGTCAGGCAATCAAAAAATAGATAAATATACAG
This sequence comes from Mandrillus leucophaeus, assembly GCF_000951045.1. Classification (NCBI taxonomy): domain Eukaryota; kingdom Metazoa; phylum Chordata; class Mammalia; order Primates; family Cercopithecidae; genus Mandrillus; species Mandrillus leucophaeus. The sequence goes on along the minus strand of NW_012108141.1, from coordinate 7,215,370 downwards.
TGTACTGAAATGTTAAACAAAAATTGGACTATGGATTAGGAGACCTAAGATATAGTCCCATTTTTCTTACATCTACCCTTTTGTCCGTAAGCAAGCTAATTATTTCTTCATTTGTGGGGTTAACACTTAAGCATCTCTAGATTTTAGATTTCCAATTATCACTAGATTTCTAGGGCTACCCAAGTTGCTAATGTTGGATCACTGCACACATTCTTCCTGAAATATCCTGATTTACATATACTCTAAGAATAGGAACTGATATTTCCTGATACCCCAGAGAGCGAAATGTGTCCCCTGAAGCATCATTTACCTTAGCGATTTTATTGTGTGGTGTCCGTGGAAATGTTATCTAAAGAATAATGATCATGGTGCATCCTTATTTCTTTTATTAACCCCAATGATATGGTCATCATAAGACCTGAGACAGGGAAGTTGTAGGACAGTAGAGATATTAATTAATGTCCTCAAGTTTCTTTTTACCACATAAAATAAAATTAAGTTTTCCATGGAAATAATGGGTTTGAAAATTTGTGACATGACCTGACAAACTATCTCTGATAAGACAATATCTCAAGGAAAATGATTCTGAGTTCTAAACAATAAACAATTTAATTTTGGTGCATAACTTATTTCTACATTGAAAGTTGTGTACAATTCCAGCAAGCTCCACTTACAGCTTTAACTCTACTTAAATTCTGTTACCACAAGTACTATCCTTTCTTCTAATTTAGAAAATTTAATGAAAATAACTCTGGAAAGCAAGGCTAATTTGCTACTAATATACTTTCTTATAAAATGTAAATTTTAAAGAAAAAATAGAAAAACAAGTAGGTTTATATAAATACACAAAAGTTAGTTCATACTAGTTTAGGTACTACACAATTTTGTTAAAAAAGGAAAATATATCTTTTTAGAGGAATAGTATAGCAAGTCTTCTTTAACCAACAGGTCAAACTGAGCATCACTGATAATGGGACAACGTGACATTAGGTGCTTCCTGATATGATGTAATATGTAATGGATAAGTTCTTGTCTAAAAGAAATATTTATACTGAACAAAATGAAGTGTTTACAGATATCTCCCAGTATAAAGAAAATAGAGAGATAAGAGAAATGAATCACATATTACCACAAGGAAACAACCAGACAAGTTCAGAATGTGGAACAATCTAAAAGACAAGGGTCCTGTGTTTTTAAAAAGTCAATGTCATCACAAAGAAAAGAATATTTGGCTGGGAAGTATGGAGAGAGGTGCTCTTTTAAAGAAAAAGACAGTCAAGAGACACAAGCAATGTAATTTTTATACATTGATTGAACGATGATTCACACAAGTAGCTACAATACATTTTGGACATAATTAAGAAAATTTAAATATGAGCTAAACATTAGATGATAGTAGAAAATAATTATGAATTTTTTTATCTAGAACAATGTGATGTTATGTAGAAGGATGTCCTTATACTCACGAGATGCAAGATGAAATATTTTAGGGTGAAATCTGTAAGCTACTTTCAAATGGTACAAACATAGACACAAACACACCAAAATACCAAACGATAATTAAAGCAAATTTGGAAAAATGTTAACAATTGTTTTGTCTAGGTTGTGAGTATATTGGCCTTCATTGTACTATTCTTTGAACTTTTCCAAAACTTAAAAAGAATTATTAATAAAGAGTTGGAAAAGTTGCATAAAAATTTGAATGTATTTAATGTCACTGAACTGTACACTTGAAATGGTTAAACTGTTAAATTTTATGTTGTGTATTTTTGACCAAAGATGTTTAAAAGTTGGAAAAAATCTCATGTAAAGAGTAATCCTGTCTTAACCACAGTCAGTGTCAATAAACTAGAGGTTTTGTGAGATCTCTAATTATTCACTTAAGGTTTATCCAGAGACACAATCTTCAAGGAAACACATTCTAGACAACTAAAGAAACTACCAAGTGATTGCTCTGGGATTCTGACTTTTTGTTTTAAAGCAATGGACCAAACTGCATGAATAATTTCTATCGTTAGATGACACAGACAGATACTTTAGTAATGATTCAGTAGGAACTGTTAGTCCTAGTTTATGGGTTATATGCACAGTATATGGCTTTTGGGATCTCTGCTCCATTTCTGAATTTTCCATGAGAGACAGTACTTAATATTTAGCTTGGAATAAAGAGAAGCTAAAATGAGTTAAGTATTAGAAAATTAAGTTTATCTGTAAAAGAATTCCAAGTAGATATTACAAAAATTTTTTGAACTACAGTTCAGAGGATATGAATAGATTCTAAAAGTATCCTGGGACATGACTGAGGTTCAACAAGTCAGGGCCAATGTTTCCCTAAAGACTTTTAGGCTGAAACCACAATTACAGGTCACTTTTAATTCTGTTCAGAACTCTTCCACACACAAAGCTGTGGGGACACTGTAATTCCTACTCACAGTGACTGAAAATGAAAGCCTGGTTATAAGTACAAAGAGGGATTTTCTGCCAAGCTCAATGAAAGAAGGAAGTGGCAAGGGTGGGTACAGGATGGCCAAAATTTCCTAGTCTTAACTGTGGACAGCAGGATTGCTTAAAGTTCTAAAAAATATTCCCAAATTAGGTCTTGTCACATAAGACACATTCCTGCCAAAAAAATATATGACAAGGATTGGGATGTGGATATGAGGTCAAAAGTGACATCTTTACATGTCAAAGTCTTAAATGGAATAATGTACTGAATAATAATAATAATAAATAATGGCAGTGATCTCTGTTTGGTTCTAGATTTCTGGTTGTACATGTGTATGTGTCTGTATATAACTTTGGTTAAGCCAGATAACACTTTTATGATACAGGTTCTTTAAGTGTTAAAATGTGAAAAAGGTCTTGTATTAGTCCATTATTATATTGCTATAAGGAAACACACAAGACTGGGAAATTTATAAAGAAAAGAGGTTTAATTGACTTATAGTTCCGCATGGCTGGGGAGGCCTCAGGAAACTTACAATCATGGCAGAAGGCACCTCTTCCCAGGGAAACAGGAGAGAGAATGAGTGCCATCAGGGGAAATGCCAGATGCTTATAAAACATCAGATCTTGTGAGAACTCACTCACTATCATGAGAACAGTATGGAGAAAACTGCCCCCACGATTCAATTACCTCCCATCAGGTCTCTCCCATGACATGTGAGGATTATATGGATTACAATTCAAGATGAGATTTGGGTGGTGACACAGCCAAACCATATCACGTCCCTAACCTATAAGGTTTTTGTAAAGAGAAAGTGAAATATTATATATATATATACACACACACACATATATATATTTGTAAGTGTAATATATAATATTTATATATAATATGTAATATATATATAAATTTAGTATAGTGCTTTAGTTGTTATTTAGTACTATGCATAGTAAGTGCTCAGTTAACATCATCATCATTTTTAAGTCATCATTATAATCATCTCAGACTCTGACACAGTTCAACCTTGTAACCACAGTGGTATGGAACAACCTGAGGGAGACCAAGGGCTGAAATTAACTCACTCATAGTGGGTTAGCAAAGAATATCATGACTAGGATAACAGAAAATATGACCTCTAGAATCTAAGATAGCAGTTTAAACCAGAAGTCACAAACCCAAATGCCTAAAAGAAGCTAGCAGGTACTATGCATGAGTAACTCAAGGGTGATGGTGCATATGTCAATATAGGTGATTAGTCAAGTCTGGGTTAATCTAGTAAAAATATGCCCCATCTGAGGAAGCAGCTGCAGTTTAATTCTAGATGATAGTTGAGATGAGAGAATGCAGGCTCCGTATAAACGGATCTTAGAAGTTTAAAGAAAATTTCAAATCCAAGATATTTTGTGGGGAATTTTTTTGTTTCTGAAACATTGACACAATTTTACATACAATTGTGCAGGCCAATTAAAAAATTCTGCAGGCAGATCTGGTCCAATGACTAATTGGTGATCTCTGGTTTCTGGCTTCTTACATCATTCCTATCTAAGATTAGTACTGGTTCTAAAGATTGGCGTGAGATTGAGCCTCTGTGTTGGGGACAAGTAGACCAGAATAGTGTTGCTTGATGGAAATATAGTATGATATGAGTCAGTAATGTGAACCACGGATGTATTTTTGAATTTTCTAGTAGTCACATTAAAAACAAATAAAAAGAAATAGGTAAAATTATTTTAATAATGTATTTTATTTAACTCAACGTATCTATCACATTATTATTTTAACATGTAATATTAATTACTAATAAGATATTTTGTATTTTTATGAGAAGTCTGCAGAATCAAGTGTGCATTTTACACTCACAGTACATCTTAATTTAAGGTTAGCCACACGTCAAGTACTCGGTGGCCATATGCGGGTAGTAGCTACCGTACTAGAGAGCACCGGTCTAGAGCATGCTTCTCAAAATTTAATATTGCTATGGTTTGAATGTGTCCCCTCCAAAATTTATGTTAAAACTGGTGTATTAAGTGGTAGGGCTTTTGGAAAGTGATAAGTCATGATAGCTCTGCCTCAGAAATGGATTAGTGTCTTATAAAGAAACTGGAGGGAACTAGTTTAAGCCCTTTTCTGGTACCATCTTGGAAGCATAAAGAAGGCCTCACCAAATGGCAATTCTGCCAGCACCTTGGTCTTGGACTTTCCAGCCTCCAAAACCATAAGAAATAAATTTCTGTTGTTTATAAATTACCCAGTCTGTGGTATTTTGTTAATAGCAGTACAAACTAAGACAAATAAGCATATGGAAATACTGAGGATCATGTTAATATACTGATTCTAACTCAGTGGTTGAAAGAGAGCCTGAGATGCTTCACTACGGGTTCATGGACTATACTTTGTGTATCAAGGAGCTAGGTAGTTGTGGTAAGTCTGCTTTAGCTAGCAGGTTTTTGCTCAAAGTATTTCCCCCTCTTTAAATTCAGTGAACCTCTGCTGAAGAGACTAAACTAATATTCTAATGAACAATCACTATATTTGAATTTGGAAAAGCATTAATAACTTTAAAAATAGGCAATATTTTAATACTATTTGTAGAAGCCCTGGGTTCATTTACTTTTTTTTTTTTCCTTTTTAAACTTGAGAATCAGCCAATATGTTACCAGAATGCTTTCATAAGAATGCACTTAAGCACAGGATAAGTGCATATAATTCTAACTTCGGGGGCTTGGAACGTTAAACATTTTAATAAAACAGACAATGGGACTTCAAGGGAAATTTGACAATAATACCTTTCAAAGCTTTAGTATTTAAGGTCATTTTCTGGTCAAGGGTATGAATATTTCATGGAAGCTCTAAAAAGAAACACAAAGAAAAATTTTTCATTTCCTCTTGATTATCCTATCTGAGGGATGGGTAGAGCTCTATAGGCAAGCTTTAGATCTTTGTTCAACAAATGCATAAACATGGAAATGTATGCAAATATATGTGGAGCCAAATATAAATGATTCTACATGGTACAGTTGTCCTTGGGATATAAAAGCTTAAACCAGGAATAGTGTTCTAGAGGTGAGCAGTGAATGAGAATGCTGAAGAACTTATCCTCTCTCATCACTGTTTCATTTAAGAACTTTAGTAAGTGGTTTACTATTTATTTTATTCTCTCTCCGATGGTAAGAATAATGCTTGTCATGCCCATATCATAGGGAAGTGTGAAGGAACTTGAAACTGTAACCTACTATCCACTTATAATTACTCACAAGTGTGTCAAAAAGAAAGTACTTAATCTTAAAGACATAGTTAAGATGAAAGCTGAATTGAAAAGATTGCCAAGTGGTCAGGGCCCTTTCTAATGCTGCATTTCATAATAGTAGCAGCTGTCTATCGACATTTGTGTTTTCCACAGTAAAAATGCAAGACTAGATTCTAATCATAGACACAAGATGTTTGTCTCTACATAGAATAAAAGGCCATGCCAAAAGGTAAGGATATAGAGACTTTATGAAATATTTAATTTTAAATTTTGGCTTCAGTTCTGAATCAAACTAAGTATGGAACTTCATATATCAAACGGAATTTTTTCCTTAATAACAACTGCCTAACTACCATATTCTATATTAATACTGGGCAGTTAAAGATATGAAATCAAAAGCAAAACTATAATATCCTATAGGACAGTATATTTATGACTTCCAAAAAGGATGGGACTTATTAAACAAAATACAAAAGTGCAAACTGTAGAGGTAACGTTTAAAATGCATTAAGATGACTATCAGAACTTCTGATTTCTGACCATCAAAATCAATGAAAAAAAAAAAATAAAAGAAGAACTACACCCAGAGAGATGATATTTTGCAATACACATAAGAGGCAAAGGATTAATCAGTATCCAAAAATAAATAAAAAGAATCATATAATTTATAAGAAAAAGAATAACTCACTTGAAAGAATAGGGAAAAATCTTAACAGGTACTTTACAGAAAGAAAATCTGAACAGCCAATAAAAGATGCCCAATCTAACAAATAATCAAGTAAATAAAAATTAAAACCACACTGAGAGATCATTTATAACTCACTACAGTGGGAAAGAACAGTTTATTAATATCTTGTGTTGGTGAGGATGAGGGTTAACCAAATCACTTATATAAGACTTCTCATGGATACAAAATGATACAACTACTCTGAAAAATAGTTTGGCATAATCTGCACACTCTTTTGTGTTTCTGGCTTTGAATTTTCTATAAATTAAAAAAATATTTATTTTGTATTTCTGCATGAATTTCTTTCAAGGTAACCAAATAAGTGATAAGGAAAAGTTTTGCTCCATAGAAGAATTCAAGCTAAAAAACTCAGGATAAATAATAGAATTATAGATTCACCATTATTCAACCCTTAGTAAAAATATTTAGGTAGCTTTCAATAACAGATGCTAACACCATTGGGTGAAATTTTATGGAAAAATCTTATAATGAAGTAATTAGACTGGCATCACCTGAACCTACTGATTGAGCCCAGGAGATCTAAAATTGGTGCAATACTCAGTATAGAGCATCACATATTAAAATTTCTTACTTAGAAAAAAATTATACTCCATTTTATCAAATCAGTTTATAGGGAAGAGAGGAATATAGACAGTAGAACAAACAGCGTGATTTTACTGGATCAGTAAAATCCAGAATGTGAGACATTTGAGGACAATGACTTTTAGGACCTGGTTTCTCCAACAAATCAATAATGTAGAAGATAAAGAGAATGAGGGGGACCATTGTAAAAAATAAATAAATAAACAAATAAATACATGCAAGAGGTAAAGATATAGTAAGATGAAATACAATATCACTTAAATTTTGATTGGTCAAATAAACTATAAAAAATAAGTTAGACAGCCAATTAAATTTTATTAAGGGTGAAAATGAAATGTGAACTAGGTATTAGATGACATTAGGAAAGTATTTTGTTAGATATGATAATGTCGAGATGCTTTCTTTAAAAATGTCATCAGATAAAGATCCATGCTGAAGTGTTTGCAGGTGAAATGAGATATCTTACATTTGCTTTAACAAAACAAAGCTGCTAAGATAATAGAATTCACGGTTTTAAGTAAATTATTAGTTATAAAGGTGGTGACGAAAAACAGGAGGTCTAGGATAACATCTGGATTTTGCCTTTGGTTTCAAGGGTGGTGCCATTTACCAAGACAGGTGATACAGAAGCAACAGCAGGCTTCAGAAATTAAAATGACTTTAATTTTGAGCATAAGTTTTAAGAGTCACAAAGGGCTCGATTGTGTTTGGATACTATAAATTATCAGCAGCCATCCACAGCTTTGTGAAATTTCCTAAAATTTCCTTCAGCAGTACCCAGGGGTGTCGCAACAAGTGCAGTGAAAAAAATGTCTGGATCAATCTACTTTGGAATGTTAGTAGGTCAGATACAACCAAAGACTGAAAAGACATGGGCAGTGGGGATTATTGCAAGAGAGAAGTTAAATGAAATGTTATTCTAGGTAGGATAAGAAAGGGCTAAGTCCATTAAAGTGGTGATGGGAGTCAGGCTCGGTGACTGACGCCTGTAATCCTAGCACTTTGGGAGACTGAGGACGGTGGATCACCTGAGGTCAGGAGTTCGAGACCAGCATGACCAATATGGTGGAACCCTGTCTCTACTAAAAATACAAAAAGTATCCAGACGTGGTGGTGTGTGCCTGTAGTCCCAGCTACATGGGAGGCTGAGACAAGAGAATTGCTTGAACCCGGGAGGTGGAAGTTGCAGCGATCCAAGATTGCGCCATTGCACTCCAGCCTGGGCGACAGAGAGAGACTCTGTCTCAAAAACAAACAAACCACAAAAGGGTGATGGGTAAGGAAGTCTTCAGATAATATCAGTAAGGGTGGATAGAGGATAACAGGCATCTCAGAAGAGGTAGGTATTGTTATAATCTTCAAATCTGAATATAGCAGTGGAGAGTTAAAGCATAATGCTGCTACTAATTTTGGGGTTATAGAGTTAAATAAGAGAGAATAAAATGTTTTGGCTTGCATGCTATTTGGAAAGGAGTAGAAGAACCCATCTGTGAATAGATTGGCAGTGTAGAGTAGATGCTAGGTGATAGACAAGGGTTCTAGAATAAAAGGCACTGGTCGGTAGTAAAAAGAATGATGGATGTGAAGGAATGGGTGTCCCAGAATAGGACAGAGATGAGAGAAATGAGGGTGAGCTGATCAGGGGCCAGCAATTTGGCTGGTGACCAAAGAAAAGTGGAGAAAAACATGTTAGATGAGTGGCTCTTGAGCCTTAGGGGCAGACCAAGTCCCAAGTGCTGCAAAAGCCTCATGAGGTTAACAAATTTCAGGCGCTACTTATCATTGAAAAGGAATGTCACTGGGAATTTACTTATCTTGTCTCTGAAAAATCTTTTTTCTCAGGCTGTTAAAGGAAAAACAATGCAACTATGCTTATTCCTTATTTTAAGAGTTAGTTATTTTCATATTAATAATCAGTTGTATCACATTCCTATTATGTATACATTAGCATTTTAGGCACAATGTAAACCATAAAATAAAAAGTCTTTGTTCCTGCCTCTAAGGGTGCAAGAATTATACATAATTCACCTTATATCTGTAGTCCTTGGAAGAAGTCTTTTTTTTCCACTAAAGTAGACTTCGAAATCTTCTGTCTTTAGCCTGTGGGCATAGTCGATGTATCCTGATATCTCTTGACCATAAGAATTTCTGTCACGAATAAAGATCACGGACTGGTAGCACAGAATAGGGAATAAGACAAAAACATAAAAGAGCTGATTTATTATAGAATGCCATAGGATAGAATGATTTAAAACACTAATATGAGTGACCTTAGGAAGCAGGGCTTCTGAAAGAGAGGTTATAACATTGAACAGATTCTTTTCCCCCACTGCACCTAAAAACACACGTTACTGGCCTGGTGCAGTGGCTCACGCCTGTAAGGCCAGCACTTTGGGAGGCCGAAGTGGGCAGATCACGAGGTGAGGAGATCAAGACCATTCTGGCCAACAGGTGAAATCCCATCTTTACTAAAATACAAAAAATTAGCCAGGCATGGTGGTGTGCACCTATAATCCCAGCTACTCGGGAGGCTGAAGCAGGGGAATCGCTCGAACCCGGGAGGCAGATGTTGCAGTGAGCCAAGAATGCGCCACTGCACTCCAGCCTGGTGACAGAGCAACACTCCGTCTCAAAAAAAAAAAAAAAAAGAAAGAAAAAGGACTCACAATATTACAATATTCCATTTGAAAAACGAAAAGAACAGAGATACAATTAACAAATTAACAATTAGTTGTTATTATGCTGATAGTTTTATCTTGATTGCCTACTCTGTTTAGTATTGAATGCTGAGAATACTGTGCTGAAAAGGATTCTCAGGCAAGTTTTTGGCTAAGGGGAGAAAGTGTTGTGATGGTTTAGTTATACATCCCACAGATATGGCAGGAGGAACTACCATTCTTTGTTATTTCTGTGTGCATTCTTATACAGACTTCAATCATCAGCCCTTTTCATTTTGCCCACATAACTCCATGTAAATTAGTATCCATTTCTCCATGCTTTTAAGCCACTTATTTCTTAATTTACACAGCACAAATTATAAACAAATAGTAACTCAGAGACTTCTTGAGACTCACACTACAGACCAATGTCTAGAAAGACTGCACCTCCTTAAACAAGGACATGAGCCATAATTTTCAATATTTCATATGTATTCCTAAAGGTACTTGACATCTTTTCACGATCATAATTGCTCCCAATGTCAGTTATGTCATATTGGGACACACAAATACACACACACGCACACGGAGACAGAGACAAAGACAGAGAGAGAAAGCCCCCCGCGATGGAATTATATTAACAGAAAAAGAAAAGTATCCCAAATGTCCTCCCCACTGTCTTTAAATGAGAGATGAACCGAACTTATTTCTCCAGCAGAATGGCAGACTAGATATTGTGACTGACCTTCCTACTAAAAACAAATAAAAATTCTGAATAAAATCTAAAACAATAACTTGTAAAACGCATTGATGCCCTGGCAAGGAAAAGAAATATTCAGAGTCCAAAAACTAAGCGAAAGCAGGAACCCAGAGAGGAGAGCAGGGCCTTAAAATAATCTTTGTTCTGAAAGCATCTGCCCAGCCTCAGGGAATTGGAGCAAGGTTTCCATGACCTTGTAGGGTGAGGATGCAGGAAACAAATTCTACCTTTCAGAGACAGAGGCTCATAGAACTTATTGCCTCAACAGAAAGCTGAGAAATCAAAAATGCATGAAGTACTATATCTTCAATGAATCCAGAAAATATAAGAACTATCCAAGAACAGTATGCCAGGGAAAATTCTTTCCAGTGAGCAAAATATAAACATCTTCAGACCAAAAGAAATAATGAGGGAATTGACTAACAAGATCATTGCTCAAAGAAATTCTGCAGGATATATTTCAGGCAAAAGGAAGTGATTCTAGCTGTCGAGTCAAAGATAAAGAAAAAATAATAATCAAAGAAAGTTGGAAATATAGGGGTAAGTAGAAACAAATATTGACTGTATAAAACAACAATAACGGCTTCTTAAATAAAAAGAATAATGTGTTTAAAATGTTTGAAATAGACATATGTTTGGAGGAAGTGATTAAAGTGTTGTGATGTTCTGGAATTTTTCAGAATGAGGGCAGATGTATTGATCCATTTTAGAATTTGATAAATATGTGTGTATAAATCTAGGATGATTATTAAGAAATAAGAAATAGTATATATGACCTTTAAATTATAGTGGGATATATAAAGTTAATCAACCAATTAAATAGAAGGCAATAATGAAAAGGAAAATTATAGAAGAGTCAGGAAAAATAAAATACACAAAATGTAAAGGTAGTGCCATGGGTTCAATTGTGTCCTCCCCAAATTCATATGTTGACACCCTGAACTCTAGTACCACAGAATTGACTGTATTTGAAGACAGAGCCTTTTGAAATGAGAATACATTACAATGAGCATTTTAGGGTGGGTTCTAATCCAAGTTGATTGTGTAAATGTGGACACACAGAGAGACGCCAGGGTGCACGTGCACAGAGTCAAGACTATGTGAGGACACAGCAAGAAGATGGCCATCTGCAAGGAAAGGGAAAAGAACCCTCATAAGAAACCAAATCTGCCAACACCTTCAATTATCTTGGACTTCCAACTTCCAGAACTGTGAGAAAATAAAATTGCTTTGCTTAAGGCATTGTCTGGGGTATTTTGTAGTGGCAGCCTTAGCAAACTCATACAGATTATAATAAGTTAAAATAATTAAGTAATTGCAATAAGTATAAATGACTAAATGTTTAAGTTAAAAACAAGCTTATTAGCATATATATATATATAAATAACATGAAACATAATTACACTTAAAGGTTGAAAGTTAGATAATCAAAAAACTTATATACGGGAGAGTTTTCATCCAAAAAGAGCAGTTATCAGTATACTAATATTAGACAAAATGGTTTTTAACATAAAAACCATTACTAGGGATGGAGCTTCACTACATAATGATACAAGGTTAATGTCATAGAAAAATATAACAATTCAAAATTTGAATGAATCTTTAAAAACAAAGTTTCAAGATATTTAAAGCACAAATTGATAGAACTAGAAGGATATAGAGATGATTCATTATCCCTTTGGTGAATTCATCTCCATTATTTCTAGATGAAGCAGAAAATGAATACATAAAAATTAAAAAATTAATATCGATTTAAAGGACTTAAAAACAAACATGAAGGCTTGGTGTTTATCATAGGCTAGTACCAAAATTTCTTTACACTTCAATGTTCTTGTAAGTAAAATGACTGAGAATCTAAAATTATATACATTTGGCCATAATTTCACTATTTTATGTTACGATATATAGCCTTTTTGTGTCAGTTAAATCCTCTTTTCCCCAGAAACTTGATTAAATTTATTTCAAAACTCTCTTCTCCAGCTCTGTGAGAGTTAAATGTCTTCTCTGATTTTTGTGAATTCCTAGTTTTCTGATGATGGAGGACTTTAAGTGAGGTCAAATGGAGTATAAAGGTGAGTCCCTCTAGAATCATCATATATAGCCCTGGGCAAGTCACTCAAACTCTCTCAATGTCTGACTTAGATTCATTAGTCCTGTGCTCTTAAGCAACTTCCGAAAAACATCCAGCAAGTTTCTACCAAAAACAAAACGAAACAAAAACAAACAAAACAACAGAATCCTGTTTAGACCTCAGCAGTTAGCTAGTTTGGCCACTGAGCAGCCTCTTTCTTCATGATTCTCCTTCAACTCTGTAGAGCAACGGAACACTCCCTGACTGCCTGGAACTGCTCAGCTTACATTTATGTGCTGTCGGGGTCATCTGCCCTGAGCACCCAGTTCGTAAACATCATGCAAATACTGTTATTTATTTTCTCAGTGAGAATTCTGGTTATTAATTATTATATCTATGATTTTTAAATTTTCAACCAAAAACATGCCCAATTAAAATTTTTAAACCTAAACTTCTCACCGCAAAAAAGATACTCATCTGGGGCTGTTTTTACACAACTCTGTATAGAACAAATGTGAATTCTTTCAATATGTCTTTCCAAGTGTGGTTACATATGTGCAAAAGTATAAGAAGATGAGGGAAGATTTTTAAGAAGACTTTTTAGTAAAATTTTTAAAAAGTTCGCTAAAATATTTATCCAATGAACACAATGCTTTATTAAATTATTTTTAAAATTTGATTGGAACTGTTAGTATGTGGTAATTGCTGACAGATTGTCAGGAAATTACAACTCAAAATTTAATTTTAGAAATACATCTTTTAAATGGCACGGTTTGGGATTATAGAGGCAGAAGAGGTGATAACACTGATAATCAGACAGATGTGGTGGCAGATATTAATTATTGTCAAGAACTTCAGCGCTGGTTGAAAGTTCACTGCCTTATTTATATTTTGTGGATTGCCTAAGAATTTGAATGAAGTTAAACTAACAGTCTCAGTTAACTGTGTATTCATTTCAAAATGTATATTTTTCTCCAGAGTTAATAGTAATTATTTCTTCTAGGAATACCTGTTATCGTTTATGAAGAAGCCAGTATATTCTGAGTGAAGTTTTAAGAGCTTCACATTCATTATCTCATTTAATTGTGTCAAACTTTTTATAATGGCTAGATAGCATTATTATCCTCATTTTATAAAGGTGGGAAATGAAAGCATTAAGAGTTTTGGTAACTCCCAAGGACATGTAGCTAGAGAGGGGAGCACCCAAACTCACACCCAGGCTGGCTTCCCATGATACTCAGGTTCTTATCTACTGCATGATGGATAACTTAGATTCAAATGCTGGCTCTGTCACCTACTTACTGTGTGACACTGGTAAGTTAGTAATACGTTTTAAGATTTAGTTTCCTCTATACTAAAATGGTCATAATAATACCTAAATTGGTGTGTGAATTAAATAACACTATTTTGCTAAGCACTTGGTAATGCCTGGTACATGGCAAGCACTCAATAAACAGTATCTATTGCTTTTGAAAAGTTTTGTCATTAATGTTGCTACTGTATTTGTAGCATGTTAAGAGTTTTATAAATTACTTAGGGGATATGGAAATGGAATAATCGTATCAGAATCCCATTGCCTGGTGTATATAGTTATGTCAGGGTTGCCCTACATGGTTCAGTTTCTTTCTTAAGTTTACTTATTCACAGTTAAAACTTTTGATATAATTTGAAGCTAAAATTGAAACAAGCTTTTTAGTTATTATATATATGTGTGTGTGTATATATATGTGTATATATATATATATACACACACAAGACACACCCAATTGATCATAAAACCACTATTCTGGCATCCAGAATGGGGTGCATAGATCAAAAGAGCCCCTTGAAGAATTAGGTTTAATTCAGCCTGAGTGTGATGTATTTCAGTAACTGAAAGCTTTATTATTCAGAGCCCTCTACAGCCTTAAGAATAATTTTAAAATGTAATAAATAATTGCTTAGGCTTACCTAATAACATTTTTAAGTAATAGCTTTATTGAAGTATAGTTTACATAACATAAAAATTCACCCTGAAGTTTAAGTGTACAATTCAATGATTTTTAGTGAATTTATGGAGTTGCACAACACAACTCAGATTTGAAATATTCTCATCACTCCCAAGAGATCCCTTATGACATTTGTAGCCATCCCTGTCTCCATCCCCAGCCCCAGGCAATCACTAATCTACTTTCTATCTCTATAGATTCCCTTTTCTGGATTTTTCATAAAAGTGGAATCATACAATATATGATCTTTTTCATTCTAATAACATTTTTAATCACAGTTAATTTCCCAAAAGACACATGAAAATGATACTTTATATATTAAAGGGCTTTTAAAAATGATGATGTTATGTTTATAAAGGAAAAACTTCCAAAATTCATATTTTCCTTAGATAAAACCCTTTAATACTATCTAGAACAAGTCAAGCTACAACCAACAAAAGCATAAAAAAAATCAAATGCTATTCGTTTGAAGCCACAAATACTGATCTGTTTATTAGCAACCTAAGCAGAAAATACTAGTTTTTGTTTAACCATGTAATAAAACCTCACAAGAACAAGCAATGAAGAAATACCAAGACACATTGCTTCTGATACTGAAGTGGCGAATAAGACACCAAGGGGCATGTAGAATCTGATATTTTATTGAGGTAGCTTGTGACCTCAAAAGTTGAACCAATGTTAATTGAAAAGACTTATGCGATACTTAGTTAGGTCCTCATTACCTCTCATATATTGGAAAAAGATGAATTAAAGTAAAATTCAGACCATTAATATATCATTTGGATCTTTGGCTGCTTGTCTTTTCCCAGAAGTGGATTAAAATACAAATTCATAAACTTGTTATAAGCTGAGTACATGTGTTGCCTGATTTTTCTTGCCAAATACTAATGAGGGGACATAAACCTGATACATCGAAATGGGACTTTATTGACAGTGAAGCCAAAGTCACTTAAAAAAAAAAAAAAGCATACTAAGTAGTATGTTGCTGTACTAAAACTGAAACAGCCTTTTCCAGGGAATGAGAGCTGTCAAACAAAGCTAAGTTGTTGTGTTACCCAGAGACCAGACTGTCAGTGTGCTCTCTGATAGAGATAAATGAAGGAATCGTTATGTGCTAGAAATTTAAAACTCTGGAATGTTCTAATGAATCATTAATTTTAGGGACTCTTCTTTTGGTTTCAGAACGTAAGTGATTTTTGCAAATGGAGCCTAAGTTCTCTAGGAATCGACAATTGTTTTCTAACATTTAAAAATGCCCATCATTTTAAATCTCACTGCAACAAGTTATTTTTGGAATGTTTTGTGCTGATAACTATTTTTAAATTCTATATTCTCTTAGTCAATTGCAGTTTTACATATATGTAAAATATATATAATTTTCACTATTTGTGCAATTCACAGGGTTATATTTAGCACAGTTCTTTGTCTTTCTTATTGGAGGCTTGGGCTCAGAACAAGCACACTTTTATTTCCACATTGTTGGCCAAAGCAGGTTGCAGGCCAGTTCAGATTGAAGAAGCAGGGCAGAGTGACTTCTCTGGATGGGAGGAGCTACCAAGTGTCATTGCAAGGGCTCATGGATAAAGGACAAAGTGGATAATTGTAGCCACTTTGTAATCTGTACTTATTTACCATAAGAAACTACGAATTTTGCATATAGCTGACTTGTTCATTTTGCAATGATTGCAGATTGATTTCTCAGGGGGAATCATTGATTTTTTTTCTCTCCTAGATTATAAGACATATCTATATTTTAAATGGCTTTATTTATTTATTTATTTATTTATTCATTACATTTTTCGAGATGGAGTCTGGCTCTGCTGCCCAGACTGGAGTGCAGTGGCACAATTTCGGCTGACTGCAACCTCTGCTTCCCAGCTTCAAGTGATCCTCCTGCCTCAACCTCCCGAGTAGCTGGGACCACGGGAATGCCACTGCTCCGAGCTAATATTTGTATTTTTAGTAGAGATGGTGTTTCACCATGTTGACCAGGCTGGTCTTGAACTCCTGACCTCAAATGATCCACCCACCGTGGCCTTCCAAAGTGCTGGGATTACAGGTGTGAACCACTGCGCCTGGCTAAATGGCTTTATTTTGAATTACCGGTGAAATTAGGAATAATTTAAGAATATCTTGTCTCACCATTAGTATCCAAAATGTTCTAGAATGTCCAGGGATTGAAAATTTTTAAAAATCAAGCTTTAACTACTTGGAAGAAGAAAATGAAATTATTATATTTATGTATGAACTGGTAATTTACTTAGAAAATCCAAAAGAGTGAACTGAAAAACTTCTAAGAGAGTTCAATAAGTTGATCCAGTACAAAATATTTATACAAAAAATAGATGGATTTTATGCTAGTAATAACCCATTAGCTATTGTGCATGCAATCTTCACTTGCATTATTTTTTATTAGAATCATAACATTTTGCAAAACATTTTTGTAAAATGAATTTCTAGAATAACATAAACATGAAATGAAAAGAATACATTGTTGAACAAAAGTTATGAAATAACTGTGCTGAAATTCTAAGCAAAACACAAGTGGGTATCTTTCACTGCTTAAAATTTTAGCTTGAAGAACAAATGGTTAAGAATAAGATGATTTATAAAGGAGAAATAAACACTATTAGACAAAATAGCTACAATAATTAGAACACATATCATTGGTACAGTGATGGATATAGATCAATGAAAAATACTTCTGAAACACACCCATGTACACAAATATGTGTGCATATAATATATATGCTTTCCATAAGTTGATTTTGTTTATATTTTCTAAATTTCTAAAACAAATATCTACTCTTTCTTTGACTGCACAATTCCAAAATCTTGTCTTTATCCACTGTTTTCTGACCTCCATCACTTATCTTTCTAGCTAACATATTCAATCCAATAATCCTTTCAGCTCTTTGGAGCCACTAATTCATTAAACCATCACATTTTAGTATGCTTGTCTTCTTTATTTGCTCATTTTTTCTCTTTATTAAATTTAGATTCCATGGTGCAGCATCAAAATTGTTCAGTTGTGTAGCACTTCAAATTTCTTGCACACATCCTTCTATTGTACTAGTTTAGAAAATTCTGATACCGTTTCAACCCAATTTTCCTTTTCTGTTTTTTTTTTTTTTTTTTTTTTTTTTTTTTTCTTCTTTTTTTTTTTTTTTTTTTTTTTGAGACAGGGTCTCACTCTATTGCCCAGACTGGAGTGCAGTGGCATGATCTCGGCTCGCTGCAGCCTTGACCTCCCAGGTGCAAGCCACCCTTCTACCTCAGCCTCCCGAGTAGCTGGCACTACAGGTGCACACTACCACACCCTGTTAATTTTGGTATTTTTTGTAGAGACGGGGTTCTGCCATGTTGCCCAGGCTGGTCTTGAACTCCTGAGTTCAAGTGATCACTCGCCTCAGCCTCCCAAAGTGCTGAGATTGCAGGCATGAGCCACCACGTCCAGCCTTAACTTTGTATCCTTAGTGTGTTTCCTGTCCTGATTCACAGTACGTGTATAACTGACAGGGATTTGGGATTGAGATAATTAAGCAAAGGCCAACAAAAATAATCTTCAGGGAACTATTTATCTAATTATGCTTCACAGAAAGTGTCACCATGCAACAAATAGTAGCCCTAAAAGCTATTGTTATATTGAGTGTTTACGATATGCCAGAAATTTTCTCATTTAATCTTAACCAAAACCCCATAACGTAGGTACTATTGTTAATTCTGTTTCACAGATGAGAAAACTGAAGCACGAGAAGGTTAAGTACCTGGCCTAGGGTCACATAGTTAGTGCATCGGTCGGATTTCTAACAGGAAACAATGGCAACATTTGTTTGTTTACACAGGGACTAATGGATGGCATGTAGGGTCACCACAAGGGATGTTGCATGAACCTGGAGCTATTAGTAATAAAACTGACACCATCTCGGCCACTAGACTTTCCCCAACACTATTCCCAAAAGGGAGAGTTTATCAGAACCCAAAAAGGAGAGGGAGGAAGAGTTGTATGTGAGTATTCTACAGAATTGCAGAGAGATTATGTCAAGGGACATAGACAGTTGTATGTCTATGAAGGGTCGAGGGAATAAGTACCTTCTTGCTAGAGTTTCATATTGGCCATATCCCACTGGGGCCAGAGCCTGATATGCATGTACTTTAATAGAAGCATCCTTCCTGGGTAGAGTAGGGTGGAGAAGGAAGAAATGAATCTAAAGCAGCAGGAATTGTCAGTCATGATGCTGGGATCTGTACCCCAGCATCTGGACATGAAGCCTATGATCTTACTACTATACTATGCTTGTGGGGTGGCAGGCAGGAAACTAGGTTCTGTTTTCAGTTTAGACTCCAAGAACAAAATGATTCTTCTGACCAAAGGGATTTTTGTTAACTTTTCACTATCATCACTAAAGGACATTGTTCTTGCAGAAGAATGCAATTGCTCAGGAGGATAGGGGACAATCTTGGAACCTAACCGAAAATGACAGCAACATTACAGAGGCATTCTCAGTAGCAGGCAGATAGGCACTCAGCACTTTGCAGTGTGCTGGTTGGTATTAAAGGACTTCAGGAGAAAGCAAAGACTAAAAAATCAGAGATGAAGGAGTCGAAAAGAATGTGATCATACCAATGGGATAAGAGCATCTTGAGACAAACAACAGAGGATATGAACAAGCCTGAGCAGAATCTCATCAATTAACAATACTAATTATGGGTTAAAACCACTTTCTCAGTAAAGAGAAACTGTAAATCAATATCTGAAACCACCAGATAGGCTTTTTAATTCACTGAATATGAATGTGTAGTAAATTATTTACAGTTCTCATTATAATTGTCAACCTCAAAAAACTCATTTTCTCTATCAAATTTTGAGTTTAAAAACCCATCTGTATCTTGTATAGGCACCAGAGTAAATCATACTATGCCTTAGAGGGGCTCATTCAAGGATACCTAATGAGAGACTACTGTGTACCAAGTGCTATCCTAGGTGCTGGAGATACAGTATTGAACAAAGTAAGACCCTGACCTCATGGAGTTCACAGTCTAGTGGTAAACACACACAATTTATCACCCGAAAATATGGAATGAGCTTCCTCTCCTTTACCATATGACCATCTTCTTATCCCTTTGAAACTCATCTCATTGGAGGATTTTGTGGACAAATTCCTCCATCCCTATGCAGTGTCCCTACAGAACTCATTTCTTACCTCATTCCTATCACACTGCCTCAGGAGATGAATGAGATGCAGTGTGCCTCTAATAAAGTCTCCCTATTAGAGCTCGAGTTGCTTGTGATTAGGGATGCTATCATTTACCGAGGTATCTCCACAATCAAGCATCACACCCAGCAAAGGGAAAACATGCAATAATGTTTATTGACAAAATGCATAAGTGAACAATAGAAAAGAGAAGACAAAAATGTATTTCTTCTACCACTTTTCATATTTAATCTCAAAATGAGCATGAATCATTTGCATGCTTGATAGAAAGAAAAAATAATTTCTCAATAATAAATCAGTCACAATTTATTAGTAATCCTTTATTTGATAGGGGCTTTATTTGCATTTCTAATCTATTAGATATTTCTATTTCTATTTAATAATCACATAATAATTAAATATTTTGCCGAAAACCAACATTACAGGCAGAGAGACTGTGCTGTGAAAACAAAAAAGTTGAGATTAATTGGAAGAAATCTAGCAGATAGGGTAGTTAATAAGGTCTTCCTGAAAAGAAATTGTTTTACTTGAAACTTGAATAATAAAAATCCAGGGGAAGATGTGAGTGAAGAACATTTCAGGCAAAGGGAATAGCAAGTACTCTGGCCCTAAGGCAGGAAATAGCCTTGCCTGTTCAAGAAATAAAAAGAAAGTCAATGTGGCTGAGCAGTAGTGAGAGTAGAGAAGAGGGTGGAGAAGGCACGATGTGAAATAAAATTTGAGATTAGGTAGGAACCAATTTCTGTAGGCCATGTGGGTTCTAATAATGGCTTTCAATTTAACTTAAATGCAATAAAAGTCATTAAACAGTTTTATGCAACAGAATGTAAATGATCAGATTTTTAAAAACATCACTGAAAAAATAGAAAGGTCTTTTGAAAAAAAAATAGTGTGGGTATTGAGCAGATGGTGCTGTGAATAAGGATGGATGATAAAACAGAAGATATTGTTGATACATAGGAAATAGTGAAAAGATGTTGCCCCAATCCATCATGATTCGAAGTGTTGCAACCAAAATGAGCAAGATAAACATAAATTCTATTTGTTCTTGTTTCAGGCAGTATGTTGGCATTTAACCTATTTTATGATTAAAGGGATGGTAGTAAGATTGGATTTAGCAAGAATACCCCTTCAAACTTTATCCACTACCATCCACTATGCACTGCTGCAAAGAGTCGGAAGGAAATGAACATTTCAGGCTAATAAATGTTCCCTACTCTGATGCTTTGTTGGCAATATCTGGTGTCATAGCCTAACCACGTGAAGGGGCAACTGTTACTTAGGTGCCCAAGGTAATCCTGAGTCTAAGATTTCAGCTGACTGAAAAGTGTCTTTCCGTATCCCACTTAAGCTCACAAGCCTTGGCTATTGTTATTAGAATATAGTATTTACTAGTGATCAAACTGGGTCATGCACTGTGCTAAACACTTTCTGTGCATTATTACACTTAACATTCACAATAAAACTTACCAAGCAAGCACACTTATCCCCATTTTATTGATCACAGAAAACTGTGATTTAAGAGGTGTTAAGTAATTTTTTCAGGTTATATGTGGCAGAGCTGGAATTAGAAGCCAACTGTGCCGAATTTCTAAGCCTGTTTTCTTCACTATTGTTCTCTAGTGCCATTCTCCTACTCTGACAGTAAGGAAAAGCTGGAGGGATCAGCCAGTGACATGAAAAAATAAAGACGTATCAACCATGACCCAATGTCTATGCTAGAACTATTAGATGACTTGGTTGAGTTCACCTGTGAAGAAGATGGTAAAAAGTCAGGGTTAGAACTCAGGAAGCCATGAATATTGCTCAACAACATACAGTGGCCTCTTCTCATCTGCATGTAATTTGCTTTTTATATCTAGCTGATGACACAGTCAAAGTCCTCCATCTCTCCCACCCTCACTAGCCACCCCGTTCATTCTACACTCAAGGAGGAGAAGCGGTGAGTAAGGTTTCAGGATATGTACTGAGCACACATGCAAAGGACATTCAGTCTCTTTTCCTTGCTCACACACTGAGAAATACTGGGGTGAGTGGATTAGGCTGTTTCCTCTTGGCCTTACAAAGATATCCTGGGTTGTTTTCTTGCCAAGACTTTTTCATTAGACTAGTAAACAAAAATTTATAAAAGGGCTTGGGTTAAAAAGAGGTAAGAAGGCCTCTCAATCGATTTTGAGTGTCTTTGGTCACATAAGACAATATTTAACACAGGCAAAATCTTTCATGTGGTTTAGCTTAGCTCTGCCGTGGGCCTACTTGGGTTGTGGGACAAAAGCTTCATTTTAGAAGAGGGTACCCGCTTGCCTGGGTTACTGTCTTAGGAACCTGTTGGGCAGGGGGGAGGGGGGTTGTTATCACACAGGTTTTAGTTATCTGGGGATCCTAGTTTTGGATCATATATAATCTCAATACCACCTTTTATATAACTCATATTACTAATAGTAGTTTTATAATGTTTAAATTATTTATTTGGTTTCTAAAAATATTATTAAAAGATCCTATTGTGATAGAAATTGCTGAACCTGTGTAGACTTAACTGCTCATCTGGGCAGTATAACAACACAGTCCGGGTTATGTTGGAACATGACAGCGAAGAGTTATAGAATAGTATTTGTACAGGGACTTTTGTATGGTCACTTTGAAATTAGGATTTTCAAGACTAGTGCTCTAGAGGTTGTTGTTCTCTCCTAGGTAGGTGGAGTTTAGTGCCCTTATTACCAGTGAGACCACGGGGTTTAGGCTAAATGAATAGCTAGGTCTTCAATTAAGATGCTTGCCTCAGTGAAAGATGATGCACTGATTCCTTATGCCATGTGATATAGTTAAATGAGTGCTGGTTAACATTTCAATTATTCAACATATATTTATAAAGCTCTTATTGTTACTGTGTGCTGGGCACATGGATGAATAAGATTATTTCTACCTTCAATGTTCTTACATTCTAGTATGTAATTATACATCTTTCTTTACTGGAAATATTTAGTTGTTCTGAGTGGCAGTTTGGTATAGTGGTGGGACTCTCAACTGGATGAAAGTGAAAACGTCTACTGCCAGTTTTGTCATGAGCCAGCTCTCTGAATAGAGATAACTCACTTAAGCTCTTTGTGACTAAATTTCCTCATACGTAAAAGAAAGGAGGTGGGACCAAAGAGACATTTGAATGATTCTTCTAAAAATCTAAGAGGCAAAACCAATTATTTGGAGGCTATTTTAGTTTGGCATTTTCTAAAAATCCTGGAATAACTTAAGGTGCTTAATAAATATGAAATAAAAATAAGATCATCTTAATCTTTTCCTTCCTTTGCTCATAAGTTCAGAAGGATCTTTAAACAATTCAAAACTCTTATGTATCATGCTAGGGGAAAAAAAATCAAAACAAACCATGAGAATAAGCATCAGATAAAAAGAACTGCCCTTAATCTTAAAGTCTCTGAAATCCAAAACATGCAGGATGTGGTTTAAGGGCATTGTGCACATATAAAATTGTCATCTGAAGATAAAAAAAGAATGTGTGCTTATCTTTCTTATCTGCCCATGTGAAATAATTTTGTTCTTAACCATGCTAACTAAGCCAAAGTAACCTGGTAACATTTACCTGTAAAACAAAACTCCAGCTTACCTACTTTCATTGATGTCAGTTTAAATTTCATGTCATCTAAGTTCTTTCTGCCTTTTGTTTACCATTTGAGTCACACCTATCAACATGGTAAACACTTCTGATAGATGTACCCTTAGAAGTAGCTGATGCTGTACTTAATTATTAAAGATGAGAACACAACATAAACCATCTAGTTCAAGTTACATATTCTGAATATGGGTAACTTAATTTGAATGTGGATCACTCAAATCTAAAGTGTAAAATTCATACATTTTTCATAAAATATACTTCTTATTAATAACAACAAAGCAAATTTCTGACATGAACTGTTTCAGATTTTTCTAAGTTAAGCTGCTAAAAACAATGTTTTTGCATATGGGTTTTCACAAGAATTATCTCATTTGCAACTCACAGCAAAATCCTATAAAGCAGTTTCATTATCTGTAGAGTAGACACAAAAATAAATTAAGACATATTAGGCTTCAGAGTGGGCCTCTTTTTCCTTGCTAGAACCTTGGTCATTTTTCTTGGATGTTTCCTAGGGACTTCAAGGTCTCAGACACAAGAAAGGCATATGGGCTATGCAAAGCCAATCAGGGGCTTTTATTACCTTAAAAGACATTCAGGGGGATTGTTAAAATGGGAATTCCACAGAGAGTATCCCCCTTTTGTTCTTTTTTTTAACAAAGTTTGTCCCCTTGCAAATTCTCATCACTGAATGTGGCTTTGAGATAACCATGAATAATAATTTGATTTTTATGAGGAATTTACCTTTTTAAAGTGAATTATCTTCTATTTGCTTATTCTAGCAATAGGGTATGCAGGAAAGAAATTGCTGTAGTGGTCATTTTACAGATGAGAAAACAGTTATGGCCAGAGATGACATGGCCTGCCTCGAGTTAGGCTGCCATTAAAGGCTTGAGAGAGAGGGAAGCAAACCTGCCAAATCTTTCAGTCTCTTGAAATTTATATTTGTTCACACAGCCCTTTTGTGCTTCGAATTGGTCTGTGAATTCACCAGAACAAGAGACAGTATTTCCTTCCCCAGGTATGACAGGAGAATAATACATAGTAAGCATTTTTAAGGACATTCTAGACAATGTTCTAGACAACTTGTCATTTGCTCAGGACATGCTTTGTGATGATGCTGAAAATAATGATGAGGATGTGATACCGTTGATCAATTAACAAATATACCATAAATACCTACAATGGGAAGAACCGTATAATAGGTACAAAAGGAATATGAAAAAGCACAGTGTATATCATTTGCCACCAAGCAGTTCACAATTTTTTTGGAAGGAAATATTTAATTCATATAAAAGGCAATAAATAATTCAAGGCAGTTGAGGAACAATTCAAAGCAGCTCATATGCACTAAAAGAATGATAAACTAAATAAGCAGTGTGTCTTTGGGAGAAGAAATGTATCACTGTTATATAGGACGATCAGTCTAGGCTCATTGTAAAAGTATAATGCAAATGGATTTTGATGAATTCAAGGGTTTGAAACAGATAGAAGTATCCACATATGAACAGAATCAGCAGATAAGAGTTCCTACTTTTTTCTAATGTTTAGGCAACACATCCACTCAATATGTTAAAAAATGCATTGGTTTTCTTCACATAATTAGAAAAAACTACTTTAAATTTCATATGGAGCCAAAAAGGGCCCATACAGCCAAAACAATTCTAAGCAAAAAGAACAAAGCTGGAGGCATCAGACTACCTGACTTTAAACTATACTACAAGCCTGCATTAACCAAAACAGCATGGTACTGGTACCAAAACAGATATATAGACCAAAGGAACAGAACAGAGGCCTCCGAAATAAGACCTCACATCTACAACCATCTGATCTTTGACAAACCTGACAAAAAGCAAGCAATGAGCAAAGGAGTCCCTATTTCATAAATGGTGTTGGGAAAATGGGCAAGCCATATGCAGAAAACTTAAACTGGACCCCTATCTCATACATTATACAAAAATTAACTCAAGATGGATTAAAGACTTAAACATAAGACCTAAAACCATAAAACCCTAGAAGAAAACCTAGGCAATACCATTAAGGACATAGGCATGGACAAAGACTTCATGACTAAAATACCAAAAGCAATGGCAACAAAAGCCAGAATTGATAAATGGGATCTAATTAAACTAAAGAGCTTCTGCACAGCCAAAAAAAACTATCATCAGAGTGAACAAGCAACCTACAGAATGGGAGAAAATTTTGCAATCTATCCATCTGACAAAGGGCTAATATCCAGAATCTACAAGGAACTTAAACAAATTTACAAGAAAAAACAAACAACCCCATCAAAAAGTGGGTGAAGGACACTTCTCAAGAGAAGACATTTACGTGGCCAGCAAACATATGAAAAAAAGTTCATTATCACTGGTCATTAGATAAATGAAAATTAAAACCACAATGAGATACCATTTCATGCCAGTTAGAATGGCGATCATTAAAAAGGAAACAACAGATGCTGGAGAGGATATGGAGAAATAGGAAAGCTTTTACATGGTTGCTGGGAGTGTAAATTAGTTTAACCATTGTGAAAGACAGGAGGGTGATTCCTCAAGGTTTCAGAACCAGAAATACCATTTGACCCAGCAATCCCATTACTGGGTATTTACCCAAAGGATTATAAATCATTCCACTATAAAGATGCATGCACACGTATGCTTATTGCAGCACTATTCACAATAGCAAAGACTTGGAGCCAACCCAAATGTGCATCACTGATAGACTGGATAAAGAAAATGTGGCACATATACACCATGGAACACTATGCAGCCATAAAAATGAATGAGTTCATGTCCTTTGCAGGGACATGGATGAAGCTGGAAATCATTATTCTCAGCAAACTAACAAAAGAATAGAAAACCAAACACCACATGTTCTCTCTCGTAAGTCGCAGGTGAACAATGGGAACACATGGACACAGGGAGGGGAACATCACACACTAGGGCCTGTCAGGGGTTGGAGGGCTAGGAGAAAGATAGCATTAGGAGGAATAACTAATGTAGATGACAGGCTGATGGGTGCAGCAAACCACCATGGCACATGTATACCTTTGTAACAAACCTGCACGTTCTGTACGTGTATCCCAGAACTTAAAGTATAATTAAAAAGAGAGAAGTTTAAAAAATACAATGAATCACTAAGTTGGTACAGTGGAATTTAATGAACTATAAGAAGAATTACAGGTAAAATATCTGTGAACTCTAATTTTAGCTTTTCTTTTCTCTTAATAGGCACTGATAAGAACTAATCCTTTCATCTCAGTTTTCTAATTTATAAAAATAAGACCAATTTTATCATTCACTTCAAAAGACATAATATCAGAAGCAACTAAGTAATATGTTTGTTAATAATACTATTTAAAATTATTATGCATCCCTAGTTTAGGGAAAACAACAATTTCATTATAAAAACTACTAGTTGAAAACCTGGAATTATATTAAATAGCATTTCAGAAAGATAAAATGTTTGGAGGAGTAATGCTTTCAGTGAAAACTTTTGTAATTGACTGACTTTACAAAATAAAGGCAGTTAATATAAAAATAATCAAAAAGTCTTTTGTTTTCTAAGAATAATATGAAACCTTAAAATCTCCTAGATCATCAAAATTAGGTTATATAACTGGAAACTATGTAGCAGGCAGAATCATGCCCCCTCAAAGATGTATGCATCCTAATCTCCAGGACCTCTAAATATGTCACTTTCCTTGACATAAGGGATTTTGAAAATGTGCTTAAAGTTAAGGACCTTGAGGTGGAGAGATTATACTGAATTATCTGGGTCAGCCCAATCTAATCAAAAGGGTCCTTATAAGAGGAACAACCTTTCCTAGTTGTGATTAGAGAGGGCAATGTGACTACTGAAGAAGGTCAGGTAACATTCAACATGTTGACTTTGAATGTAGAGGAAAGGGGCCATGAGCCAAGGAATGTGGGCAACCTCTAGAAGCTAGATAAGGCAACAAACATGATTCATTCCAGAAGCCTGTAGAAAGGAACTCAGCTATGCTGAGAGTTTGGTTTTAGCTTGCTAAGACCCATGCCAGATATCTGACCTACAAAATTGTAAGATAATAAACTATGTTTTTTTAAGCTGCTAACTTTGCGGTAATTTGTTATAAGCAGCATAGAAAGCAATACAGTATGAAATTTCAATAACTTACTTTTTATGTACACTATTAGAAAGTGTTATTCAAATATTAGTTACAGCCAGGGATTTTTTAGAAGAATCAAATTCTATAATTAATGATACATAGGCTTAGTGCAAAAGTGCTGAACAAAATTAATAATTGCAATAGTTAATGAATCAAGCAAGTAGGCCCAGTATTTGAGATACAGAAATAGAGAGATTTCTCAATGCTCAATATGCAAGGGTATCTTCAATGAGAAAGTAAGAGGAGAAAATGAGCAAGAGATATCGTGTAGTAATATAAAGGTGTAATAGAAAGGACTTTGCACTCATCTCTTTCAGACTTCCTAAAAAGTGTTATCACAAAAGAATATAAGTCTTAATCACATAAAAGGATGAGGGGTAGTTCATTTTGAAAGGCATTAAGGCTAGTGCACTTGTTTTCTAATGCTGATATAAAAATATGCCAGACTTGGTGGCTTAAAGCAACAGAAAGTCCTTCTCTCACAGTTCTGGAGGATAGAAGTCCCCTGTCAAGGTGTTGGCAGGTCCACACATGTGTTTAATTTGCCTCTCCTGCTCTTATAAGGACACCTGTGATGGTATTTGGGGCCCACCTGGATAATCCAGGACAATTTCTTCATTTCCAGATTCTTTGTATAATTATATGTACAAAAACTTTACAATATAAGAGGACACTCATAGGTTTCCAGGGATTAGAACCTGATATCGTTGGGAACCACCATTCAACCAATTACAGCTGACTTCTGGAGTGCTCATAATAATCTTTTTTTTTTTTTTTTTTTTTTTTTTTAATGTGGGTGCTATACTCAATTGTGTTTACTTTACAAAATGTGTCTGACTCCAGATCCACTGAATCAAAATCTACATTTTAACAAGATCCCCAGGTGATGCATGTGCAGATTAAAATTCAAGAAGCACTATTCAAGAAATATTTGAAAGTGACATTCTCTGAACTTGGTGAGTGACTGGATGGGGTGACTGGCAGTGAAGGAAAGTAAAGAGTAAGTGGGAAGGCAGAATATTAGACTTTAATACAAGTTTCTATTTCTTTAAGGAATAAAGATTTTAAGTGAAAGGAACAAATATTTTCAGTTCTAATGTAAAAAACATGCAGAACAAGACAACAACAGAGATATTTGGAGTTAGTAGTATGCCATTGATTCTCTGTAGGTGACTGGCCATTATCCAGAGGTATAAGTCTCTCCTTCATCCAAGTACTGATGACAAGCACCCAGCTCAACCAAAATGTTCCATGAGGTTTGGATCCTGCTACATATGAAATGTAGTAAGAACTGCCCTGTCCGCCAACTACCAGGATTAGTGATAATTTATTAGTCCAATATAATAGGCATGAAATTACACTTACTTTCTAAATCTGTGTACCCCTTTTCCATCATAGCAATTCTAAGTAGAAACTAGTCTAGGGGAGCCACTGAATTGGTTGGTGGGAAAGCGTCAGAAACAGATTAGACATTTTTAGTGAAAATTCCTTTAGTCACAAAATTGAGAGTTTTCAGACCTAAAATTCAGAGCTTTCATAACACTATGACCACACATTAAATAATAGATATTGTAACATTGACAGTAGCCTAATGATACCAGGAATTGTAAAGGGTTTATTATGTTCCAGCCAGTTTCTCAAGAGCTTTATGGATTCAAGCCATCCTCACAAGGACCCAAGAAGTAGGGAGTCACTTAACAGATGAGGAGACTACCGCCTTGGGGACCACATCACTGCTTCCTAAAGACTCCTCTGCCTCACTTGGAATCTTTCAGATAGTCCCTTTAATCACAAATGAGTCTTAGAAATACTTACCGGTTCATCTACTCAGTATGTATTTATTGAGTGTTACCCAATGTGAATGAACTGGAAATACACATCCACTTTGAAAGAAAGCAAACACAAAACCCATCCCCTCGTCCATTGAACTCTCTGCTTCTTCATATGTGAGTACGAGACACATACATTTAGCAAACTGCAAGTATTTTCTGTCTGAAATGATTTAAGGAACTTCACCTTTTTACTCCTCTCTCCTTGTAAACCTCGTATACATATGTGAATATGATACACATAGAATTAGCAAACTGCAAGTATTTTTTGTCTGAAATGATTTAAGGAACTTCACCTTTTTACTCCTCTCTCCTCGTAAACCTCACCAGTGAACGCTTCCATCTACTGTCATATGCCACTGATTTGGAATGGTCTCTAGCCTCTATTTCTTACTCTACTCTGGGTCAAAAATTCCTTCCTGGATTTAATTGAGAAGGTTGAGATGAAGTTGTTTTGTGTATTATAGTAGAAGTAACATCAGTTCTAAAGAGATCCACTGCTATTTCACATCTACAGAGGAAGCTTTTTCCTTTGATAGAATAGGCATACTTTGCTAGACAGCTTTCTATGCAGAGGTAAATTCCACTGTTTACTTGCAGTTGAAATTCTGTTTTATTTAAAATATGTCCCATAATCAAGCACAGCTATTGTGGGTAGAATCACAATGAATGCATGAAATGGAGAGAAAATCCCCCGTTATAATTTTAGTCAGTAATGTCATATATTTCTTTATTAAGCTTTTTAGAGCTACTAAACAGTAGAAAATTTTCTCATTTATGTTTTGCCTCTTCTTCTTCCCTCCTCATTTCCTTTAAGAGTACTTGCCTCACCTATTGTGTGCACATAGTGGGCCAGTACATGTTGTTTTTCCCCACCCCCATAGAATTATTGATGGCTCTATAAAGTATCAATGAGACAGGGAAATGGAAAGGGAAAGATGAGTGTGAGTGGGTCTCACGAGCTCTCAGTTCCCAAATAAACAACTGTTCATTTGAACTATTAGTATTTAATATATTCCTGGGCTCAGAAACATTAACATAATTGTCTTCATTCTGAAATTAAAATTATAGTATTACATAAAACAAGTTTATGGGTTTGCAAATTGTGTCTTTAAGTATTTGAAATATTTGATCCACTTTAGTTACTATGTTCAGCAAATACTGCAAAATCTGTTTTGTATAATCACATGCTGAGTAATGTAAAATATTGCTAAAATATATATTTAAGAAAATGTAATTACTAAAAAAATCATAAAATGTAATTCTTTCAGTTATTAATATTTCACATTTAGACTCTTTAGACTCTTTTTAAGTATGTGGACTTAGAAAAGCAAAACAAGTCAAAAATAAAATCGAAGCAGGTGACTTTTAAAACATAACTAGCAATTTTAAAATTTAGATATCTCTAAATGGTAACAATTATTGCAAATTTCTTGAAACGTTTTAGAAATACTACCTTCTTGCTTCCAATGTAAATGTAAAGTGGTAATTTTATATTGAAATCTCTATTTGATAAAAATTTGTGCTTAACCAATGATTCCTTGATCACAACTTATATGTATGTAATAGAAAACCCATTTCTTAAGTGGGACCTCAACTTTTGTGATAATAAACTCTATAACTCTGAAAATGAATTTAAAATCATCTACTTAACATCCACTTAAACTGTCAAAACTAAAATAACCAATCTTAAATATTTACATTTTAAATTAAAGCCAAATTAAGGAAAAATCAGAATTTTTATGTTTATATGAAA
Organism: Mandrillus leucophaeus; assembly: GCF_000951045.1. NCBI lineage: Eukaryota > Metazoa > Chordata > Mammalia > Primates > Cercopithecidae > Mandrillus > Mandrillus leucophaeus. The sequence continues at coordinate 7,184,295 of NW_012108141.1, read as the reverse complement.
ATTTAATGTTTAAACAATTATGTAAGCTTTTTTTGAAACCAGCTGCTCTAGTCTTTCATCACATTTTTCCTGAACTAAATTAATGGTATTATCTATGGCTAATACATGTCTTGCTTTTCTTTTATTTACTAATGTACTTTTAGGTCATTTTAGTCAACAAATTTACATGCAGCATTTCAAGTAGTAGACATATTTTCCAATTTGATGAAAAGGAAATAGTTAAAGACAAGCTTAATTTAGAGTTTAAAAACTCCCTTGGGTTATAATTAATACCTCTGATCAATGGTACCGTGATGCACATCACAGACCACAGTATGGATGTTACCCGCTGGAGTCATGTAGTTCATATCCTGTATTGCTGAAAATGACAGAAAGACCTAACTAATAGATACTTGGGAGGTTAGCCCCAGGGGAGACAAAGTTCCTGGGCATTACACAAGAAATAGTTTGGAGCATCAAAGGAGTAAAAATCCATTCATATTGTGCTTGTTGTTCTGACACAGGAAAACAAATCTGACACATATTTTCTGTGGAAGCCTTATTTGGAAAGAGCTTCTGTAAACATGCTATGGCCTAGATTTATTATGAATAGCATAGTGTAGTTCTGACATGCAAAATTGTTTGGAACATCATTAACAAGTACTAGTTTCTGATGATTCATGTTCTTTCTGTCACACAATAGTAACTAACTCAAGAATGATGAGCAATGAAGTACTACATTTTTAAACAGTTAACAAGAAGAAACAGGAAATTATTAGATGCTAAAATGGTATGTCCCCAATGGATAGTATCAGTTGTATAAGTTTGGAATACTAATGGTATAGATTTCACTAAAATATCCTTTAATATGAGTGCAGATAAATACCATATACTAATAGTTGTCAAAATTCATTGTATGTAACTCACTTGAGACTTAAAATGCAGTTTCTGGGCATCACTCCCAGAGATTCTGATTTAGAAGAATGGGAGTAGGTCTGGAAGATGTATTTTAATAATCACTCCCACATTCCTCATGCCAGCAGTTAGTTCTACCCTCCCATTGTGAGAAACACTGCCATAAACTGAATACAATGGTTGCTTATAGGACTGGCCTCATTGGGAAGTTTAAGAAAACTATAGATACCTCTCTACATATCTACTACATGGGGGTGAAGTACGGACATGCACACGTTTTAAAAATGCTACAGGTGATTCTGATTTGCAGCTAGGCTGACAAACACTGATAATATAATTAACTTCCATTTGTGCATATTATTATATGCTTTAATTCACTGATCCATTTAACTTGATAGTAAAATTTTTAATATTTAGGTCATAAAACTGATAACTTATATATAACATCCATTTCCAGTAAAATGTTTGAAAATTATTTTAATTACACTCAGCTTGTTTCCCAACACATCTTCTCCTATTTTCTTCCATCAGTGGTGATATCATCTACCCAATTTGAGAAGAGACTGTCTAGGTAATATAACCACTGAGCATGGGCTTGGGAGTGAACAGTCTTTTATTGCCTTACTTCTGCCATTTTCTGTTTGTGCAACACTGGACATGTTAGCCAACATTTCTAAAATAGTAAATATCTTGTAGAGTATTGGGAAAATTAAATTAGATGATGTATGTAAAGTACTTAATGAAATCCCTGGACCTTGATCAGCCTTTTTATAAGTCAGCTGTTATTATCATTTCTAATTCCTTGCTCTTCTCATAAGTAGTCATCATTTTTTGACCCTGCCACTTTGTTAATTATCTTGAGTTTTGTCCATTCACATCCATTCTTGTTGCCAATGACTTAGCCAATATCAACTCTTGCCTGCCTGCATTAACACAATTAGTCAAGTTACTCATTTGCTGGCTCACTTGTTCTACCTGCTGCCAGAGTGATCTAACATTCCAAGTTGAGTCCTGCTCAACTTCTTTAATGTTCAACTCCTACCCTTGAGATAGTGTGACCTTCCTAACATGGCTTACAAGATATCCTCATTTTGGTCCCTGCTGAAGCCTAGAATCTTGTCTCTTTCTACACTTCTGCTCTATACTTTAAGCTCCAGTCATTCATTCTTAGAATGTGCCAGACTCCATCTTGGACCAGGATTACGTATATGATTTCCTTCTGCCTAAACCTATCTCTCCTCAGAGAATATAACTAATATATACTCATTCTGTAATTCCTCTGGAAGATTATTCTTTCCCTTGAGTAGTCTTAAATATTTTTCTATGGACTTGTAAAGGGAACTGTTCCCTATCATAATACACATCATATTTTATTGTAATTATTTATCCATTTTAGTGCATTGCATTTCACGCTGGGGTATGCGGATCTGGATTATTTTCACACTTATTATTTGACAACTGGGCATTCTATAACTTTTTTCAGTTTTCTGACAATCTATGAAAAGAAAAACATACTCTGGAATAGCTAGATGACTTTGCATTTTAGTGCCTGCAGTTTTATTTTTATTTTTTCACTGTAAAATACATATAACCTAAAATTTACCATCGTAACCATTTTTAAGTGTATGGGTATTGGACACATTCATGTTGTTGTACAATCATTACCCCCATCTATCTCTACAGTTATTTTCATCTTACAAAACTGAAATTCTATACCCTTTAAGTAATAAACTCCCATCCCCTGCCTTCCCCTAGCCTCTGGTAGCCACCACTCTACTTTCTGTCGTAAGAGTTTTACTACTCAAGCTACTTCATATAAGTGGAATCATATAATATTTTTGTCTTTTTGTCACTAGCTTATTTCACTTAGCATAATGTCCTCAAAGATTATCCATGTTGTAGCATTTGTCAGGATTTCCTTATTGTTAATGCTAAATAATATTCCATTGTATGTATATACTGTATTTTGTTTATCCATTTATTTGTCAGTGAATGAACACTTGGGTTGTTTCCATGTTGTAGCTATTACGATTTTAATGCTGCATTAAAATATACCTTCAATATGTTGACTTCAATTATATTGCTTACATACTCAGAAATCAAATTGCTGGATCATATGATAATTATATTTTTAATATTTTTGAGGAAATGCCATACTGGTTTCCACAGCCTCTGTACCAGTTTACATTTGGACTAGCAATGCACAAGAGTTCCAATTTCTCCACATCCTCACCAATACTTATTATCTGTTTTGCTTGATAGTATGCATCCTAATGGGGGAAAATTATTATCTCATTGTGGTTTTTATTTGCATTTCTCTAATGATTAGTGATATTGAGAGTCTTTTCATGTGATCATTATCCATTCCTGTATCTTCTTTGGAGAAATTTCTAATCAAGTCCTTTTATACTTTTGAATTGGGTTGTTTTTTGTTGTTGAGTTTTAGAAATTCACTATGTATTCTGGATATTAATTCCTTATCAGATACATGATTTGCAAATATTTTCTCCCATTCTGTAGGTTGCCTCTTTACTCTTGATAGTGTCCTCTAATGTACAAAAGTTTTTAATTTTCATGGCCCAATTTGTCCATTTTTTCTTTTTTCACCTGTGTCTTTGGTGTTGTATTTTCTCCATCACAAATCCAATGTTATGAAGATTTTGCCCTATGTTTTCTTAGAGGAATTTTATAATTTTAGCTCTTACATTTAGGTTTTTGATCAATTTTGTTAATTTTTGTATGTGGTGTTAGTTAAGAGTCCAACTTCATTTTTTTGCATGCGTATACTGAGTTTTCCCAACACCATTCACTAAAAACATTGTTTATTCCCCATTGAATGGTTGTGTTAGGTCATCCTTGCAGTGCTATAAAGAAATATCTGAGACTGGGTAATTTATAAAGAAAAGATGTTTAAGTGGCTCATGGTTGTTCAGGTTTGGGAGGAACAGGTGCTGCCATCTGCTCAATTTCTAGGGAGGCCTCAGGAAGCTTATAATCATGGTGGAAGGTGAAGGGGGAGTAAGCAGGAGAAAATGAGAAAGAATCAGGGTAGGGGGTGGGGTCACAAACTTTTAAATGACCAGATGTCATGAGGACTCACTATCATGAAGACAGCAATAAGCCATGAGGGATCCAGTTTCATGATCCAAACACCCCCTACCAAGCCCTGCCTCCAGCATTGGGGATTAAAATTCAGCGTAAGATTTAGGTGGGGATGAATATCCAAACTATATCTGTGGTTTTAGTACTCTTGTGAAAAATCATTTCATCATATAGGCAAGGGTTTATTTTTCAACTTTTGTATTCCATTGGTCTATATGTCTGCTTCTGTGCCAGTATCACAGTGTTTTGATTTCCATAGCTTTTTAGTAAGTTTTGAAATCAAAGAGTCCTCCAAATTTGTTCTTATTTTTTCAAAATTGTTTTGGCTCTTTCAGGTCCCTTGAGATTCCATATGAATTTCAGAAGGGACTCTTCTGTTGTTGAAAAAAAAAATGTCATTGCAATTATGATAAGGATTGTATTGAATCTGCACACTGTCTTTGATAATACTAATATTTTATCAATATTGTCTTTCACTCCATGAACATGGGATTCCTTCTTATTTATTTATATATTCTTTAATTTCATTCAGAAATGCTTTATAGTTTTCACTGTATAAGTTGTTAACTGCCATGGTTAATTCCTAAGTATATTATTCTAGTTCATATTATTATAAACAAAACTATTGTCTTAATTTCCTTTGCAGATTGCTCAGTGTTCATGTACAGAAATGCAACAGATATTTGTCCGTTGACTTCGTATCTTGCTATTTTGTTGAATTTATTTATTAGTTTTAAGAGATATTAGTGGAACCTGTAGTGCTTTCCACATATAATATCTTATCACCTATAAGCAAAGATAATTTTCCTTCCTCCTTTCCAAGTTGGATGCTTTTTATTTATTTGTCTTGTTTAATTGCTTTGGCCAGGACTTCTAGTAGTATGTTAAATAGAAGTGGTGAATGTGGGCTTCTATAATTTATTCCTGATCTTAGAGAAAAAACTTTCAGGCTGGGCACGGTGACTCACGCCAGTAATCCCAGCACTTTGGGAGGCCAAGGCGGGTGGATCACGAGGTCAGGAGATCGAGGCTAACACGTTGCTAACACGGTGAAACCCCGTCTCTAATAAAAAAACAAAAACATTAGCCGGGCGTGGTAGCAGGTGCCTGTAGCCCCAGCTACTCGGGAGGTTGAGGCAGGAGAATGGCTTGAAACAGGGAGGCAGAGCTTTCAGTGAGCCGAGATCATGCCCCTGGACTCCAGCCTGCACAACAGAGTGAGACTCCGTCTCAAAACAAACAAACAAAACAAAAACAAACAGACAAACAAAAAACCTTTCGGTCTTTCATGATATCTGCTGTGGGTTTTTTATATATGGTTTTTAGTTGTTGGTGGTTTACTTTTATTCCTAGTTTGCTGATTGATTTGTCATGAAAGGGAGTTAAGTTTTGTTGAATGCTTTTTCTTCATCAATTGAGATGGTCATACGATTTTTTGCCTTCGTTCTGTTAATGTGATGTATTATGTTAATCAATTTTTTTGATCATGCTTGAACCATCTTTTATTCAAAGAATATATCCCACTTGGTCATTATGTATATAGCGGAGGGGAGTCAGGGATGGAGGCCAAGTTGGGCTGATTTTCCCGCTGCTGCTACAAGGAAGCCAATTAACGGGAGAAGACTTGAGTTGGGGCTTAGGGAGAGAATCTGCTGTGGTTCTCATGAGTTAGAGTATAAAAGGAATCATGTTAAGGCTAGGATGAAGCCGTTATCACCGACGCAGTTATATAAGATTGCCTGGATGGCTGCCGTGTTAGTGTCTGCTCGGGTGTGCCATCTGCTGATTGGCAGGAAAGACAAGATTTCTACGCCCTCTCAGTCAATGAAAAGTTGGGAGAGATTATTGGCAGTAACTAGAGTTAGTATTGTGGTGAGGCAAATAAGTAGATACTTAAAAAATTGGTTGATGTTTGGGTCTGAGCCTATCTACCATAGTGAGAATTCTATAATAGACCAAGTGACGAATAGTGAAACTGGAATAAATATTATGGAAAAATAATCTAGTTTGAAGTTTAGTGAGAGTTCTAGTGTTTGAACTGCTGTTCAGTATCAATTTGAGATAATGGCTTATTGGTCTAGACATGTAAATATTGTTGTAGGGAGGAGGCTGGTGATACAAGTGGATGCGATAATTGTCTTTACATAGTGCAGGTATGAGTTCTTTTTGCCAGGGTTGATGAGAGTGATGATGATCGGGGAGGTTAGAGAGATTAGGGTTATTATGGTGATGGAAGTATACATGATTGTTACCTTTATTTGGAGTTGCACCAATATTTTTGGTTCCTAAGACCAATGGATAACTGCTATCCTTTAAAAGTTGAGAAAGCCATGTTATTAGATATGGGGCATGAGTTAGCAGTTCTTGCGGGCTTTCTCGGTAAATAAGAAGTAGTGGACCTCTATGATTAGATTCACAATCTAATGTTTTGATTAAACTATATTTATAGAAGGTAAACCCCAAAATAATCTTAGGGTTAAGGGATAGGAGGAGAATGGGGAAGATGTGTATGAATATTAGTGTATTCTCTCGTGTAAGGGAGGGTTTCATATTATTGATATGGTATATAAGTGTTCCTCACTGTGTTGTGATAAATACGTAGAGGGAGTATAGGGCTGTAATTAGCATGTTGAGTCCTATGAATACAACAGTAATATTTGATCAAGAAAATGAGGCCATTAGTACAAGGAGTTCTCCCACTAGGTTAACAATGGGGGATAGGGCAAGGTTAGCAAGGTTTGCTGCAAGTCATCAGAAGGCTATTAGTGGGAGTAGGGTTTCAAGTCCTCAGGAGAGTATTATAATACGTCTGTGGGTTCGTTCGTAGTTTGAATTTGCTAGGCAAAATAGTAAGGATAAAGTAAGTCCATGGGCAATTATAAGGACAATTGCGCCAGTGAAGCATCAGGGTTTTGGATAAGGATGGCTACGATAACAAGAGCTATGTGACTTATGGAAGAGTATGCAATGAGTGACTTTAGTTCTGTTTGTTGTAAGCAAATGGAGCTTGCTATAGTTATGCCCCATAGAGATAGAATAAGGAAAGGGTAGGCTATATATTCCATTAAAGGATTGAAAACAAAGGTAAGTCGTATTTGCCATAACCGCCTACTTTTAGGAGTACTGCGGCGAGTACTGTCGAGCCGGCCATAGGGGCTTCAACACGGGCTTTGGGGAGTCATAGATGAAGGCCATAAAAGGGTAATTTTACTGTGAAGGCCATTATGCATGCTAGCCACATGAGGTTGCTGGATCAGGAGGTCAACAGCTCTTGGGTGGTGAGTGTTAGTAATATTATGTTTAGTGAGCCCAGGGCATTATGAGTATAAATGAGTATAATAAGTAAAGGGAGGGAGCCTACTAGTGTATAAATTAGGAAGTATGTGCCTGCATTAAGGCGTTCTGGTTCATTACCCCACCGGGAGATAATGACTAAGGTAGGAATAAGTGTAGTTTTGAAGAGGATGTAGAATATAATTAGCTCTGTGGCTGTGAATGTTATGATCAGGGAGACTTGTAGGGAGATCAGTATGGAGAGGTAGAGTTTTTTCCGTAAGGGGGGTTCACTGGATAGGTGGTACTGGCTTGCTGTAATTATGAGAGGCAGGAGTCAGCCTGTTAGTATTAGAAGGGGCGTTGCTAGTGGGTCAGAGGAGAAAGACACTGAATAGTTGAACAGGTTGTCGTTGGTTTGATTAAAGAATAGCAGTGGAATAAAGCTGATAATTAGGCTGTGCATAGTTGCATTAACTCAGATTATGTGGCTCTTAGAGAGTCATGTTACTGGTAGTAATACAGCTGTGGGAATAATTATTTTTAGCATTGAAGCAAGTTTAGATTGTGCACGTAGTCTAAGCCACATGTGTTGGAGACTGAGACTAGTAGAGCAAGGCCCACTGCTGCTTCACGGGCAGTGAAAACTAACACTGCAATAGGCACAATATTAATTTAGGGGGAGTGTATATTTAAGGTTGTAAGGGTATTTATAATAAATAATGACAATATTATCCCCTCCAGGCATAGTAGGGAGGATATTAGGTGTGAGCAGTAGATTAGTACCCCCAAAAGCGAGATAATAAAGGCCAATGCAACGTTTATGTAGACAGAGGACATTTGATGAGTATGATTGCCATAATCTAATGAGTCAAAATCATTTATTTTTGTTTAAACTACCTACTAATTCAGCTCAGTCCAGCCCCTTTTGAGTTCACTCATAAGTCAGACTTAGGATTAAAAGGATAACTAGCATGAGGGATGAATTAATTATTAGTGGCAGGTTGGTTGGTTGAAGGGCTCATTGTAAGGGTAATAACAGAGCAATTTCTAAGTCGAATAATAAAAAGGTGATGGCAATTAGGAAAAATTTTATGGAGAAAGGAATGCAGGCTGAGGACAGTGGATCAAACCCACACTCGCAAGGGTTAGATTTTTCTATGTAAGTATTAAGTTGTGGTAGTCAAAATGTGATAGTTATTAGTAATAGGGCTAGTAGGGTGTTGATTATTAGGGCTAGTGTTAGGTTAATTATGCTTTTTCAAATATGGTCGAAACTGGTTGATTGGAAGTCAATGGTACTGTTTATACTAAAAGAGTAAGATCCTCATCAGTAAATAGAAACGTACAGGAATATTTACACTACATCTACAAAGTGCCAGTATCAAGCAGCGGCTTCAAAGCCAAAGTGGTGTTTGGATGTAAAATGGTATAGCAATTGGCGGATAAGGCAGGTAGTAAGGAATGTTGATCCGATGATGATGTGAAGTCCGTGAAAGCCTATGGCTATAAAAAATGTTGAGCCACAGACCCCATCGGAGACAGTAAAGGGGGCCTCAAAGTATTCTGAGACTTGTAGAAGGGTGAAGTAGACACTAAAAAGAGAGTGATAAGTAGTGCTTGGATTACTTGTTTTCGATCAGACTATGGTGGGCTCAAATAATTGAAACTCCTGATGTGAGCAACATGGATGTATTCAGGAGTGGTACTTCTAGGGGTTTTAGAGGAGTGATGCCTGTTAGGGGTCAGGGTCCTCTTAACTGCGGAGTAGGGGCTAGGCTAGAGTGATAAAATGCTTAGAAGAACTCAGCAAAGAAGCAGACTTCTGAAATAATGAATAAAACTATTCTGTATTGGAGGCCTTCTTGGACAGGTACTGTGTGATGGCCTTGGTATGTAGTCTCTCGGACCATGTCATGCCATCATTGATATATGGGTTAGTGTGTTGGTTAGTAGGCCTAGTGTTAGCAGGGTGGCAGAGTAGAAGTGAAATCATATGGCCAAGCCAGACGTTATTAGGAGGGCTGAAAGGGCCCCTGTTAGAGGTCAGAGGCTGGGTTTAACTATGTGGTAGGCATGTGATTGGTGGGTCATTAAGTGTTGTCATGTAAGTAGAGGCTCATTAAGAGTGTAAAAACATAGGCTTTGATTAGGGCGACAGCGATCTCGAGGATAGTCAATAGGATTAAAATTATAAAGACAATCGAAGTTGTGGGGAGACTAATGGTTCATAGTGCTAGTGTGGCACTTCCAATCAGGTGCACAAATAGGTAGCCTGCTGTGATATTAGCGTTAGGCATACAGCCAGGGCTATTGGTTGAATAAATAGGCTAATGGTTTTGATGACGACTAGTATAGGGATAAGGGGTGTGGGCGTGCCTTGTGGTAAAAAGTGAGCCAAGGAGTTTTTGGTTTTAAAGTGGAAGCCTGTAATTACTGTTTCTGCCCATAGGGGGATTGCTGTGGCTAGATTTATAGATAACTGGGTGGTTGGTGTAAATGAGTGAGGCAAGAATCTGAGGAGATTCGTTGTGGTAATAAAGATAATTAGGGATATTAGTATAAGGGATCAGGTTCGTCCTTTAACACTATGCATTATTATTATTTGTTTTAGGGTAAGTTAAACTAATCATTGCTGAATAGCAATTAGCCAATTGCCGACAAGGTGCTTGGACATTGGAATTAGTATGGCGGGAAATAAGATGATTGGCACTACAACAGGTAGACCTAAAATTGTTGGGGCAATAAATGAAGTTAACAGATTTTCATTCATTTTGATCCCAAGGGTTGTTATGGTTTCGTACACCAATTATTTTTGATGTAGCCGGTAGGTGATAATTTGTATTTTAGCTGAATGATGAAAGAATAGTGTAAAGATTACTGATATAATAATAACAGGCAATGTGGAAGTATCTAGTTGAGGCATCTCACTGTAGAGAGACAGCACTTCTCTCAGTCTTTAACTTAAAAGGTTAATGCTGGGGCAGCTATACAGCGGATATGTTAAGTGAGCAGACAGCAGATTTATAAAGTGAATACAGGTCCTATCTCGAAGATTTTTAGTGGGATTAACTCTAGGACAATACGCATAAAACTGTGGTTGGCTCTGCAGATTTCTGAGCACTGTCTGTAATAGACGCCTGGTCGTATAGCGGTGAATGTAGTTTGGTTTAAGCGTCCAGGGATTGCATCTGTTTTTAAACCTAATGTGGGTACGATTCATGAGTGCAGGACGTCCTGGGATGTGATTATTATATGGACGGGGGCTTCAATTGGAAGGACTACCCGGTTATCGACTTTGAGAAGTCGAAGGTCTCCTGGGTTTAAAAATAATGGCGGAAGCATGTAAGAATTAAAAATTAATCCTCCATAAGCTGTATATTCGTAAGTTCAGTATCATTGATGTCCAGTTGATTTGATGGTGAAAGAAGGGTTATTGACTTCATCTGTTATGTATAGGATGCCTAGAGATGGGAAGGCAATTAAGACTAGAATGATGGCAGGCAAGATGGTTCAGACGGTTTCTATCTCTTGGGTGTCAATGATGCTAGTGTTAGTTTTGTTGTGAGTGTTAGAAAGAGAATATATAGAACTAAGAAGCTAATTCGAAAAATAATTATAAGGGCGTGGTCATGGAAGGCGATTAATTCTTCTATAGTAGGGGATGTGGCGTCTTGAAGACTTAATTGAGCTGGGTGAGTCATTAAGATATACAGGGCTTAACCTGTAACCTAACTTTGACAAAGTTATGAAATAATTTTTCTAATATCTTATTGAAAAGTCATAGAAGTTATGAGATTGGCTTGAAACAAATTTTAGGGGGTTTGACTCCTTCCTTTTTCGTCTAGGTTTTATGTTGGCTGTTCTTCAAATGCGTGGTAGGGTGGAGGGCAGCCATATAACCATTCTAAATTAGTGGAAGACTGTTCAATTATTAAAACTTTTCGTTTTGAAACGAAAGCTTCTCAGGTTATGAAAATTATTAGTATTACTGCTGTCAGGGAGATAAATGAGCCTACAGACGGTAGGATATTTCATGCGGTATAGGCATCGGGGTAGTCGGAGTAACGCTGAGGTATTCCAGACAGACCGAGAAAATGCTGTGGGAAAAAGGTTAAATTTACGCCTGTGAATATAATAGCAAAATGGGCTTTGGCATAGGTTTGGTCAAGTGTATAGCCTGAAAATAAGGGGAACCAGTGAATAAAGCCTCCTATGATAGCGAATACAGCTCCTATTGATAGAACATAGTGAAAGTAGGCTACAACATAGTATGTGTCCTGTAGCACAATGTCTAATGATGAGTTCGCTAACACAAGGCCGGTTAAGCCACCCACTGTGAAAAGGAAAATAAATCATAGGGCTCCGAGTGTTGCGGGGGATCATTTGGTGTTACTTCTGTGAAGCATAGCAAGTCAGCTAAAAACTTTAACACCAGTGGGAATAGTGATGATTATAGTGGCAGAGGTGAAGTAAGCTCGTGTATCTACGTCTATTCCTACTGTAAATACATGATGAGCTCACACAACAAACCCTAGGAAGCCAATTGATATTATAGCCCAGACTACGCCCATATACCCAAATGGTTCCTTTTTTCCAGAATAATATGTTACGATGTGGGAGATTATTCAGAAGCCTGGTAGAATGAGGATATAGATTTCGGGGTGACCGAAGGACCAGAATAGGTGCTGGTATAGGATAGGATCGCCCCCTCCAGCTGGGTCGAAGAAGGTGGTGTTAAGGTTGTTGTCTGTTAATAGTATAGTAATGCCAGCGGCTAGGACTGGAAGAGAGAGGAGCAGAACTGCTGTGATTAGGACAGATCAGAAAAAAACGGGTATTTGGTACTGAGTCATAGCAGGGGGTTTTATATTGATAATTGTGGTGACGAAATTGATAGCTCCTAAAATAGAAGAGACACCTGCCAGGTGAAGTGAGAAGATAGTCAAGTCTACAGAGGCCCCTGGATGAGATAGATTTCCTGCTAAGCGGGGATAAACTGTTCAGCCGGCCCCAGCGCCAGCCTCTACTATAGCAGATTCTTTTCACGAAAGAATCCTCAAAACCTTCAACATCCGCCTTACACTTACCATGTTACGACTTCTCTCCTCTATATAAATGTACAGGGGATTTAGTTAAGTTAGTCCTCAAAATATACTTGAGGAGGGTGACGGGCAGTGTGTGCGTGCTTTATGGCCTTATTCAATTAAGCACTCTGTTCTTAATTTACTGCTAAATCTTCCTTGGGCCCTTAGGTTTCATAAGGGTTACCGTGGAATTTTCTGGGGTAGAAAATGTAGCCCATTTCTTACTACCTCATAGGCTACACCTTGACCTAACATTTTTATGTAGATACTTGTGCTTACTTTGTGGCCTTTACTAGGGTTTGCTGAAGATGGCGGTATATAGGCTGAGCAAGAGGTGGTGAGGTGAATCGGGGTTTATCGTTTATAGAAAAGGCTCCTCTGGAGGGATGTGAAGCACCGCCAAGTCCTCTGAGTTTTAAGCTAGTGCTTGTAGTGTTCTGGCGAGCAGTTTTGTTAATTTAATTGTTGAAGTTTAGGGCTAAGCATAGTGGGATATCTAATCCCAGTTTGGGTCTTAGCTATTTTGTATTCAGAAGTATTAAAGCCACTTTCGTAGTTTATTTTATATTAGCTAGGGTTTTCAACAACTTAGATGAAACTTAGCTTTATTGAGGGCAAACCTAAAACACTCTTTACGCCAGTCTCTATTAGCTTGGGTTAATCGTATGGCCTCGGTGGCTGGTACGAAATTAACCAACCCTGGGTGTCAGTATAGCTTAAACTTTCCTTTATTGCTAAAGGCTTATCACCGCTGTCTCCCGCGGGGGTGTGGCTGAGCAAAGTGTTTTGAGCTTCATTAATAGGTGCTTGATACTTACTCCTTTTGATCGTAGTGATTTAGAGGGTGATTTCACCGGGGCGGGGATACTTGCATGTGTAATCTTACTAACAGTTAATAGAAAGGCTAGGACAAAACCTATTTGTTTATGGGGCAGTGTAGGTCCGTCCAGATATTTTCAGTGTCTTACTTTAGATAGTTAAGCTACATAAACTGCATGAATGCGTGGTGTAAATGGGAGTCCAGAAGATATGCGCATGTGCGATTGTGGGGGTAAGAAAAATAAAGAGAGGGGCCGCCTTTGGGGTTGTGTTGGTTTAGGGTATGGGTTTAGTAGCAGACGGATACATGTACTGAATGAAGTGACTGTAAGAGGAGAATTAAATTTGGGGGAGCAGCGGAGTGAAATTAAAAGAAAAAAATGCGTTCGTTGAGGGGTAACTGTTGAAAATGCATACAGCCTAAAGATAAAAATTTAGGCTCCGACTGAATTAGATTGAGGCTTTCTTGTTTTGGGGGTTTGGAAAAGGTGTCTTTCCTGGTTTAATGAGGCAAGAGATGGGGGTGGTGTTGCGGATTTTATCTTAGGGTTTAGTGTGAGAAGCCGCTGTAAGTTTAGTAATTATTGTTATGTCCTACAAGCATGAATTAATTAACACCTTGTGGTAGTTACGCGCGGCTGGAATATTGAACGTAGGTGCGATTAATAATAAGAGTGTACTAGGAATTAAAGACAGATCCTGCAACATAAGGTGCACCGCAGACAAGCCTTCCGCGATGTAATCGCGTGCATACCCGAAAGTTAAAAATACCAAATGCATGGAGAGCTCCCATGACTGGTTAATAGTTAACTCTTATTTAAGGGTAACGTGTGGGCGATCTTAGTTCCATGGCCGTGAGGTAAGAACCAGATGCCGGATACAGTTCAGGATAGCTACCCCCAAGTGTTATGGGCCCGGAGCGAGGAGAGTAGCACGCTTGTGCGGGATATTGATTTAATGGAGGATGATGAGCGAGAAACCACTATCTGAGGGGAATATCTGTAGTGACGAGGATTTATTCGATTTGAATGTGCTATGTCCAGTGAAACGACTGAATGTACTACCTATGGTTAAAAGTGTGGTCGATATTCCCGGGGAAGGGCATGGGCTTTTGGAGGTGTGAGTTTAATATGTTACAATTGGTTAAGCGTTTATAGTTCTGGCTTGTAAGCATATACTGCGAGCAGTGATTGTACCGGGTACCTTCGTATGTACTATGTACAGTTAAACACTTATAGTACTATATAATATTCATGTTGGCTAGCAGTAATGCACGATATACATAACATTATTACGGGGCAGGTCAATACTTGGGTTGTACCCAAAATAGGTGCCTCATCAGAACACAGAGAGTAGTTTAAATTAGAATTTTAGCCTTAGGTGCTGATGGTGAAGTCAAGTACTTTCTCGCTGAGTTGTTCTGGGGAGAAGGTCTCCATTCCCTGTTTACAAGACAGGTGTATTGGTTCATACTACAAGGGCAGGTTCATTTGAGTAGTTTATTTTCGATTAGAGCACATTGTAATGTGCTGTTAAAATCAGTTTGCTAGCATTTTGTTAAGGATATTTGTATCAACATTTAGAAGGGATAGTGGTCTATAGTTTTCTTGCAGTGTCTTTGGCTTTGGTATCAGATTAATAATAGACTCATAAAATGAGGGCATTTAAAGAAATTCCTTGCTATTACATATATTTTTAAAGTGTCAGATAAATTTACATTAACTCTTCTTTAGTTTGTTTTCTTTTTCAATTCAACAAGTTATAATGTTAGGTTGTTAATTTGAGATCTTTGTTTTAATGTAAGCATTTATCAGTGTATCACGTTAAGTTTTGGTACGCTGTTTTCATTTTCATTTGTCTCCAAGTATTATCTGATTTCCCTTGTTATTTATTTTTTGATCCATTGGTGGTTTAAGAATGTGTTGTTTTATTTCCACAAATTTGCAGGGTATTTTCCAGTCTTCCTGCAATTATTCATGTCTAACTTCTTCCAACCATTGTTGGAGAAAATATTTTGTATGATACCTATCTTTTAAAATCTATTGAGACTTAATTTGTGACCAAATATATAGACTATCATGGACAATGTCCCACATGCACTTAGGAAAATTGTGTATTATGTTGTTAGTGGTTATAATGTTCTTGCATATATCTATTAGATTAGCTATTTTATTGTGTCAAGTGCTCTATTATCTTACTTATCTTCTTTCTGGATGTCCTATTCATTACAGAGTGTGGGGCATTGAACTGTTACTGTGGAACTGCCTATATCTCCCTTCAGTCCTGTCAATTTTTGCTTCATACATTTTTGATGTTCTATTATTAGGTATCTAAATATTTATAACTATTGTATTTTCTTGCTATATTATATCTTTTATTAATAAATAATGTTCTTCCTGATCTTCATAACCATTTTTGATTTAAAGTCTCTTTTTTCATTATTTTAATCCTTGATTGGAATGTTTAGTCTATTTACATTTAAAATAATTACTGCTAAGAAGAAATTTCTGTCCTTTTGATAATTGTTGTCTGTAAGCCTTTTAAGATTTAAGAGTTTTTGTCCCTCATTTTGTGCATTATTATCTTCTTTTCTGTTTTCTTGTAGTGAAATATTTTAACTTTCATTTCATGTTCTCTTGTGTATATTCCATACATACTTGGTTTGTAGCTCATTTTGATAATTGTTGTCTATAAGCCTTTTAAGTTTTTTTGTCCCTCATTTTGTGCAATATTGTCTTACCTGTTTTATTTTTTTTGTAGTGAAATATTTTAACTATCATTTCATGTTCTCTTGTGTATATTCCATAACTACTTGATTTATGCTTATGATGGGGATTGATTACATTTGATATATTAAAGTTATTACACTCTAATTTGAATTTATATCAGCTGAACTTCAATAACACGCAAAAACTCTGCTTTTATACAGTTTCATCCTCACTCTTTTCATTATCAGTATCACAACATTACACCTTTATACATGTCTGCTCAAAAGTATAAACGAATAATTGTTTTTGTATAATGTATTTTTCTCTTAAGTAGAAAACAAAATGTAAAATTACAAACCAAAGTTCCAATAATAGTAGTTTTTGGACTAATAGTTATTTTTGAAACAATTATTAGTGTCTTTAATGTAGAAAAAAAGTGGAGTTACAAACCATTTTTATAACAATACTAGTTTTTATAAATGCTCATATGTTTACCTGTCCTGAGATATTTATTTCTTCATATGACTTCAAGTTACTATCTATTGTCCTTCCATTTCACCCTCCAGGACTCCCTTAATAATTTAATGCACAACGACTCTAGTAGTAATAAACTCCCTCTGCTTTTGCTTATCTGGGAATGTCCTAATTTCTCTCTTACTTTTGAAGACTATTTTGCTGGATATAGAATTCTTGGTTGACTATTTTTTTCCTTTAAACACCATTAAAATTAGTTCACTGCCTTCTGACCTCAAAAGTTTCTGATGAAAAATATGCTGATACTTTTGCTGAAAATCTCATGTATGTGAATTGTTGCTTCTCTCTTGTTGTTTTAAGGATTTTATAATTGTCTTTGGCTGGCAACAGTTTGATTACAATGTGTCTCAGGAAGGGTCTATATATTTCTTAAGTTACTCATATGTTTATTTTATCTTTCTTTCACTGCTTTTTTTCATTATTATACTTTAAGTTCTAGGGTACATGTGCACAACATGCAGGTTCGTTACATATGTATACATGTGCCATGTTGGTGTGCTGCACCCATTAACTTGTCATTTACATTAGATTTATATCCTAATGCTATCCCTTCTCCCTCCCCCCTCCCCATAATAGGCCCCGGTGTGTGATGCTCCCATTCCTGTGTCCAAGTGATCTCATTGTTCAATTCCCACTTATGAGTGAGAACATGTGGTGATTGGTTTTCTGTTCTTGCAATAGTTTGCTGAGAATGATGGTTTCCAGCTGCATCCAGGTCCCTCCAAAGGACACGAAGTCATCCATTTTTATGGCTGCATAGTATTCCATGCTGTATATGTGCCACATTTTCTTAATCCAGTCTGTCACTGATGGACATTTGGGTTGATTAAAAGTCTTTGTTATTGTGAATAGTGCTGCAATAAATATACGTGTGCATGTGTCTTTATAGCAGCATGATTTATAATCCTTTGGGTATATACACAGTAATGGGATGGCAGGGTCAAATGGTATTTCTAGTTCTAGATCCTTGAGGAATCGCCATACTGTTTTCCACAATGGTTGAACTAGTTTACAGTCCCACCAACAGTGTAAAAGTGTTCCTATTTCTCCACATCCTCTCCAGCACCTG
>NW_012108141.1:7158962-7159469 GCF_000951045.1 Mandrillus leucophaeus | reverse complement strand
CTTCTTCCTGGTTTAGTCTTGGGAGAGTGTAAGTGTCCAGGAAAGTATCCACTTTTTCTAGGTTTTTTCTAGTTTATTTGCATTGAGGTGTTTATACTATTCTCTGATGGTAGTTTGTATTTCTGTGGGGTTGGTGGTGATATCCCCTTTAACATTTTTTATTGCGTCTATTTGTTTCTTCTCTCTTTTCTTCTTTATTAGTCTTGCTAGAGGTCTACCAATTTTGTTGATCTTTTCAAAAACACAGCTCCTGGATTCATTGATTTTTTGAACGGTTTTTTGTGTCTCTATCTCCTTCAGTTCTTCTCTGATCTTAGTTATTTCTTGCCTTCTGCTAGCTTTTGAATGCGATTGCTCTTGCTTCTCTAGTTCTTTTAATTGTGATGTCAGGGTGTCAGTTTTCGATCTTTCTTGCTTTCTCTTGTGGGCATTTAGTGCTATAAATTTCCCTCTACACACTGCTTTAAATGTTTCCCAGAGATTCTGGTATGTTGTATCTTTGTTCTC
>NW_012108141.1:7145398-7158759 GCF_000951045.1 Mandrillus leucophaeus | reverse complement strand
TGTTCTTTTACATTTGCTGAAGAGTGCTTTACTTCCAACTATGTGGTCAATTTTGGAATAAGTGCAATGTGGTGCTGAGAAGAATGTACATTCTGTTGATTTGGGGTGGAGAGTTCTGTAGATGTCTATTATGTCCACTTGGTGCAGAGTTGAGTTCAATTCCTGGATATCCTTGTTAACTTTCATGTCTTTTATCAAACTTGAGATGCTTTTGGCTATTGTTTTTTCAAATAACTTGTTTCTCTTTCTAGTGTCCTTCTGATCCTTCCATAATGCATTTGTTGGTTTGCTTGAAGATATCCCACCAATCTTTTAGGTGCTGTTTACTTTTTTTCAATCATTTTTTTCCTCAGATGTAATAATTTCCAGTGTCTTATCTTCAAGTTCAATGATTCACTCTTCTGCTTGTCAAAATTTGCCTTTTAGACTCTCTAGTAATTTTTTATTTCAGTTATTGCATTTTTTAGCTCCAGTACATCTTGTTGGTTTCTGTAGGTTTATATTCCTTTGTTTATATATTTTGTACATACATTCTTTTCTTGACATTATCCATGTCTTTACTTTGTTCTTTGAGTATCTTTAAGATAACAAGATCTTTTAGGAAAGTCTTTGTCTAGTAGGTCTGACATCTGGTCATTCTTTCTGGAGAATTTTTTTTCCTTTGAATGGGCTATACTTTGTTTCTTTGTATGCCCTGTGAGTCCGTTGTTAAAAACTGGATATTTGAAATTAATGATGTGTTAAATCTGGAAATAAAATTTTCCCTCTTCCCCAGGGGTTTTGTTTTTGTTTTTTTCTTTATTGTGTTTCATTTTTTATTAGCTTTAATATGTCTTCATCTTCATGTCATGCCTGACATGTAAACTTAAGGTCTTTTCACATCTTTTCCGATTCTATACCTTTCCCTGACCATGTGCAGTGACTTTCCAATTTCCTTCATACATATAATTGCTTTTAAATATCTGAATGTCTGGCTCTAAAAGGGGGAAAAATAAAAATGAAGGGAGAGTACAAGGCACTGGCCCTTTAAATCCCTTAGTTGTTTTAGTCAGAGGGGGAGGAACTTACAATCATGCATAGAGGGTGAGTGCAACAATAGCTGCCTACCTATGTGTCTGTACTTCTGTGATCAGAAGCAGCAATCTGTGATCAGAGCACAAATTCCTAACACCTGTAGAACAGGTTTCTTTTTGCCCACTCTAGCTCCTGAAAACCATGTATAAACTGCTCCCTAAACATGAACAGCTATCTGCAATTTGGTTGGAGGTAGAGGATAGGTAGCCACTGCTGAGTTAAAAGCTAAAATTTACTAAAATTATCTGCAATTTACTGGCAAGACATCTCCTGAAAGTTTAAAGCCTTCAGTAGACTTAAAAGTTACAAAGTATTCATACAAAACCAATCTGCCAGTGTGATTGTTGTCTAGGTGGGAAGACAGATTCCTGGTGCTTCCTACTCCATCAACCTATAAGAATCTTCTTAGTACCTATATTTTGCATTGATGCTTATAATGTCATTCCAAATAAATATCAAATGAGGCACAACACGTTGTATCAATAAAAGTTTCATGGGAATGAAAATAAAAGTGGTTTGCCTTCTGACATTTTATTATAAAAATTTATAAATATGAAACATTAAAAAAATTATAGCAAACCCTCACACAGCTAGTTCATAGAGTCTATCATTAACATTTTTACAGAAGGTTCTACTCAAATACTAATTCTAAAAATTAGTGCTAGGTAAACTTGTGCTAGTAACTTAACCTCCCTGAACTTTAGTATCTTTATCTAGAAAAGGGGGATAAGGATAGTACTTACTTCATGCATTGCTGTAACAGTTACATGATATCTATGCAGAGTACTTAACCTAGTACCAGGCATAAGGTAGATATTCAGTCAGCATAAGTTACAGTAATTAGCATTTGCTGAATTAATGTATGAAAACATAATGAGGTTCCTGAAGATGCTTCTTTAAGAATTTTAATAACTTTAATATCATTTCAGCTGCTGGATGAATGACAGTAGTCTCTGTATTTAAGGTCTAGTATACTGAAGAGTATGAAAATGAAAATTTTTCCTTAATTAGCTGAGTCAATGTACCTACATAAGAATTGCAGCCCAGTTACTGACTGTCCTGTTTATATGCAATGAAATATGGTCTCTGGGTCTCCTTGGATTTATTTCATAAAAACAATTTAAAAATGGGGGAAATGCTATACTTTCTGATTTATCAATATATAGTGTAATTACTGGCCCTGAGTTTTAGTTGTCTGTTGGAGCAAAAAGGGAGGCAGGTGAAGGCCTAAACTAGGGTGAGACAGGAAATAGAAAAGCCCTGGAATGATCTTGCCAACACAGAGTCCTAAGCCTCTTTCTCTCCCCAGGTTCCATTCCTGTCCCTGAGGAGACCAAGGGCATGTGTTTAGGTTAGGGCAAGATAGGAGGTGCTAAGTAGGTCCAGGTGGAATTCTTTAAGACAAACTGGCTTTTTTCCAGCTTCAGGTCATGCTCACATACTTTATACAGCTGCATTGCTGCTTAAAGTGCAGCTGGTGTGTTCTCCCTTGTCCAAGAATGGTTTGGACTATTCCTAAAACTTTATGTAAGTGGTTTTAAAAAACATCAGAAAGATGCACTTTGGTAACAAGAAAAAAAAAAGGAGACAAAAACAAAATATTTCAATATGCTAGAATCACTCAACCGTAATTTTAGAGATAGTATGCAGTGTGGGCCAATTCCTCATTTTTCTTACAGAAGATTACTGTATCATTGATAAATCAGGCTACACAATTTCCTAGAATGAGCACATTGTATTAGAATATTGGAATCCAATTTTTGTGGTAACTCTGTTCCTCTTATGGGGTCCTTGGTTACATCATGATACAACTTTGGGTTCAATATTTTTCTGTGCTTATGCTCTCATAGATCTTATCCAGTTCAAAAATATTATGATAAGTGAATTGAATCTTAAGTATTTGAAGCTGCACAGTTACAAAATCAGCTTTCTTTATTTCTCCTATGATAAGTAAACAGTGAAAAACATTGAATGTACTGAATATTTTAAATACTGAGCAGGCTCCTTAAAGATGTTAATTATTATATTTAAATAGGTTTGAAACAAACTACTTTCATCATATAGTGAGTGTTATTGTATATATTCCCCGTGATCTATCATTAACTTAAATCATATTTTCTGAATTATTTATAAAAACATTTCAAATGTGAATTCATGGAATTTTAAAAAAGACTTTTCTTGTCAATTCCAAGAAATCCAGTTCTGAAAAGTTTTCAAATGTTAGTGAAGGCTTTTCAGGCTACTTGAATGCACCTGCTTGATCAGACCTTCAACAAAGTATTTTCATTGGCAAATATGTAATTTATGAATAAATAAGGAGTTGGATCCCAAGAAACTGGAATAATAAGCTCAGTGCATTAAAGTCTTTGTGCAAAGGCTTGCATGAAGTTTCTACCAAACTTTTGAAAAATTAATTTCACCAAGTCCAAGTGCTTGGGATACAAGGGGATGACTACCTACAGAGGCCTTTTCACACATTGCTACCACCGTCAGCGGTTCTTTTTTATTAGCTCTCTTGGCAGCTCAGCAGGCCCTCAAGAGAGTCCACGGTAGACTTCTTTCAGGTATGTATGTATGTGTGTGTGTGTGTCTGTGTGTCTGTGTGTTGCGTACTGAGCCAGGGGATGGCTATGCATCCACCCCACCCCCACATCAAAATGTTTCCCCTTGGATGAACAATCCTGCACTGTGAGTACTCTGCAGGTGTCTCTGGGTGTCAGCTGGCCTCTGTTTATTATTCGTGTGCTGTGTACAGGGAGGCCCAGCTGGCCATCACTAACAAGTCTCTGCAAATGGGTCAAGGAAATGAAAATAAAGCCTGTACAGCAGGAACTTTTAGGGTCTGGGGTTTTGCTGGCAAATCCTGCCCAAGTTCCTCTTTAGGTGCTACTTTAAAATTGCTACTTGTTTAACTTGGACAAGACTTCACATGGAGAGGCCGTGTGAGATTTGCGAAGGGGGGCCCAGCTGGAAGCAGGTGTGCCACTTTTCATTTTCTCTTTTACCAGGAGAACACATCTTCTGCCCAGTTCTGAAGCATTTCTTTTCTTTAGAAGCTTGTTTGTATAATTTGTTTTCCCAAAATGAGGGAGGTGGGGGTTACTATTAAAGGAGTGAAGAATCATTCCCATGATTTTGAACTATTTTGTTTTTCAAACCTATTAATCAAAGTTGAATAAGAAGAAATAAACACCTACTTAAATTTAAAAACTTTTTCTCTTCAACTTACATTTTCAGTGACCCAAGAACAACAATGAATCTTTCTTATCAAGATTGTTCTGTGATGAATTTCTAAATTATAATGCACAGGAAGGATGGTGATTTAGTTAGTAGGATTACTCATGGTAAAGTGTGTATCAAATTTAATAACAATTACAATAGTCAAGAACAATTTCTACTGAAGGAATCACTACTTTATTGAAGTCACTTGGTGCAACTCTTTTATGATCAATCAGGTCTGTGATCATCTTGGACACTTTTCCTGATAACTACTCTAATAATATTCTGGACCTGGTTCACTACACTTAAAAGGATCTGGTAAAGTTATCAGTGGTTCAGGATTATTAGTCTGGGAATCCTTTAACTGGTGCTCAGTGCTTACACAATTTCTCTCTCAATAATGATCTGTGTTATCCCAAATCACAGTTTATTATTTAAGAAGTTTCTATGTATTATATTCTTAAAGCCTATCATCAGCCATAAAATGTTATTCATTCATTTGTTCACTCACTCAATAAGCATTAATTGAAACACTAATGTGTGCTGGGCAATATGGCAGGCAACGAAATGCAGACACAAAGAGAATGATTCTGTCCTTCCAGCCCCTGTCTGCCCACCCACCACACTGACTTGCAGCAACCATAGGGATCCTTTTAAAACATGAGTCAGACCACGTGGCCCTTCTAATTAAAACTGCTACAATCCCCTCTGAGGCCTTAATGACCCATCTGGCTCCTCTGTCCCTCCCCACCCTTGGGTCCTACCCGTCCCCTGCCCCACTATGCTCCAGCAATACTGGCTTTCTTGCTGTTCCTTAAACACACTGAGCATTCTCCCCACTCGCCTGCTCCACAAATTGTAGTTGCATATTTCTCTATTACACCCATCTCTCTTTTACTCCTGATCTGATTCTGTTCTCAGTAATCTCTAGCTTTTGTCTCATCTCTTAAGTTTCCTAAGGAAAGAGCTTTTGTATTTCATTTTTTTTCTTGTATCCTTGTGCCTGGAACAGGCTTCATATGGTAGAAATTCAATAAATATTTATTAAATGAATGAATGAATGCATAAAGACCTGACCTTTAGTCTAATTAGAAGAAGGAATGTGAATAATCATAATATCATCATGAAAGATTATAGTGTTACAGGATGTTGAAATACTTACATACCTGTCTATATTTCTTAAATGTATATCAATATATAAATCTACATGGTATTAAAGGTGTGTTCAGAAGCGAAGGAAAGCAGTATTTGTTTCAAGCTTTCTTACTATTTATTTTGACTGCTGTGATATAATTCTCTTACTGCTTTTCAGACCCTCTGGAGATTGAAAACAAAAACAACAACAACAACATAAGAAGGGGAAAAAAGTCTTAGCTTTCCAAGAATATGTAGCTGCTTCTCAAGAACTTTGGCATGGCATTTAGAATTAATCTTATGAAAATTGCTCCTGAGGCTTTGATTAGTTGCAAGAATGGAGCCCTTTTTAGAGTCTAAACTTAATATAAGACCCTAAACTTAATATAAGGCTCTAAATTTAATATAAGACTTTTTTCAGTCTTATATTAAGGATCTCATAGTACTTACTGAGGCAAAAAGTTTTTTTGGATTTTATAAATTGAGGTGTTCCCCTATAGATCTTTTCAGTTTAGGAAACTAGAAAAAAAAAATTAAAATCGGTTTACATAGAGATCATTATTTTAGCCTAAGTGAATAAATCTATTGCTTCCCTACTTACTGTTTTCATGAGTTATTCAGTTTATTCCTCCACATCAGTTAGCATTGTTCCCCCCTTTTACTTGTCTAGAAATCAAGTTAATTTTGACCACTTACCTGGCTTATTTCACTTGAAAACTTACTTATGTCTTGTGGATATCGCTAGCTCATTAGTATCATTTTTATCTGATTCCATTCTCTCAACTGTTTCCAAAACCTACCAGTTGGTTTAATTCCTCTTTCAGTCAACATTCTTAACAGTCCTAACCAGAAGCCCTAGGTCATCTGCATTCACAGAACTAGGCTTGGCCTTTAGTTCCAAATACTTTCATACAAATGTTGTTCTAAAACTCTCCTGTGACTCTTTTGTAGCCCCCAGATAATCACTCTTTTTGCTCTCTAAATTTGTTATTGCTCTGACAGAGTATATTGTCTCTGCTTGAAGCTTTCATAAATCCTACATAGCTTCTTCTGAGGATTCATCACTTAAATGTTATCACTTCCGGCATTCTCTTGCTTCACATTAAATCAATTTCATACACAGTGACGTCCTAATTTACTTAAAGAAAATCACATCTCTCCAGTTCTCCTTACATTGCATATGCCCATCAATCCTTTTTTTTTTTTAACAACAAAAAACCCAAAATATTTTAATTGAAGTATTATTGACATTCAAAAAGGTGCACATATTCACTTTATACAGACAAGATAATCATGCCATAAACATATGTATCATTTCTAAAAATTTACTTCCTCCCTTTTTTCTTTTTATTAAGTTATTACTACTATACGAAAAGGTACACAAGTTATTATTGCTATATCCTTTTAAGTGATCATCTGTCTCATTCTGAGTTACATGTACACACTATTCAAACCCCACTTATAACACTGAGAAGTTATTTTCTGTTCCAAGATACTTTCAACTTATCTCCCTTCAATGTGCTTCAGTATATTAGGTGTTTCTGATTCTACTTACACTTAAGTATTCTGTTTAGAAGACTCGAAACTTATTTTGAGGTAAATAGTACATTTCCATGGCCCTAGATGACATTTTCATGTGACAACTCACTATTTCTAATGTCTTATGGCAAACTGTTATAAATTCCAAATCTATTTTGGTAGCTCTCTTTGATCTATTTTTTTTCAATTTCGGAAAATTATTATACATTCAAATTTCTTTTGGTGAGAGAGGTGAAGGGGGTTTGATGACTTTTTGTATGTCCTTGAAATAATATAAGACTATCCAATGATGCATTAGACAGAAGAATGAATGAGTGACTAATGTAAAGAAGATTGTAAAACTTCAATAACTTCATTATTCATGTAATTGCAAAGGTATTGTCAGATAGAGCAGCAGAGCCAAATACAATATAAGAGTCCCAAGTACATATAAAATAATTTAGTATACAAGGAGGTAGTATTTCAAAGAAAGGGTAAAAGGACAGTTTATTTAATAAAAGCTCTTGGAAAAAAGATGACAAACTATTTGGAACCAAACAAAACAAAATTTAAACAAAATAATTACTTTCTAAAATTGAGATAGATTAAAGATGACTAAAATATGAATCAACCTAAATGTCCATCAACGATAGACTGGATTAAAAACATGTGGAATCTATACACCACGGAATACTATGCAGTTATAAAATGGAATGAGATCATGTCCTTTGCAGGGACATGGATGGACTTGGAAGCCATCATCTTCAGCAAGCTAAGGCAGGAACAGAAAACCAAATACCGCATGGTCTCACTTATAAGTGGGAGCTGAATAATAAGAACACATGGACACATAGGGAGGAACAACCACACTCACACTGGGACCTGTCAGAGGCAGGAGGGTGGGGAAGAGAGAGCAGCAGGAAAAATTGCTAATGGATACTGGGCTTAATACCTAGGCATTGAGATGATCTGTGCAGCAAACCACCATGGCACACGTTTACCTATGTAACAAACTTGTACATCCTGCACACGTACCTCTGAACTTAAAATAAAAGTTGAAGAAAACAAAGAAAACTATAAGAGCATTAGAAGAAAATAATGCCACAAGGAGAAAGTTAAAAAGAAACATAGATACAATTAAGAGGCAAAGAGAAAATTAGAGAAAATTGGAAAAAAATAGTTGTTTATACTTACATACAAAAATGCTTTTGAACAAGAAATAATTATAATTGCAGGCTATGTGCCAAATTTGTCCTAAATGTGAATCACTGATGATGGTACCTGCTCTCATGAAGCTTCCAGTCTAATGGAATTAACAAATTTTTATTTTATTAAATATGTATCCACATAAATGAATATCCAGCTAGAATCCGTGAAGAAAGATTGTATGATGACATAAGGGACCAAGGGAATCTAATGTGTATTTTGGGGTCTAGAAGACCATATTAAGGTACTTGAATTTGTAATGTAACTTTAATGTATTCATATTAATCTTGTAAAATCAATTATTTTTAATTTATTCACATGTCTATATTAATAAAACATAAAATACAAACTTTTAATAGCAAATATAGTATTATTTATCAGTTTTCATATTAATAATATACTATGTAATATATTCTTAATATATAGAGAACTCTTCAATTTAATAAAGAAAACTATACATTTAACCTAACAGAAAAAAAATGGACGAGCAAATGAATATGCAGGTCATCATAGAAAATTCACAAATACTCAGTAAACACATGGAAAATATTCAACCTTACTTGTTACGAAAAATGAATTTAAAACAACATATATTTTTATGGCTTTAATTGGCATAATGAAAGATAACTTTCAAACACTCTCAAACATGTGTGGTCAGCAAATGAATGTAATTTTTCTGTAGGAAAATTGAGAAATCACAACCTTAAATTTCTGCATGCCCTTTGCTCCAGGAATTCTACATAGAGAAACGTGTCTTCAGGAAATTTTCGTGCATCTGCACTAACATGTATACACAAGGATATTTTCTGCAGAAGCATTTTCATAGCTGAATTTTTCAAGCAATCAGAAGTCCATTAAGTAAATATGTAGTTCATTCTTCCATTGAAATATTGGGTAGCAGTTCAGAAGGATATGAACATACATAATGGGATTAAAACCATTCATATTTTACTAAGCTAAAATATAGATTATTATGCATTTCATTAAATGATTTTATTTTTATAATAAAATTATTATATATAGAAAATGTTAATTGCAGCCATGTTTCTGTAACTATCTAAAAAAGGATCTCTTCGTGTTCTGCTGTAATTTTGCATTTTGTTATAAACATTTACTACTTTAGTAAAAAAATGAAAGTAATGTTTATATAAAGGAAGAAAACTAAAAAAATTTAAGCTGAACATTGTTGAACTTAAGATGGTTTAGAAAGACTCTTTGTCTTACACAGCATTCCCTGTAAGCAGATTTTTGATGAACATTTGCATGGAGAATGTTATAAGCAGTTTTTATATGAGTATTTACATGGTAGAGCTTTTCTGGGCTGTGCTCAATGGACCAACACTTATGGAGGGTAGGGGAACAGGACTAGGCAGAGGGAGAAGTTGATTTATAATGCAGTTGCAATAAATGGCTCAACTAATCCTCTAGGGGCCTGTGCAGCTGGGATGGCCTTCAGAGATGTCCTAATTAGGGCAAACGGGATAGGCCCTTTTCTTTTAAATTTTTTTCTTTTTTACTTTTTTTTTATTATTATTATACTTTAAGTTCTAGGGTACATGTGCACAATGTGCAGGTTTGTTACATATGTATACATGTGCCATGTTGGTGTGCTGCACCCATTAACTCGTCATTTACATTAGGTATATCTCCTAATGCTATCCTTCCCTCCTTCCTCCTCCCCACAATAGGACCTAGTGTGTGATGTTCCCCTTCCTGTGTCCAAGTGTTCTCATTGTTCAGTTCCCACCTATGAGTGAGAACATGTAGTATTTGGTTTTCTGTTCTTGCAATAGTTTGGTGAGAATGATGGTTTCCAGCTGCATCTATGTCCCTATGAAGGACACGAACTCATCCTTTTTTATGGCTGCATAGCATTCCATGGTGTATATGTGCCACATTTTCTTAATCCAGTCTCTTTTAATGCTTTCTCCCAACCTCACCATCACTACATACAGGTTGCCTCCAGGGACAGAGCCTAACCTGGGACAAAGCAGCTTATTTTGCAGAAAGTAATTCTTGGAAGGCAATCAACTTCTTGTAGCAGAGAGTGGCTCTGACCTAAAGGGTAATCCTGGGAAGTGCAAAAGCATGCACTATACCAAACTTGTCCAATCCGTGGCCCCCGGGCTGCATGTGGCCCAGGACAGCTTTGAATGCAGCCCAACACAAATTCATCAACTTTCTTGAAACATCATAAGGTTTTTTTGCATTTTTTTAAAGCTCATCTGCTATCGTTAGTGGTAGCATATTTTATGTGTGGCCTAAGACAATTCTTCCAGTGTGACCTGGGGAAGCCAAAAGATTGGACACCCCTGCACTCTCCTGATGGTTTCCAGTTGAGAACTACATGGTTAATGTGAATGGGCCATCAAGGGTCCAGAGTCTGAATCTCTTCTTGAATTTATCAATCTTTCCCTTAATGCTGGGGATGCCCTCATAATAATACAATTTATAAAATAGTGACATGCAAACCAAACTCCAATATATGTATTTTCACTGAGAAATATAGCTGACATGAGGACTAAAATGTGTTTTGACTGACCAGTACATTCTCTGCTAAATTAGAAACAAAATTGACACCCAGGAGGTTTCTTGGTTTGTTTGACATCAGGGAAAAAGTCATTTTCAAATTGAAAGAGTACCACTGTATCATTTTCTATATTAAAGGGATTTATTTTCTTTTACTGCTGAAGAAATAATAATAAATCCTTTCTCCTCGAAGTTTTCCAGACTTAACATAGATTTTACATTTTATTTTATCTTTGTTACAATTCACATACTGATTCTAGATTTGGAAGAATTTCATCCATAACCATTTAAAAATTACCTGCCAGAGTAAGTTGCTTTTATGAAATATTTGCACATATTTTATATGAATTTTTATTCCAAAGAGGGTATCTGTTTTTAATATCTTATTCTCATATTTTGATGTACTCTATGAATTTATTGACTTTACAAGTTTCATTGTAGAAATTGTTTCTCAAATAGTAGTTTTATGAATACATATGTAATAGTTTTATTTTTCTAGGTTCAAAATATTTTTATCAATGGACTCATAAATCTTTGGAAAGTAGCAAAACCTCTCTTATTTTTAATATTACAAGTATTGTAAAAATATTTTATTTCAAAAAATTATTTACAGTTTTCTATATCAACCCTAGTTAAATTCCTATCCTAGAGAGAAACATCATTAAAAATGTGGGGTATACATTTCTAGTCCTTTACTTATGCATTCAAATTTATACATATGTACATATACATATCATTTAAACATAATTGTGATCATAATTTATATATCATTCTGCTGCTTGCTTTAATTCATTTTTATGTTTGATTTGGAGATCATTTCAGGGCTCCACAATATGCTTATAACAAATTGATGAATACAGCATGTATTTTATGGATAAATTTAATTAATTCATATTTATTGTGATTGGTAATATGTTTACTACCTTGTATTTCCTGACATTTTGTTAACTTTTAAACTAATACCTCATTATTCTGTGCCGCTTCATTATAAGCACATGTACTTCCTATTTTTAACACTGTTTACTGTGTTTGATGTCATATTCTGTCTTAAATGTATTTCATATTGATGATATACAATTTTTTATTACAGTAAATATAAGCAATTATAATAGGAAGGGTCTTAGTAATTTTCTGAGACTTTACTCTGAAAATTGTCTCTTTTGTTTCACACTTGATTGCACACACACACACACACACACATATATTAGCTGAATATATATATATAAGCTTTTAATTTGGAAATTTATTTTCTTCTTCTTTTTGCTTATTTCTTTCACTGAATTTTTCTCAGTCATGTCATCTACAACTCCTATTGGACAAACAGTAGTACCTGTAAATTCATCTTTTATATTTTGGCTTTTCTTTCATATTTTCCATCTCCATGTCTTCTTTGTGCTACATTTTAGGGATTAGTTTGTTCTTCCAGCTCTGTTTGTTGAGTTTGAGACTTTTCTTTGGCTATCGGTTTTCATGAAATGTTTGACAGGTTTGGTTTATTTGTTCTTATTCATACTTGATAAATGGCTTTGGTGAATGTAGGAGATGACTGCATTGGTCAATTTGTTGTGATCGCTGTGTGTGTATGTGTTTGGGTTTTATATTCGTTTAGGCACTTCCTTGATATCTAGGTCAGAATTTTCAATGCAGACTTTATCTGGAGAGCAAATTTTGTTTCTTAATCCTTTTTTCCCCCTTGTTTGTCCTTATGGAGGTAAGAGGTTACATCAGGCTTTACTATGCTCTTTTTTTCTAGTACCAATATTCAGTTGAGAGTTCTTCTCAGCTAAACTTTTTTTTTAAGACATAAAGATTTTTATACCTTTATTTTAAATTAATAGCTGAAAGCAAGTAAAAATAACTAATTTTGCTAAATACTCCAACAAAGTATTTTGAATCACATACTCAGAGTACAAATTAGTCAGAGACATTAAAATTATTCCCAAATTACGGAGCCTTAGAAAAAAAGAATTATACGAACACAAAATCCACTAGGGAGTTGATTTCTTACATATTTTTCTATGGAATGTGTGCTTTGGCTCAAGTATTCTCCTTTCACTGAAACTATCTAATGGACTTCAAAACCCATTATAAACATGGAAAAAAAAAGTCTTTAAATGGCTTTACTAGTGACATGATGATACTCATGTCCATCTGTGTTTGATACCAAATGCCAGCATCAAGCACATTTTCAGAACATGAAAACAGGCACATGCTTTTAACAAAAGTTTGTGGGATTGCTGAGCAACACGTGTGAACATCTCAATAAACATTTTAAAGGAAAGAACATAATTAGCTCATATGTTTTACGGAAGTGATGAAGTGTAATAGAGTTCAACCTGTTCAAACACACTTGCCAAAATTTTAAGAAGTAGTTTTCTACTTAGAGCTTTGGGAAAGAGCAATGATGGAGGACATAAAAAGAAAAATTATTGCACTAAATAAAACTCTCCAGTATTTTTGAGAATTAGCTAACATATAAGCAATCCTAGCAGGTTGGAAGATGTAGAATAATATACATTACTTTTTAAAAACATAATTTATGGTATTAGGTCTAACATTTAAGTCTCTAATCCATCTTGAATTAATTGTCATATAAGGAGTAAGGAAAGGATCCAGTTTCAGCTTTCTACTTATGGCTAGCCAATTTTCCCAGCACCATTTATTAAATAGGGAATCCTTTC
>NW_012108141.1:7139879-7141063 GCF_000951045.1 Mandrillus leucophaeus | reverse complement strand
TGTTCTCACTCACGGGTGGGAATTGAATAGTGAGATTACTTGGATTCTGGAAGGGGAGCATCACACACCGGGGCCGATTATGGGGAGGGGGGAGGGGGGAGGGATTGCATAGGATTTATACCTGATGTAAATGACGAGTTGATGGGTGCTGATGAGTTGATCGGTGCAGCACACCAACATGGCACAAGTATACATATGTAACAAACCTGCATGTTATGCACATGTACCCTAGAACTCAAAGTATAATAATAAAAAAAACATAATTTATTAGCTAGAAAAGAAAAAACTCAGATGTTCTTTTTTTACCAATAATAATAAATACAGAAAATTGATGAAACAAATTTCACAATAATATAAAGACTTTTCAATTATTCCTTCAAAATACTGTCTTTTGTTTTTTTCCTTTTCTGGGTAATAAATTATATTAAACTTTTTATTGCATCAGGATTTGCCCTTAAATCTATAGTTATACATTTGGCAATGATTTGATGGTGTTATTTTTGTTTGTTTTATAATTCTTGTTACAGCTAGTCACATATATAATTTCCTCACCCAAAATTTATGTTTAAATGAACTCTGGTTTCTTAAACTTCTGAATTCTCTGTGAATTGAATGTCTTCATGTTCTGTCTCATTTGGTACACATATAGTCAAGGAGCCATTGTTTCCATTCACAAGCCCTGAACTTACTATTTGGACAAGATACCTGCTTTCAATAATTATATTAGGATCAACAGAAAAGCATGTCATTTCTGTAAATACATATGAAGAATTACTTTGCCCCATAGTTTAATATACAATTCTCCTGATTTTTACAAAAATATTTTGAATAATCTAATATAGTTTTAAGAATTCACTTCTAAACTTCAGAAAAATTCCTTTTTTCTTTGTTTGTGAAAATTTTCCTTTCAAATATGTAGCTATTGAGTGCTAGAATATTGCTTCTAAATTTACTGTGCCAAAGGCCCGAGATAATTTTTCTTATACATTTAATGACATTCTAAACTTTGATAATATAAACTTTTTTCTCTGTGCAAATATGTGTATTTTCATTAAGTATACAGATGTTTATGTGCATATCAACATTTGTGCCTACAGGCAGGAAAAGCATTTTATATGTCTACTGGACACTATCTTAATATGTGAAAATAGTTTCAAGTTGTTCTATTAAAAAGTGTTCAGCGG
>NW_012108141.1:7111599-7133586 GCF_000951045.1 Mandrillus leucophaeus | reverse complement strand
GCAGCTGGAAACCATCATTCTTAGCAAACTATCACAAGAACAGAAAACCAAATACCGCATATTTTCACTCATAGGTGGGAACTGAACAATGAGATCGCTTGGACTCGGGAAGGGGGACATCACACACCGTGGCCTATTATGGGGAGGGGGGAGGGGGGAGGGATTGCATAGGATTTATACCTGATGTAAATGACGAGTTGATGGGTGCTGATGAGTTGATCGGTGCAGCACACCAACATGGCACAAGTATACATATGTAACAAACGTGCACGTTATGCACATGTACCCTAGAACTTAAAGTATAATAATAATTTAAAAAAAGATTAAAAAAAAAGTGTTCAGCTAAAATATTTTCAAGTTTTAAAGCAATGAGCTTTTTTCTTCTGATTTAACATTTTTGAATGTTGAATAGTAGAATGCTGTAATGAAAATATAACACTTCATGTGAAATTTCAATAATCTGTTATAGTAATATCCATAGACATCAATGAATGTGCCTATAAATCCTATTAGTGATGTTATTTGACCCAAATGTAAAATATAACATGCCTTGTAATAAGTAATATAGAATTCTCAACCATATTTTAGCCAAGCTTTAGGATAAACTAATATGAAAACTATTTATGTAAATTGATCAACTAAAGCATTTCCTCTGTAGACTTTCTGTTTTTAATACGAATGCTCTGGGTTTCCTAAGTGAAAGTTTTTATCAGTTTGAAACCAATGTAACTCTATTGATGCTAATTTGACCACCTTGGTTTTCTGTACTAGACTGCAAGTTCTACATTAGTTCATAAAGCTTAAAAGATTTTCAAGCTGTATGTAGTACCTTGGAAATAGTAAGTGGTTCAATTTTTAGTTAGTAAGTAAATAAATGAAATAAATGAAAGCAGCTTTTCATAACACAGTTTCGTGCTTTTAGCACTTTTTAGAGCCTCCTTCTTCATTTTAAGTGTCATCTCATCTGATAAATTTTCTTTATTCAATGCTAGGATAAGGGAGGGGACTCTCTTATGTGTAATGTTAGCCCTTGGCATACAAACCTCTATCAAAACACTTGTCACCCTGTAGTTTTACAGTGTCAGTGTGTGCACCTACACCTGTAGCCTCATGGGAGGCAGGGACTGTGTCTGCCAGAGAAGCTATGGCACATAAGAGTTGATCAAAATTCAAGAAGATTGGAAGGCAGTTAATTGTAGCTGTGATGCATTGGTCAACCTATCTTCCTGTGTACAGATCATAGACACATACTGTTCACCATTTTTACAAACTTACTTTTTGGAATTTTAGAATATATGAATACATCACTCTTTGTATTCATATATTCTAAAATCACTTCATTTCCCACTGTTGAAACTGCGTGTCTGCTATTGTAGTTCTGTTTCATGTGACCATTTTGGTTTTTAGCTTCCTTTTCTTTAAAATCCTTCCTCAAGCTTATATCTCTTTATATATTACATTTTATGTATTTATTACCTCTTCTCATATTCTCGTTTTATTACAGATTTGTTTAGTTCCTTGTCTCTCCAAATTTTTCCCTCTGTGTGTTTCATTGTGCTTTTCTATCTGTTCTCTTTTTTGTCCAGCTATGTCTTTGGGCCTTCAGTTTTACACTAAGATTAACCTCCCCACGTCTCAAGTGTCAGATGCCTTATCTTCAATCTTTGAAGTCCTTTACAACTGACTCTCCAGCAGTGCAGCTTCTCAACTCACTGCCCTTTGAACACAAAGCAGACACAACTGACCAGGTAGTGGTAGGATACTTCCCTGAGTGGCCGCAAATTTGCGAGTCAGTCAGCTGTGGTAAAAGGGACAGTCTGTAGCTGCAAAACAGAGTGAAACGAACCAGCCATAAAAGGAGATCAAACCCATGGCCTTGGCCATGGTTGTTAAAGCACTAATTATTAACAACTCAGTGAGACAGTCACCAATACACCCATCATATTAACTAGATGACAAATTCAGGATACATTTTTTAGTTATACAAACACTTTCATCTAATGAATTAATGTGAGAGGCAAATTATTACCATAGCTAATCACAATTTATAGAACTAAACCATGTTTAAAAGAATACCTACACTATGATGACCACAAAGTAAATAGATTAGGTGTATTTCTTTTAGAAGTACAGTATATTTTTGCAATCACTATTGGGTACATATGCTTCTTGGTATCAATGTTACATATCACTGAAAAGTTGTTATTATTTCAAATATAGAAATTGAATATTAGACATATCTTGATAAAAGGTTATTGCAATTTAAATGAATTATTCATAATGTTCAAGGGTGGTTTGGATAAATCAATTCGCATTTATAATAACTTACACTACTGAAGTTATTGTAAAGGGTATAAACTGTGTAGGGTCAAGTCTTCATTCTCACAAAGCTTATATTCTTGCTGTGGAGACAGACATATGCAGGTACAGAGACAAGTCAAGAAGGTAAGAACCACATGAGTGGGGCAGCTGGCATGTTTCAGTGAAGGTTCAGAACAGGGGATGTTGTATCAGGCTGGAGTGATTTCATCAGTGAAGTTTTCACCATGTATGTGGGAACTGAACTGAGTTTTATAAGATGCATACGATGATACTCACATATTTGCTTCCTGAGGCTGCTATAACAAATTACCACAAACTGTGTAGTTTAGAACAACGAAAATTTATCATCTCACAGTTCCTGAGGCCAGTAGTCTGAAAAAAATATGTGGGCATGATTGGTCCCTTCTGGAGGATCTAAGTGAAAAACTGTTCCATGCTTTTATCCTAGCTTGGTTGCTGGCCATCCTTGGTGTTCCTTGGTTTATAGATGCATCCCTCCAGTCTCTGCCTCCATCTTCATGTTGCCTTCTTCTCTGTGTCTCTCTGCATATTCTCCTCTTCTTAGAAGTGAATTGATGTAGGGCTACTGTAAATCCAGGACAATTTCATCTCAAGATTCTTAACTAATTATATATGCAAAGACCATATTTTCAAATAAGGTCACATTCTGAAGTTCGGCATAGACATGAGGGGTGTGTGTGTGTGTGTGTGTGTGTGTCCAGGGGTTGGGGGGTACATTATTCAACCCATTGCAAATGGGTCTGTTAATGCACATCTACGCAGAGGACTCTGATTAAATTCCTTCAAGGGCTGGGTAGGGAACGTTAATATGAATAGTATGTTGTTAGCAAGATCATCCTAAAAAATATAGAAATTCAAAAAATAATTAAACCATAGCTTGCCAGACAATACATCTTTGTAAGAAAAACTCATCCAGAAGATTCCCAGTGTATATCTTCCAATAAACAACAAGAACACTAAAAACAGCTATTAAATTTTTAGTGTTTACTCATGTTCCAGGCACTGTTTTAAGTGTTTTACATATATTATATGTTAAAATTTCACCAAAACCCAAAAATGAGGGTATTATCACATTCAGTTTATGGGTAAAGATACTGAGCCTCAGAGTTGTGAAACCACTTATTCCCACTGATGTATCTGGTAAATGATGTGACTGGACTTCAAACCCCAAAAAATTGTTTTGAGGAGGTCACGGGCAATTTCAAACTCTATTGATATCACACTTTTAGGAAGGGATACAGCTGGAAGAAAAAGTGGGGAAACCTTTGGAAGTTGAGGACAGCCAGGTAAGGAAACCTGGTCTCTGTCCTGTAAGGGATGGGAGTCACTGAAGTTTTTGAGATGTATAACATCGTGAAAACACAGAGTTTGTAAAATTGCGCCATTGGCTAGTGTTCAGAAAATATTGAAGAATGTGGATTTGACGCTTCTTCGGTAAAAAGCCTTTGCAACAAATAGTCAAGGGGTGATAAGGGCCTGCACTGGGGTGGTGGCAATTATGACGCATTTTCA
Organism: Mandrillus leucophaeus; assembly: GCF_000951045.1. Lineage (NCBI taxonomy): Eukaryota > Metazoa > Chordata > Mammalia > Primates > Cercopithecidae > Mandrillus > Mandrillus leucophaeus. The sequence continues at coordinate 7,129,731 of NW_012108141.1, read as the reverse complement.
ACATGTGCTAGAGGGATTAATCTTGGCTGTGTAGACACCTTTCTCTCCCTCTTTCTGCCTTTCATAGAATGCAAAGGGTCTCCCTAAGCAATTAAGAAAAAGTTTAAAACATCATCACCAAACACTTGCATGGTTTATTCTGTAGAAAATTTTACTTCCTTAAAAGTTTCACCTTTTGTCCTCTAGGTTGAAACAATGCAATTCTCCTGTTCCCACCCAAAGGATTTAGCTATAATACACTATCAACAAAATCATGAGTGATCCCTTTCCATATAATTATAGGGTGTGCCATAGTGCAGATGTCTCCATGTAAAGTAGGAGTAGCCTGCAATTAGCCAGAAGAATTCTGCAGCAAATGTGGTTAGAGGCAAAAGGTTTACTCTAAATTTGACAGCCCTAGCTATAAATAGTTTGTTGGCTTTTTTATTTTTTGCCTTTATCAAGGACATCTTTGCTTCATCTGAGCACTTTCTGCAAAATAACCTTGCAGCTATGAATGCCATATGCAAAAGCTGTTTTTGCTTTGGATTGGCTTCTCCCTACTTAAGATGGTCTGAATAATCCATTACGAAAATCTCTCTGCATTTTCTCTGCATCTGGAAGATATGCATATAAATTTATAATGCTTATGTGAGGCATAAGTCAGTGGTTAATCCATCTGATCGTAAATCATGGGACTGTGTACCATGACCACATTAAAACTGAAGCACAAATAAAAAGGGAGAATGGGTTCTAACCTATAATTGTGGCTCTCAGAATCAAGACCCTCAAAATAATGTAGTCCTGAATGTGTCACATATAAGAGATGCTTGAAAAATCACACTAGTTAATGCGTAACATGTGCAGCACATGGAATAACAGGTTAGTAGTTTTCGAAATGCTTATTTTATGAAAAGATAGAAAAGATCACTATATACTCAATACAAAGGCACTATGACTCACCATGTAACTGAAATCAAAGACCTCCACTTCACAAAATTCAATACATTCCCCTTAGGTCAGAATTAAGAATGTATTTGGGGGCATTTTGGAACCTATATTTGAATTCAAATTAAGTTCAACATTTCTTTGTGAAATTATGGTGCTGATTGGTAGAGAAATAATATACAAATCAACATCACAGCACTATGTTTAGTATTTCAGGCTAAGCTAATATTTCTACCATTTTGCATGTAAATCTTCTCAAAAAGTTTGTCTAGGGTAGCAGCATGTTATGAGGGCAGATTCTTTCTTCAAATGGAATTCTGATTAGTAACCGAAATAACTGAATAAATATGGTTTTGTCAAAGTGGTCAACATACTCATTTTAGAAATTAGCAGTCAAATTAATTGGTTTAACTTGATAGTTCACTATTTCAGTATCAGAATGAAAAATTGAAATGTAACTATATGAACTTTTGAATATTTACAAATACAATTTTTAACTATGTTTAACTTTTTAAGCTTCTGTACCATAAAATAAAATGCTTAATTTCCCCCTTTAAAAAAAAATAAAAAAACTCTTCACTAATAGTGTTTAAATTGCTCACATGATATGGACAGTTTCTTTTCTTGGTTTTCTCTGTTTGTAGCAACTGCATGTAGAGTTACTTTAAGAATTTTAGAAATAAAACAGTGCAACCAATGATGTCCCCTTACCTCCTCCCTGCCCTTCAATTATGACATAGCTTGAAATGGGTTATGATGATTTTACTTTACATCACACATTATTAACAGAAATACTTTAGCATGTAAATTTTGAAATGTCTGAAAAATGTCATCAGTTGGAGGAATATAGTAAGCCACTATCCGATTTTTTGTATAAATGCATTTTATTATATTTATTCAATGTGAAAGCACTTTTTAAACCAGTTAGAGTAAAACGACAGCATCTTTTCAGGATAGTGGGCCATGACCTAGGGTTGAAAGGTACCAGAAACCTTTATTAAAGATCAGCTTTTAAGAATATATTTTTCTACCATAGTATATTTATTAAAAGTTGATACATTTTACATATTTGCATTTGAGTCCTTGAGTTTTCTAAAGCATTAAATAAATGTCTCTGAATAGTTTCTGACCTTTCTCTGGTACCTTTTTGTGATAAAGGAATATAATCTAAAACATGTTTGGTATGGCATAGTGAAATATCTGTTAATTCCTTCACTGCTGGCAGATGAGTAGATTAATTTTTATCACAATGCATTCTGACATTGTGATTCATGAAATGGCTATACATTTACAACATATATGTTTCATTTAAAAAATATTTTTATTTAAAATATTTGACTTTATCTGTAGGCAAAATGATGTGCCAAAGTGTACTGTATTTGTCACCCTTATTATACATTTCCTGAATAAGTTTTTACATTTGAATTTTTTCCTTAATAAGTTTCTATATTCAAAGAAAAAAATCATTTCTTTAACATGCAGATTTCTGTTGATTCCGGTACATAATTTGATTTCAAGAGAAGCAGTGCTTGGTGCAACTTTATATCTGTAAACCACCATGCTTCAACTGACATTCTTGACACTTCATGAATAAGTCCAAAGGTAATTCATTCTCATTTTCAAAGCATTCTTAATATAATCAGGTCTATACTTTTTCAATTATTAACAGAAAAACTAACATCTTTAAATGGTTAAAAATTTACAAGATGCATACTAGAGATGTCCTGGGATTTTCTACTATCTAACAGGATTTAGATTTTCTTAATTTCTTGCCATCTAAGTAAAAAGGGGTATTGTGAGTAAACAGATACTGCGGCACCTCCGTCTACTTCAACGCCTTTGAGAAGGCTGCCACTTTCACCAGCAATGTCTAGCACCTCCTTGCTGACCCAGCAAATTCCAATTAATTTTTTAAGTCCCACCCTAATTATTCCACTTTCTGTTGTTTGTGTTGACATTTTGCAATAATAGGAATGAATTGTCTTTTCATTGAAATTGCAATGACACTGTAAATTGAATTCCATAAAGCAGGGATGTTTGCTGGTTTGTTTGTAATGTACTTCTAGTGATTTATCTCTAGAACAATAACTGGCTCATGGTAGAAGGTCAATAAATATTTGCTGAATGAATCTCTCATTGCAGATTTCTTAATTATAGAGTATTTCACATTATATTTCGGTTCTGTATTCGACTGTCAAGCTCTCCAAGTACACCTTCACAACTCCAGATCCTAGCTCAGACCCCGCCACACAGCAGGTTTTCATTAATTATCTAATGGCTTGATGTTTGGTAACATGAATTTAAAAAGCAAGCAAAGTATCTTTGTCTGAAATTGTAAACAGAGGTAGAATATGGAGAATTATGGATTAATCCCTTTAATAGGACTCCATGTCAAATGATAACATATATATTCTGCTTATCCATAAGTAGCACATAATTCTCCATTTTTAGTCATGAGATTAATCAGCATGAATATTTATTTACCTTATTTTTAAGAATACATAGAAAGAAGTGAGTTCACAATCTCTCTTAGTTGCTATTGAGTACATTATTGTTCTGTCATTTAAGATATCTTTCTTATAGCTAAGTCATTATTATTTTACACGTTATTAATTACTATAATCCTGACATAGTATAGTATGAAATCCCTGAGTGCAGAGATATTATTTCTTCATAGTTTTAAGACAGTGACTTTTTTATTTTATTTTAATATTTTAAATTTTTTTTCAGACAAGGCCTCTCGCTCTCTCAGCCAGGCTGGAGTGCAGTGGCACGATGTTGGCTCACTGCAGCCTCAACCTCCCAGGCTCAAACAAGCCTCCTGCCTCAACCTCCTGAGCTGCTGGGGCTACAGGTATGTACCACCAAGCTCAGTTATTTATTTTTATTTTTATTTTTTACTTTTTGTAGAGACGAGGGTCTCCCTATGTTGCCCATGCTAGTCTTGAACTCCTGGGCTCAAGCGATCCTCCTGTCTTGGCCTCCCAAAGTGCTGGGATTACAAGCATGAGCCACTGCACCCAGCCCAAGATTGTTATATTTATTTGTACTCCAAGAGTTTTAGTGTACTACTATGTTCTGAGTAGGTGTTCAAATTAATTGCTACTTCATTTGTTAAATATATTTGCTTCAATTTAAAATTATTTATTTTATGAATGAAAGCGATACAGTTCCTGCTTTGATAAAGCATTTAATTCAGTGGAAAAAAAATACCTATTTATTTCACTTTCCTCTGAAGTTTTGTGGTTCCTTTCTTTTAAAATATGTGTGATGACAAAAAGCTTACTCTGATAAGAGAGTTACAAAGAATATAGTAAAAATTTGTAGAAGTGATTTTTATCTCTCTCAATATTATAATAGATTGCATTCTCAAATTTTCTTTTAAATATAAAACCCAAATATTTCTTCCTGATTTATGCTTGTGTTCTCAAAATAAAAATTTCAGTAAAGATAATGGACAGTTTAGTTTATTTTGCATCAATTTTATATTTATAAAATGGAAAGATAATAATGCATTTAATGCCCATGGTAACCACAAAGAAAATAGCTATAGAATATACACAAAAGGAAATCTCAAAGGAAATTAAATGATTCACTCCAAGAAATCAACTACACATAAAAGACAGTAATGCAAAAAATGAGGAACATAAAAACTATAAGGCATACAAAACACATAACAAAATGACACCAATCTCTCCTCATCAGTAATTACTTTAAATGTAAATTGATTAAACTCTCCAGTCAAAAAGACAGAAATTAGCTGAACAGATAAAAATCCATGATGTAATTAATCCTATCTGTAAAACTCATTTTAGATCCAAAGACACAAATAGATTAAAAGTGACAAGATGGAAAGAGACATTTAATTCAAATTATAACCAAAAGAAAGGAGGGTAGCTATACAAATATCACATAAAACAGATTTTAAATTAAAAAGTTTATAAGAGATAAAGTTATTATATATTGAAAACAGGATCTCAAAGAAATATTTGTATACCCCTATTTATAGCAGCATTATTCACAATAGATACAATGTAGAAGAAACTCAAGTGTCCATTGAAAGATGGATGGATAAGCAAAATGTAGTATAAACATGCAGTAGAATATTATTCAACCTTAAAAAGAAAGGAAATTCTGACATATGTTACAACATTAATGCACCTTGAGGACATCATACTACCTGAAACAAGCCAGTCACAAAATGACAAATATACCAGATGATTCCACTTATATAAGGTATTTAGAATAGTGAAATAATAGCGAGAAAGTAGAATGGTGGTTTTCAGGGGATAAGGGGAACAGGGAAATGTTGTTTAATGGGTACAATATTTCAATTTTACAAAATTAAATGAGTTATGAAGATGGATGGTGACGGTTGTACAACATTATGACTATATTTAATAGCACTTGCTATGTTCTGAATGTGTTCCCCCAAATTCACCTTGAAACAATCTCTAATGCAATAGTATTAAGAGAGAGAGCCTTTAGGAGGTGCTTAGGTCATGAGAGTGCCTCCACCTCCTTCTTGAATGGGATTACAACTTTTATAAAAGAGGCTTTACACAAAGTCAGTCCTTCTGATCTTCTTTTTTCCATCATGTGAGGACACAAGAAGGTCCTCACCAGATACTGAATGATCTTGGACGTCCCCCAGAACCTTAAGGTATACATTTCTGTTCTTCATAAATTACCAGTCTTGGTATTTTGTTATAACAGCACAAACTAAGACACCACTGAACTACACTCTGAAAAATAATTAAGATGGCAAATTGTATGTTATGTGTGCCTTACCACAATAAAAAATTGCAGAAAATATATTATATTAAAATATAATGTAGTATATTCTGTATATTAAATATAAAAATTAATTTTACTAACTTTTATTCTTCTCTTTGAATATGGCTACTAGAAAGTTTAACATTGCATATGTAACTGTTGTCATGTTTCTATTGGAGGAAGCTGGTCTATAAGATAAATGTAAATTCCCCTTTCTCTAACTTTCACTTTCCTCTTCAACCTCTTAGCTGAGCTTTAGATATGCCTCTGATCTAGCTTATTATCCAGTTTGGTATACACCCTATGATCCAGGCTGTGAAGCTTTTGTACACAGATTTTGAAATACTTTAATCTCTTTGATAATAATTCTTTCAATTATTAATTTCCTCAACAAAATCCTAATAATATTTCAAAATACATTTCAATAGTTTTCTTTGTGAGATCTTCTCTGATTTATCCAGGCAGCATCGGCCACTTTGTTGATGATGTTTCCATACCTGTATGTATGTTAATAATTTCCCTTATTGCACTGTATTGCAATTATTGGTACACATCTAATTCCTATAAGAGGCTTTGAATTCTCTCACAAGCCTAGATCCACTTAAATGTTTGTAGAATAAAAAAAAAAACATAAATAGAATTTGGAGTCAAACCAATTTGAATTATCTTTCCATCACTGATGAGATATGTGAATCTGAAAAATTTATTTAAACTCTAATATACAGTTGTTGAAAAATGTTGAGCCAAATCCTTATTTATTCTATTGCATGCTGTTTAACCCTACTTTTGAAAGTACGTCCTTTATATCAGCTTCCTTGACTTTTAACTTTTTGTCAGTAAAGTACAGCTGTTTCCAGGTTCTAATTTAATGTTAATGAGAGATTTCACTATAAAGGAGTTACTAAAATTTATACAAGTTAGTAATGCAAGTGTCACAATATGGAATGCAATTTCTTACATGTTGTATTATTGATGGTGCAATTTTTAAAATGTATGAAATGTATCAAAATTAAATGGGCACTACTTGTTTATACTTCAGAAAAATCAAAGAGAAACACAAATACTCTTTTTCAAATTATACTTAGTGAAGAAGATAGAATGCAATGAAAAAGAGGCACGGTGAGACCTATTTCAAATATTGATAATTTTCCCAGAATTTCTTCTATATACTATAGGTTTAAAATATCAAAGACTTTTTGATGGCAAAAAGAATGGAGTGTATTTGGGAACTTCTAAGTTAGTGGAGGCAATATCTGAAGTGCTCATAGATGACAACTTATGAACTGACATCATAGTAGCTAATAATGAAAGCATGTTAAAGGCCTGTACTAAAGAACCCATAATTCTATGATTCTTTTAACAAGAAATATGATAGAATGAGAATATGAAGTGAAAAGCAGTAAGATAAATACCACAACTCAAAGCACCCACCCACTTCTAAAACAATGTGTTTTGAGTAAAGCCAGGCCTCAAAATGGATAAGACTAAGTATTCTAAAACCTCTGTCCTATTGCATTCAAAATATATTTAAAACTAGTTGTTTACTCTCTCTATCCATCCTTGCAATCTTTGCAAATAGTCTTTCTTTTGTAAAATAAATCAGGTGTTTAAGAACGTTTTCAAATATTTTAATTAAAATGATAGGCAAAACAATTATATTTAGACAATTTTAAACTAATTTATTTTGAAAGTTTAAATCATGTTTTGAAAAGTAGAGTGTTTTGTTTCTTATGCTAATTGGTGACTTCCTGCTTCAACAGAGACTGGCTTTATAGAGACAAAACAACATGTTTCTCTGACATCAAAAAGTGCTTGCAAAACGCTGTTGTGCTGAATTAGCTGAAAATAAATAAAAAACATAAGGACTGCATTTCTACTGAACTTTACAGGAGCTTGAATGTGAGAAAGCAGACTGCATTGGGGAAAATAGGTTTTAAATTTTACTTAATCCTTCCTTGTGAAAGCTAGAGGTGCCTCTTTTTGCATGGAGATTTGCCTATTTCAAAGTGATCAATAGCTTATTTTGCTTTTCTTTATCTTTCTTTACAATTAATGCCCTTAACTGTACAGAATTTGAGGAGAATCTGCAAACACCATAGATAATAAGTGGAACATGATTGACTCACCTGTCATGATTTCTTCTACTAACCAACAGTCAGAAAAAACAGAATATTCTGTTTTAATAATTCATAAAACGTATTTGATCAAATACTTTAAGATACAGCCTTTATTTTCTCTTATATATTTGAATTTAAGAAATAGCTTATCAATAACCTTATCAACAATTTTCCTAGTAATGATTGGCATGCATTTTTCCCTTTTTTGAAGTTGTTCTTCCTAGGGTATTTCACTAAAATTTTCAGAGTAAGATGATAGCAAAAGATACCCGTTTTATTGATAAAAATTAATACATTATTATATTTGTGTCACTCATGGATTCCATTCCATAATGCTTTCTTTGGGATGTGGATAACCCCTCACAGGTAGAAAGTTATCAAAATCATAGAGTGATGGTTAGTACTGAGTGTCAACTTGATTTGATTGAAGGATGCAAAGTATTGATTCTGGGTGTGTCTGTGAGGGTACTGCCAAAGGAGACTAACATTTGAGTCAGTGGGCTGGGAAAGGCAGACCCACCTTTAATCTGGGTGGGCACAATCTAATCAGCTGTCAGAGCAGCCAGTATATAAAGCATGCGGAAAAACATGAAAAGGCTAGACTGACCTACATCTTTCTCCCATGCTGGATGCTTCCTGCCCTCGAACATCAGACTCCAAGTTCTTCAGTTTTGGGACTCAGACTGGTTCTCCTTGCTCCTCAGCTCTCAGCTTGCAGATGGTCTATTGTGGGACCTTGTGATCATGTGAGCAACTACTTACTAAACTCGTATATATATATACTATTAGTTCTGTCCCTCTACAGAACCCTGACTAATACAGATTTTGGTACCAGGAGTGGTTCTAGAGAAACAGAATATTACGGATGAATTCTTTTATTGGTTTGGGGGTTTCTGGAGTTGGCTGCTTAATATGATTAGACCCAAAAATGCTTAGAACTCTACTTCCAATAGTATGGAGAACACTGATAATCCTTGCTGTTAACTGTTTAGAGAGTTATGCAAAATAAATGCATTTGACATTTCTGATTCACTACTCGTGAGAGGCAAGGAGTTTAGTGACTCTATACATAAAACCTTTGATTATATGTGAAGAATCAAGCAACATAATGAAGCTGGTTGGTTGCTCCTAAGTTCAGTGGACAAAGTGATGAAAGAAAATGATGAACTCAGGGATTCTAACTTCTGGCTTCAGAGGCAGACACTGAGCCTCAAATCTGTGAAGACTGTCCTGAATAACAATCTTATCTCCTGTAGAGAAAGAGCTGAAATTGTGGACAAACAGACACAAGCTCTAATCATGCAAGTGGCTGACCTGCAATGAAAGGTGCATGCACATCTTCACCAGGTGTCTACTGTTAAAGTGAGGGCATTGATTGAAAAAGAATGATCCTGCAACTTGGAATGGGGATGTGTGGGAGGACACTGATGAATCTGGGGGTACTGAGTTTGTAAACTTGGTGAACATTTTTGCCAGAAGAAACAGCTTCGCTATCCCTAGTAGTGGCAACATCCCCTTCCTGACTCCTGCTGCCATCAGTCTTTCCACTTTTGTCTGAGGAGATAAACCCTGTGTTGCCTGAGGCCAAAACAGTGATGGCCTCCCCTGAGGCAGCTGCCAGGCAAGATAATGTCAATTCTTATCAGGAGCTTCCCCCAACACCCCTGTTTGCTTCTAGACCTATAACTAGACTAAAGTCCTGGTGGGCCCCAGAGGCCCCATGAGGAGGTGTGCTGCATTTGATATGAACTGCTTGAGTTTTCTAATTTATATAAGCAGAAAGCTGGAGAACAGGCATGGGAATGGATATTAAGGGTGTGGGATAATGGTGGAAGGAATGTAGAGTTGGATCAGGCTGAATTTATTGATTTGGGCTCACTAAGTAGGTACCCTGCATTTAATGTTGCAGCTCAAGCAGTGAAAAAAGGTTTTAATAGTTTACTTGCTTGGTTAGTTCAAATATGGACTAAAAGATTGCCCCCACTGTGAGTGAGCTAGAAATGCCTGATCTCCCTTAGTTTAATTTAGAGGAAGGGATCCAGAGGCTTGGGGAGATTAAGATGGTGGAGTGGATTAGTCACTTTAGACCTACTCATCCCAGCTGGGAGGGTCCAGAAGATACACCCTTGACCAATACCTTCTGAAATAGATTGTGAGGGCAGAACCTGCATCTTTGAAGAGCCCTGTAATTGCTCTTCTCTGTGTGTCAGACCTAACAGTGGGAACCACAGTCACTCAACTACAAAATTTAAATACAATGGTAATAATTGGATCTCGAGGTGGCAGGGGCCAAGTAGTGGCACTTAACCATCAAAGGCAAGGTGAGCATAGTTACCATAATGGGCAGCAGAGGTAAAGCAGCAGTCAGAATAGTCTGACTTGTGCAGAACTCTGGCATTGGCTAATCGATCATGGTATTCCTACAAGTGAAATTGATAGGAAGCCTATTGAATTCCTATTTAATTTGTATAGGCAGAAGACTTCTAGGTCAAATGGACAAAAGACTAATTTGAATTACAAAAACAATCATGGCCCCTCAGTCAACTTCCAGACCTTAATTAAGTCAGTTTACAGACCCAGAAATCCTTGAAGGAGGCGGAAGCCAGGTCCCCTTGAGGAAGGACCAAACTATGCTAGCAACAAATTATGCTGTTAATCTTTCTTCCATCCTTCCCCAAGGAGACCTCCAGCCTTTTGGTAAGGTAAGTGCATTGGTGAAAGGGAAATGATCAGACATTTTGAGGACTACTGGACATTGACTCTGAGCTGACATTGATCCCAGGGGACCCAAAATGTCATTGTGGTTCTCTAGTTAAAATAGGGGCTTATGGAAGTCAGGTAAGTAATGGAGTTTTAGTTCAGGTCCAACTTACAGTGGGTCCAGTGGGACCCTGGACTCATCCTGTGGTAATTTCCCCAGTGCCAGAATGTGTAATTGGCATAGACATAATTACCTGATGACAGAATGCTCACATTGGTTCCCTAACTGGTAGGGTGAGGACTATTGTGGTGGGAAAGGGCAAATGGAAGTGATTAGAGTTAACTCTACCCAGAAAAATAGTAAATCTAAAACAGTATCACATCCGGAAGGATTGCAGAGATTAGTGCCACCATCAAGGACTTGAAAGATGTAGGGGTGTTGATTCTGACCACATCCCCATTCACTCTCCCATTTGGCCTGTATAGAAGACAGTTGGATCTTGGCGAATGACAGCAGATTATTGTAAGCTTAACCAAGTGGTGACTCCAATTGGAGCTGCTGGACCAGTTATGATTTCATTGCCTTTTTCTCGATTCCTATCCATAAGGCCCACCAGAAGCAATTTACCTTCAGTTGACAAGGCCAGCAATATACATTTACTGTCCTACCTCAGTGTTTTATCAATGTTCCAGCTTCCTGTCATAATCTTATTCAGAGAGAGCTTGATCACTTTTCACTTCCGCAAGATATCACACTGGTCCATTACATTGATGAAATTATGCTGACTGGATCCAGCGAGCAAGAAGTAGCAAACACATTTGACTTATTGGTGAGACGTTTGCATGCCACAGGATGGGAAATAAATTCAACTAAAATTCAGAGATCTTTTACCTCAGTAAAATTTCTAGGGGTCCAGTGGTGTGGGCCCTGTTGAGATATCCCTTCTAAGGTGAAGAATAAATTGCTGCATTTTTACCCTCCTACAAGCAAGAAAGAAGCACAATGTCTAGTGGGCCTATTTGGATTTTGGAGGCAACACATTCCTCATTTGGGTGTGTTACTCTGGCCCATTTATCAAGTGACCAGAAAGGCTGCCAGTTTTGAGTCCAGAACAGGAGAAGGCTCTGCAATAGGTCCAGGCTACTGTGCAAGCTGCTCTGCCACTTGGTCTATATGACCCAGCAAATCCAGTGGTGCTTGAGGTGTCAGTGGCAGATAGGAATGCTATTTGGAGCCATTGGCAGGTCCCCATACATGAATCACAGTAGAAGCCTCTAGAATTTTGGAGCAAGGCCCTGCCATTTTCTGCAGATAACTACTCATCTTTTGAGAGACAGATCTTGGTCTGTTACTGGGCTTTGGTGGAAACGAAATGATGACTATGGGTCATCAAGTCACCATGTGACCTGAACTGTCTATTATGAACTAGGTGCTTTCTGACTCAACTAGCCATAAAGTGGGTCATGCACAGCAGCATTCCATCATCAAATAGAAGTGGTATATATGTGATTGGGCTCGATCAGGTCCTAAAGGCACAAGTATGTTACATGAGTAAGTAGCTCAAATGCCCATGGTCTCCACTCCTGCCACCCTGCCTTCTCTCCCCCAGCCTACACCAGTGGCTTCATGGGGAGTTCTCTATAATCAGTTGACAGAGGAAGAGAAGACTAGGGCCTGGTTCACAGATGGTTCTGCATGGTATGCAGGCACCACCTGAAAGTGGACAGCTGCAGCACTACAGCCCCTTTCTAAGACATCCCGAAGGACAGCAGTGAAAGGAAATATTCCCAATGGGCAGAACTTCAAGCAGTGCACCGGTTGTGCACTTGGCATGAAAGGAGAAATGGCCAGTTGTGCAATTGTATATTGATTCATGGGCTCTGGCCAATGGTTTGGCTGGATGGTCAGGGACTTGGAAAAAGCATGTCTGGAAAATTGATGACAAAGAAATGTGGGGAACTGGTATGTGGATGGGGCTCTCTGAGTGGTTAAAAACTGTGAAGATATTTGTATCCCATGTGAGTGCTCACCAACGGGTGACCTCAGCAGAGGAGGATTTTAATAATCAAGTGAATAGCATGCACCATTCTGTGGATACCACTCAGCTTCTTTCTCCAGCCATCCCTGTTATCTCCCTATGGGCCCATGAACAAAGTGGCCATGGTGGCAGGGATGGATGTTATGCATGGACTTAGGAACATGGGCTTCCACTCACCAAGGCTGACCTGGCTACGGCCACTGTTGAGTGTCCAATTTGCCAGCAGCAGATACCAACACTGAGCCCTCAATATGGCACCATTCCTTGGGATGATCAGCCAACTACCTGGTGGCAGGTTGATTATTCTGAACCTCTTCCATTATGGAAAAGGTAGAGTATTGTCCTCACTGTACTATACATTTACTTTGGATATAGGTTTGCCTCTCTTGCACACAATGCTTCTGCCAAGACTTCCATATGTGGACTTAAGAAATGCCTTATCCACCATCATGGTATTCCACACAGCATTGCCTCTAACCAACGCACTCACTTTACAGCTAAAGAAGTGTGGCAGTGGGCTCATGCTCATAGAATTCACTGGTCTTACTATGTTCCCCATCATTCTGAAGCAGCTAGATTGAGAAAACAGTGGAATGGTCTTTTGAAGTAACAATTACAATGCCAACTAGGTGACAGTGCTTTGCAGGGCTAGGGTAAAGTTGAATTAGAGTCCAATATATGATACTGTTCCTCCCATAGTCAGGATTCACAGGTCCAGGAATCAAGGGGTGGAAGTGGAAGTGGCAACACTTGCCATCACCCCCAGTGATCCACTAGCAAAATTTTTGCTTCATTTTCCCACAACATTACATTCAGCTGGCCTAGAGGTCTTAGTTTCAGAAGGAGGAATGCTGCCATCAGGAGACACAACAATGATTCCAGTAAACTGGAACTTAAGATTGCCACCTGGACATTTTGGGCTCCTCCTATCTTGAAGTCAACAGGTAAGAAGCAAGTTACAGTGTTGGCTGGGGTGATTGACCCAGACTATCAAGATGAAACCAGTTTACTATTCCACAATGGAAGTAAGGGAGAGTATTCATGGATCCATTAGGAAGTCTCTTAGTATTACTATGTCCTGTGGTTAATGTCAATGGGAAACTACAACAGCCCAATCCAGGCAGGACTACAAATGGCCCAGACCCTTCAGGAATGAAGGTTTGGGTCATTCCACCAGGAAAAAATAACACAACCTTCTGAGGTACTTGCTGAGGGCAAAGGAAATACAAAATGGGTACTATAAGAGGTAGTCATTAATACCAGCTACTACCACATGACCAGTTGCAGAAACGAGTCATGAGTATTTCCTCCATCTTTTGTTAAAAACATGTTTGTACATGTATACACTTGTACCAAGAAAATATATTCATTTTATTTCCTTTTTCCCTTATCCCGTTATATAAGATTTATTGACTTCATATCAGCATTTAAGTGTTGTTAACTTTATGTAATAGCATTTGTGTTGGGGATTGGTGTGTTTCTGGTTGTATGAAGGATAGTTGTACTATGTTAGGTGTAATTGTGACCTTATTATTGTCTTTATTTGAAGATTATGTATGATCTCAGGTGATGTGTATGGGGTAAATTGACAAGGGGTGGACTTGTGATGGTTAATACTGAGTGTCAACTTGATTGGATTGAAGGATGCAAATTATTGATCCTGGGTGTGTCTGTGAGGATGCTGCCAAAGGAGATTAACATTTTAGTCAGTGGATTGGGAAAGGCAGATCCACCCTTAATCTGGGTGGGCACCATCTAATCAGCTGCCAGCATAGCCAGGATATAAAGCAGGCAGACAAATGTGAAAAGGCTAGACTGGCCTAGCCTCTCAGCCTACATCTGTCGCTCATCCTGGATGCTTCCCACCCTTGAAGCAAGTTCTTCAGTTTTGGAACTCAGACTGGCTCTCCTTGTTCCTCAGCTTGCAGACAGCCTATTTTGGGACCCTGTGATCACATGAGTTAATACTTAATAAACTACCACACACACACACACAGAGAACTAATAGGATATAAATATCCTATTTATAAATATATAAATACCCTATTCTGTCTACTAGAGAACCCTAATACACATAGTTTAAAAAGTCATTTATTTAGCATATGAAAATGAGTTTTTGAAGCTCAAAATTAATTGTTTCCATTGTTGCACAAGAAATAGAAGTCCCTCAATTACATAGTCAGAACATAAACAAATTGGATATTATTAGATTTCTACATTTATATAAACATTATGGAAAGACCAAGCTAAAAATCGTCCTTTGTCCTACAGCTAAAAATATACACAAAACTTTAGATAACCAAGTTTTTATTTAGATTTAAGAGCTGTATGTGAATATGTGTTGATTCTGCAAAATTTAAATTTGCCTACACAAACCGGGCTGTGAAAGGGATAAATGCAGAAAACCTATCTCAACAAATATTTCTCAGCACAGACTTTGTTGATGTAAGAATATAAAGAAAATAAATTCCAGGTATGATTTACTTAACAACTTTGACTATTTGCCTTATTAATACTATCTCAAACCCACAACCACTTTAAAACATAACATTTAAATGAAGCAAGCTTAAAATATACAATTACTGTAATGACAGCTTCAAAGATCAACACTATGATTTCATTCAGTATTTTGAGTTCTAATGTATTTCTTCCTTTTCCAAAGGTTGTTTAATTTAATGTTTTTCACTATCTCTGAGAGGGATGTTTTTGTACTCATTTATGTAGTCTATCACTTACAGTTTAGGAGTTTAATCCAAAAGTATAATAAATCCTACTGCAACTCAGAAAGTTCAAAATACGAGACCAAATCAACCCAGACATAATTTACTTCAAAAGTCTGCCTGACCCCTACAAATACTTCACTAACCAATAATGTGAAGTAGAGATTATTGTCTCTGTTAAATATTATTAAAGGCACACCTCAGTGCTACCAAGGAGCTAAATTTTTAATTACATTTTATTTTAGTTAAATTTTTATTTCAATATTTACACACAGTGGCTATTATATATAGAAATTTATCTGGTAATTTCAAGCTATGTACACAAAATCATATATAGGGTGTAATAACATTATATAAATTTTCAGATAAATTTTATTATAACATTGAATTATTCACTTCAATTGGTTTTGTGTGTATTTTATTTAGTAGCCATTTGCTGAAGTTGTTTGTATTTTTGATAACCCTGATTCCTGCTCCTCAGTGTATCTGTCAATATGTCATTCTGTGAGGGAATATGATCTCAACTTCCCTTTTCAATGAGATTCTACATTTTATATTGATCATTTCTGCAAGTGAAAATACAGGTTAACTCTCTGAAATCTTCACTCATTGACCTTTATTCCTAGATCTGTATTCTTTTCTAACTCAGCTTGCACATATTTAGGAGTTGGCAAAGGCATGTTAAAGCGGTATGAATTTTACTCCCTCTGCATCAATGAGATGCTCATTCTCAGATTTCAGTGTTAAGTCTTCAATACGCATGGAAAGTTTACTTCTATCTTATCGAAATCATTAATTTCTTGAAATGTGTTGTATCTCAACAATTACTATAATTGCTAATATATCTTCTTAAGGGCCTCCTATGTATAAGAATGGTACTAAATATACATATTATCTCATTTAATCTTCACTACTACTCGTAGGAATAGGCACCATTATCTCCAATGATACCTCTTAACTGAGAGTCAAGGAGGTTAAATATTTGCCCAAGTTTACCCAGCTAAGAAATAAAAGAGCTAGATTCATATCCACTCTACATGACTTTAAAGACCACAGATTTATATATTTTTCCTGAACTTCCCATCTTTAATAGGGAATTTTTTTTTTCATGGAACAAAAGGAGACTTGTTAAGTAACATTTTATTTCTCTAGAATAATAATAAAATCTGCAATCAGAGCATTCACCCTAATACTGTGTTCATGTTTCTTTGAAGATAGTTAAGATCTAGTCATTGAAAACTTACCAGGTTATTTTGCTTTGTTTTGTTTCTGGTGGGGATGTTAGGGGAAGAAAATGTATGATTGGCATTATATAGTTGGAAATTTTCAAAGCCTCAGTTATATAGTCTAGAGTTTAACATATATTCAAAAATAAATTGATAAATATCCCCATTAGAATTCTAATATGGTAATCATTTTTGTTATTTAGGATTTGGGGTAAAATACTATATTCTAATTATTAAATGAATGTTCTTTGTTCACATGTAACAGTCATGGTAACTTCAGCAAATAATCTTTCCCAGTACATTCTGAATATCCTGCTGATTGTGGTTTGCATTAGTTTGGGCTGCTGTAACAGAGCACCATAGATTGGATGGCTTATAAACAACACATTTATTTTTCACATTCTAGGGGCTGGAATCCCAAGATCAGGATGCCAGCATAGTAGGGACCTGGTGGTGGCCCTTTTCTGGGTTACAAACTGCAGACTTACTGTATCCTTACCTGACGAAAAGAGAGAGAGAGCTAGCTAGCTCTCTGCACTCTCCTTATAAAGGCACTAATCTCATTCATGGCGGTTCCACTGTCATGATGTAATTGTCTTTCAAAGGCCCTCACCTCCTAATACTATCACTTAGGGAGTGAAGATTTCAACGTATGAATTTAGGTGGGAAGGTCACAGACTTTCAGCCCATAGCATGATTCAAGATGGGTTCCAGTATTTGCAAAAAAGAAAATTGCTCTGACTACTAAGACAGGGACTTTCAGACCTTTGAGGGTTTGTGAAATTTGTATGTGTTATCTTTTGACTATAAAACTTCAAAGTGGTACTGTGAGCTAGGATACATGGAGAAACTGCACATAATTTTGCCACAGGTCAATTCATATTTCAATAAATTATGCATTTAAAGTAGACTGGGTGGTTTTCAAACCCTTAAATAGCAAATTTTCGGGATGCTTCAATAATGATAGTAGTGCTAAATCTCAGTTTACACACAAAAGAACCGTAATAGAAATTATCATGGAAAGGCAAGAATTGTTTTGATTTTGGGGGTGAAAATATGGTGAAATAAACTCTGACATATTTGTTAGATATTCTTGAGCAAGTCCCCTACTGATTCCTACTAAGGTAAGAAAATACTAGTAGATATATTAACACTTATATTTGTCTGCCTACTAGTGGTTGAATATAAAGACATATTTCATTTATGTAAGGTGAGTGGCCTATGACAGCAAATTAGATTGCTAACCTAAGGAAAGAGCACAGCTTTAAAATATCTGAGCAGATTAATAAAGTTTTATGCTTGATGAGAAAGAATTAAAATACTGTCAATATTGGAATTGAGGTCAAGTGTTGGTCTTCAAAACAGCTTCCTAAGACTTATTTTCTGGGCAAATCTGTTATTTTATACTTCTGTTTGCTCATCTATAAAGTAGTAATAAAAATAAGCCATGTGAAGAATAAATATGTGTCAAAATACTTAAACATAGTCCATGCTAATAAAATTTGCTTATTCACTCATAGATGTGAAAGGTAATTGAACACTTATCTATATAAATCTTTAGATATACAATCATGTCATCTGCAAACAGGGACAATTTGACTTCTTCTTTTCCTAACTGAATACCCTT
>NW_012108141.1:7102811-7108829 GCF_000951045.1 Mandrillus leucophaeus | reverse complement strand
TATACATATGTAACAAACGTGCACGTTATGCACATGTACCCTACAACTTAAAGTATAATAATAATAAATAAATTAAAAAAATAATAATAATAAAATAAAAAACAATCTTTAGAACAGAATAATTTATTAACATATTAACAAAATCATTTAGTAATTTGATAACAGGTAACTTTGTATCAGTATTAACTTTTGCCCAAATTCATGAGGCTATCTAATGTAGGTAGAATAGGTTCTAATTGAAATTAACAGTCCTTTCTCAATTTCATACTGCTCTCCTCCTAAACCTTGACCCAAATATACTAATAAGTCAGTTTCTTCTTGGTGCTTCAGTCATTGCAACGTAAGAGTAAGATGTTTACAAAGGCACGCCCAGTTTTCAGGACTGCAGTGGTCAGGATAGCTTCAATAACATCTTACACATCTGGCAGACTGAAGCAACACTGGTCAGAACAGAGCTGCTTAGATATTTTTATAGAGATAACAGCTATTCACCTCTATTTCCTAGAACTGAAGACTTTTCATAACCACAATCCCTTAGTATTTTAGTTTGCACATACGTATAACCTATGTATGGAAAAATAACTTTGTCCTTTTATGTTAACATTATTCAAGAACTATATTTCAGCAACCCTCAAGTGACTTGGCAATGTGCCAAAGAGAGCAGATACAGGAGATGAGGAAAGTATCAGATGTTTATGTTAAGTCAACCACACTTAATTTAAAGGCTTACTCATTCCAATGACAACCAAAGCTTTGAAAACCCAAGAACATATTGTCTAACCCTAAACCACTTTTAATAAACAAGGACTTTCCAGTTACCACAGAAAATTATGTTTCGGAGGCCGATTATGTGTCCTCTTGCCCTTTATGGATAATGGCTTTTCTCTTCCTCTCACTTCCCTTCCCCTCACCCCAAGAGAAGCTGGCCAGTATAAACTGTGCACTTAGAATGGTTAGCAAACAGAAGAAAAGAACTTTTCAAACAAATTTATTCATAGCTCTAGTAAGGTACCATTTACAAAATACTTAGGATGTTCTAGCTAATGAGCTTATTACTATGCACACACATCCCATAGACAGGATTTATCACACACACACACACTATATATATACACATACATATATATGTCAACATATTTAATTAAATCTCAAAATAACAAGATACGATGGGTAAACTACATTTTAATCCTCAAATGGACGTGACAAAACTGAAAGCATGACAGGTAAAATTAGTTACCCAAGTTATCCAACAGTTCAGTTAGATATCGGTAAAATAAGGCTACCGGTCTACTTCTGCCTGACTCCCAAGCCTATGAACTTTTAGTTTTCAGCATTGATGGCTTACTCAGAGTCAGGCACTGTGCTCAGGGACTAGAAGTACAAATAAAGACAGGTAAGACCAGGTTCTTTGCCTTCAATGAGTTCACATTGGAGTTGGGGAAAGTCTACATAGTCTTATTCTCTGCATTTAGTAAAAATGTAATAAAAATGATTCTCAAAGTGTAATTCCCAGATTAGCAGCATCGATATCCCCTAGGGACTTGCTAGAAATGCGAAATCTCAAGCCCCATTGCAGACCTACTGAATCAGAAACTCAGGGAGTGAGTCCCAGGAATCTGTATTTTAGTAAGCCCTCCAGGTTGTTCTGGTGCACACTGAAGTTTGAGAACCGGTAGCTTAGACAGACATGGATTTGAGGTGAAGGTGCAACTTCTCTCACAGATATGAAAGAAGGATTTCTGGAGAAACTGACACTTCAGCTGTGTCAGGGAGGATTTATAAATTATTTTTTTTCAGGCAGAACGGATAGCATGACCAAGAACAGATAGGGAAAAACTCCGTATGTTTGATATTCCTAGAAAGTCAAAGTCAGAGGTAGGGCGTGGCAATAGATGAACTAGAATTAGGTGGGCTGCAGTCTACCAGTATGCCTTAAATATTTTAGGCCTTATTTCATGTAGTGCTGGCATAGGGGCTCTAGTAACTGAAAGGACCTACTATAAAAAGGGCTTGGAATTGATGTTTCTGCAAAACTTGTGTTTCCTGTTGGTCACATAACTGTTACTAACCGTGGTTACCTTGAGCTTCCTCAGGACGCTCTTAGGCAGTGTGAGGAAGATACTTCGCTGTCCGAGAAGGAAGTACTACAAGGAAATGAGAAGAAGGAATTGACTCAGTTGCTTCTTAGAAACTCTGAAGCTCTCTGGGCTGTGACACACTTAAAGAATGGTGACTGAATAAGTAAAAAGGGGGAAGAAAAGGGGTAGAAGGATAGGAAAAGGTGATTTTTACTAAGATTCAGATTAACTTAATTCTAAGTAAAACACACAACATTAACAACAACAACAACAATAAAAGGCAAATTGAGATTAACCACATGGATATATGTGGATATTGCATATTTACTATATATATTATATTATACATATATTATAATATTATATATATACACACACACATATTCCATGCACAGCCCAGGAGATAAGACGTTATTGCATTATCTAAGCTACTTTTGAGAGTACCGAGGTCAAGGATCAGCACTGCACACTTTCATTTATTCCCTCCTGTATCTTGAGAACATTCTGCTATTAATAAGTTTGGGAGTGTGATTTTCTAATCATTCAACCCATTTTATTGGGACAAATCTCTGAATATCATCTTTCTCCATCTTATTGATCAAGTGTATCAGAAGGATACATTTGTTTGCACAAATGGTCTAAGTATTTTGAACAGGGAGTGATTACATTTAAAGTAATTATTTTGCATTAATTACTGGAAAATCCAAGTTACAGAAAGTGTCATCTAGATTTAAGCATTGGTAGCAATATAGCAACCCTTCAAGCATTGGTAGGTAGCACTGTAACAACCAAGAGACACTTTCCAACTCTGGGGCCTCCAGTGGCTGAAGTAGTTAACAAATTTAGCATTCTCTCATGTTAAGCATTCCAAAATATTTAGTGATTGTCTTGATAGGATTCCAGTAAAAAACAGCTGTCAAAATGTATCATATATTTGCAAACCTGCTACACACACAGTTACTATAATTGGTTGAGGTTTGTTTTGTTTTCATTTGACTTTAAAAAGGTTGTGGAAAGCATAATTTAGGTTTGGCCAAACTTTTATTAATGTTCACAGAAAGGCTATAGTCCACAATTAGACTTCAGTTTTTAAAGTATTTCATATTTGAAAAATGGAGAAGCACGTAGGTAGCAATTTATCTTTACAGCTTCATTAATCTGAATGTCAAACCCTCTTGGACTGTAAAGTGTATAGTGTTGTAAATCATCACTTTTTAATTTGTTGTATCTGCTACATCAAATAGCCAAAGTAATTTGGTCAGCTGTGTTTTCATTGGTTTTAATGTCTCGCTTCTACCTCCTCCCCACCCCTAACTATGACTTAATTACACTAAGGTTATCTTCTTAAACCAAGGCAAGAAAATATCCTGGAATACTAGTTCTTTCTGCAAAAACTATAACCCTCAAAACAGAGGATATACTTCACAAGCCACATGTCTATCACAAGTATCTTAGAATTCAGGGTAACTAGTTTACTGGTTAAATCAGAGCCAAAGATAATAGCAATTCCAAATTGCAAGATTTCTAGAAAATATGTGGAGGTCCTTTTGGACATTAAAAGAAAAATAATCTTACAAGGATTTTTAAAAATTATTCTGTTCTGCTTTGCCCTAAACATTAAATTTTATTACTAGATTTAAGAAGTGTACCTCAAAAAATATTAATTATTTTACTGCACTGAGTTACATTAACTGTGTTTTAAGCAAGGCACTTTCCTAAATTGATGAAACCAATTATAGACTCTTTCAATTAAAGAAGTTACATTCTGTGGAAAATATTAAGTTCAGCAACCATTGGGAAAAAATATCCATTCATATGGCTTCAGTAAACAACTTTTAATTATGCCTCATAGATGAGAACATCTATACTAACTTTTTGCTCTCCATGTAGCCTAATGATTTTTACTAGAACACATTACAATTTCATTGTTAAACCTGATCTTAGCCAAAAGGCCAATAAGTGATTATTTAATTGTTAACAAAAATTGTCTATGCAAGATCCCATAATTCCAAATTTTCACAATTTCTACTAAATAAATGTTTGGGGCATTTAATGCAAACATCCAGCAGAAAATTGCCAAAGTTATTAGAGTGTCTATTGAAATTCTGGCCATGAAAATAGAAAGGAAATGGTAAACCCTACAGATACTCTGAAAGAAGAATTATAGACTTGATGGTTAAGAGAACATTTTAGCTCAAGGACAGTGGTGAATGAAATACCATTGGTAAGGGCAGGAAAATAGGATAGCATATACCATATATAGTTATCCATGAAAGTATAATCATAGTGTCTTCAATATATGATGCTGGGAAAACTGGTTTTCCACATGCAAAATAATGAAATTGAACTGCCTTATACCATATACAAAAATAAACTCAGATGAATAAAATGCCTAAATGTAAAACCTAAAACCATAAAACTCCTAAAAGAAAACATAGAGGAAACGCTCCTTGGCATTGACCTTGGTGATGATTTTTTTGAATATCATATAATAAAAGCTCAGGTTATAAAAGAAAACAAAAATAAATGAGACTACATTCTGTACAGCAAAGAAAACAATCAACAAAATGAAAAGGCAGCCTATGGACTGGGAAAAATATTTGCAAACCACATATCTGATAATGGATTAATATCCAAAATTTGTAAAGAACTCATACAACTCATTAGGAAAAAAACAAATAACCTTATTAAATAATGGGCAAAGGATATAAGTAGACATTTCTCCAAATAAGAAATAAAAATGGCCAACAAGGCCAGGAGTGGTGACTCATGCCTGTAATCCCAACACTTTGGGAGGCCGAGGCACATGGATCACCTGAGGTCGGGAGTTGGAGACCAGCCTGACCAACATGGAGAAATCCCATCTCTACTAGAAATACAAAATTAGTTGGGCATGGTGGCACATGCCTGTAATCCCAGATACTCAGGAGGCTGAGGCAGGAGAATCACTTGAACCTGGGAGGCCAAGGTTGCAGTAAGCCGATATCGCACCATTGCACTCCAGCCTGGGCAACAAGAGCGAAACTCCATCTCAATAAATAAATAAATAAATAAATAGGCCAACAGGTGCATGAAAAGGCATTCAATATCACTAGTCATCTGGGAAATACAAATTAAAACCACTATGAGATATCACCTCACATGTGTTAGGATGGGCATCCTCAAAAAGACAAGAGATCACAAGTGTTGGTGAGGGTGTGATGAAAAAGGAACCTCCATACACTGTTAGTGGGAAGGTAGACTGGGTTCTAAGGAAATTAAAAACGGAACTACTGTATGATCCAGCAATCCTTCCTCTGGGTATATACACAAAGGACTGTATTTTTACACTAAAGGAGCATATTTACACCACTTTTTAAGAATGCCTGCATTTCCATGTTCATTGAAGCTGTATTCACAATAATGAAGATACAGAAACAACTATATATAATACACACAAATGGAATATTATTTAGCCTCTAAAAAAGAGATTCTGCCATTTGCTCCAACACGGACGAACCTGAAGGACATTATGCAAAGTGAAACAAGCCAGACACAGACAAAAATATTGCATTATCTCATTTATATGTAGAATCATAAAAAAAGTTGAATATACAGAGATAGAGAGTAAAACTGTCATTACCAGGGGTGGGGGTGGAGAGAAGAAGAAAGTTTATGAACTGGGTTAAGACTTGTAACTACACTGTTTATCAAAATAAATTAATATGAAAGGATTAAAATGGAAACTTAAAGCAAAATGAAAGAAGGAGCAAGGTTGCAATATTACCACTTAGGATATTTTGTTGAACTAAAACAAATTTTGAAAGATTCCTAAAAACAAAAATGCGTTCTATTTTAGAACCCAGTGATGTTGTTCAAAATGCCATAATATATGTATAAGCGCTTTGAAGAAGTCTTTTGCGATGATATATTGCTTTTAGCCTAATTAATATATATATAT
>NW_012108141.1:7065745-7102581 GCF_000951045.1 Mandrillus leucophaeus | reverse complement strand
CCGTGTTAGCCAGGATGGTCTCGATCTCCTGACCTTGTGATCCGCCCGTCTCGGCCTCCCAAAGTGCTGGGATTACAGGCTTGAGCCACCGCGCCCGGCAATATTTGTTATAGTTTTAAAACAAAAACCTATTTCAGAATTCAAGTGATAGAAACATTAAAGAAGTTTTACATTCCATAATTTTACATCCATTTATGAAGGAAAATGAGTTGCTGAATACATTATAATTATGTAATAATGGCACCACTTAATAGCTATGCAAACTTAGATGAATTGCTTAAATATTCTAAGCCTTAATTTTCTCATTTATAAAATGGAGGTACCTCGTATGGCACCCAGCCTCCAGAATGACCCCCAATGGTCCCTGCCTGCTAGTATTCAGGTTCTGATCTAGTTCCCTCCTACACTGAATAGACTGACTTGAGTAACCAACAGAATATTGTGTAAATGACATAGTGTTTCTGAGCATAAAAGATATTGAAGCTTCTGTCTTACTTTAGTTTTCAACTACTCTTTCATCTTAGAAGTCGATACTAGAGTCTCAGTCAACCCTTCAGAGATTTGCTGCCTTAAATAACATTTTGGCTGAAATGAAGCATGAGAGACCATGAGCCAGAATTACTCAAATAAGCTGCTCTCCCTAATTTCTCACTTACAGAATTATGAAATAATAAATACAAGTTTTGGTGTAATATTTTATGCAGCAATAGATAACTCATATACTCTGCCTGATAAGGTCAGAAGAATTACATACTTGTCTGAAGCCGTTTGAAAAATATCTAGAATGTAATGAATACACAAGAAGTGTTCATTATATTTCTGAGCACCAGTAGATTTTAGGAACTGGGATATGGATACATTGATATATATAGATATCTACGTGGAATTTATATATCTACATGAAATATATATGTAATTACACACTCATGTGCACACACACATATAATAAATATGTATATATTAATATATTATACATGTATATAATTTAAACCCCATATAGTCAGCATCCTGTTTCAGGTGTCAGAAGACCCAACTCAAGCTTTCTTAAGCTGAAGAAAAAGAAAAATTTGTTTTTTAAAAATAACTAAAAGTATGACAGGGCTTGTTTCACAAACTGCTAAATTGAGGAGTTAAAACAATATCCTATCTCTTTCTATCCATGGGCTTTACTCTCCTCCATTTTTGTTCTCATATTTTTTCCAGCAAGAGGGATTGTGGAAGCTTCACTGCTACATCTTTTAGGTTCCAGTCTGGTGGAAAAGAAGATGTCTCACTTTTGCTTTGACTGAAGAATGTCAATGTCTTTGAACCAATCACACCCCCCCCGCCAAAAAAATGAAATTTCATAATTGTCCAGATAAAATCACATACTGCTTATGAACACATAGGCTAAAAGGGAAAGCGGGGATGCCTATAATAGGGTGAATGATTCTGGGCAAAAATAGTAGATATCTGATAACAATTATGTGAAATAGACATATTATTATCACATTTCACAAAGGAGGACAATGAAGCTCAAGGCTTGAGTAGTGTGCCTGGAATTGCACAGCTATAAGTAGAACAGCCAGTCAGATCCCAGAGCCCATGTGCTGGACCACATTATTATATTTCCTCTCTAAGGGACTTTATTTTTTTTATTCTATTGTAGCTTAGCAATTTGAGTTATTCAGATGCTACATTTGTTCCACTTCCTTTATCCTAAATTATACCCCTGTCTTATGTAATCTGGTCATTTTCTCCAATTATCCAATCCACTTAAACTAGGAAACTTACTAAACCTTGAGTCATATCAAATACCTCAAGTAGACCTGACCATAGAAAATCAGTGCACAACCTTGTTAGTGAAACCTTCCCTTATATTTATTGCACGAACAATGGCATTTACTCATTTACCACCCAGCCCTTCCAAATAGTCTTGGTCTAATTCCTAGACTAGAAAAAGGTTGTGACAGGCAAGTTTTGTTGGCTATCCATTCTGCTCTTTATGAAATTCATTCCTTTAAGATAAAGTCACAAAAATAATTTATTCTTCTAGAATATTATACAAAATATAGGTGTTTACCTATCCTCCTCATCTAATATATCAATATCACATACACCTCTCTTATTTGAAATCCACTCTTAACCTCACGCTTTTTGAAGTGTCACTTTAAAATTGTGACTATAACTACACCTTTAACTATAACTTTAAGGTCTTAAAGACCAACAATATTAATAAAACACTTCTGATGATAAAGACAAAATTTGCCACGAAATTACTTTTTCTGAAGAAAAATGGTGTGAATTTGTACCTCAAAACAGGATTTTAAAAATGATTCACCAACAATAGAAGATACTTGAATAGAAGGCAACTGAATTTTTTTTTTTTTGAGACGGAGTCTCACTCTGTCGCCCAGGCTGGAGTGCAGTGGCCGGATCTCAGCTCACTGCAAGCTCCGCCTCCCGGGTTTACGCCATTCTCCTGCCTCAGCCTCCCGAGTAGCTGGGACTACAGGCGTCCGCCACCTAGCCCGGCTAGTTTCTTGTATTTTTTAGTAGAGACGAGGTTTCACCGTGTTAGCCAGAATGGTCTCGATCTCCTGACCTCGTGATCCACCCATCTCGGCCTCCCAAAGTGCTGGGATTACAGGCTTGAGCCACCGCACCCGGCCCGAATTTTTCTTTCTTTACCTAATACACTATGGTCTCTTGACCCTGTTTACATATAAAAATGAGGTGTAATATTATCTAAATATAGAAAGCATATAATTATGTATATAATAATTATGTAATATACATTTTTCTGTAGATTTCTTATGGAAGAAGGTTGTCACAAAGAATCAGCATAAGCATAAACATTCATTAGTTTTGGGTCTAATTTACAGGCATACAATACTTAGAAAAAATCAACTTATCCATCCTTCTATGGAGTTTTGTTTACCACCTATTCTAGTTCTACTATAAATATAGACTCTGTCTACCCAGTCAATATATAGTGTCTCACAGGATTACATATTTTGTATATATTTTTTCCAAATTTAGTTGTGTGTGTGTTTGTGTGTATATATAGGCTCATCTGTTTAATTTCTGTTTACATGTCATTAGCAATAGCCTTATGTATATAGTCAAAGACAAAAAAAATTTATTAACTAAAGTTTCCATCTAAAGCAGTAGATATAAATAGGTTTATTGATGATAAAAGAACTATGAGACTGATAAGAATAATTTGCTTGCTTCTAAGGCAACCCCAAAGTTGTTCTTCTTAAATACTGAGTACATCATATAATTTCTATACCTTATGCTGTAATGCTGTACACATTTCAGTAATTCAGTCAGCAAAACATCTGAGTAGACTTTTAGTATGCTGTGCTAACTGCTATGGGAATACAAAGAAGTACTTTGTCTAAGATTTCTTAATGGTGAAGATGGGACTCTGAGAAAGTGGCAATGCCTTTCAAAAGCTTACAATGGCACAGAGAGACCATCAGCAGCAATAAATTCCAATGAAGCAACATACTATTATTAAATCCCAAATGAGTGGTGAGGCAATAGCAGCTAAAGATATGCTGGTGAAGAGAATAAGGGATGGTGATGGAGTGAAGAATGGAGGCAGTTTCTTAGAAAACCTCGTAGAGTTTGTTTAAAGAATAAGTAGGATTTGCAGATGTGGAGAGAGGGAAGGAGACCATTCCAGACAAGGATTAAAAGTATGAATCAAAGCATAAAATGAACAATTGTGGCAATAAGAGTAGGAATATGAAAAAAAGATGAGAGAGTCTAAAGCAGTGGAACAAGCTGTAGAAAATCATGCTGGAAAAGTACAGTAAATACAAGCAGAGGTGTTTCCAAGCTTGCTCCACAGTATGGAGGCTTTGAGTCAATGAGATTCCGGAGAACATATATTTTTTCCAGTCTCTCTTACATAATGAATTTTTCCTATGCTTTTTTCAAAGAAAAGTCCTATCATTTTATGTACAAATAAGTAAGTGAGTAAATAAATAAAAGCAGATAGTCAAAGATTGAGAAGACACTACAGTGCCAATTGCGGGGTGGTAAAGTGCAGATTTAGGAAATAGTATGCCAGTGCTTGATGAGAATACCTGCCAATGGGAGACTGACAGTGGAGACAGGGCTGGAAGAGGCTGGAGGAAGGTTAAGAAGACCACAGCCTGTCGCAGTATAGATATGAACAGTGACTGAATGTCTGAATTTAATATCTAATAGGAGTTCAGGCATATGGTGACATGGGCGAAACCTACCTGTGGTAAAATGAAGAAAAAATAATAGATGCAAGGGGAAAATAAGGCAAATAACTCATTCTCTCTCCAGGACTGTGCTAGACAGGTGACTTGCCTGCTCGCATTTAATTTTCATGCCACACTAGCAAACTAGGATACATTACTAGGTGGGGCGGCCAGGTTATGACCTGAAGTCAGAGACAGAAAAAAAATAGCTTTTCTGTGGTAGAATTAGATAATATACTGAGTGGAGGTGTTGACTCAAAAAATGCTCACTTAGTGTCCATTTTCAAGACATGGAAGAGCTGAAAATGAACTTATTTGTCAGAGAGTACAACATAGAGATTAAGAGTGCAGACAATGGATCAGACTGCTTAATGCAGGCTTTAGATTTGCCCATAGTTTGCTACGTGATACAGGGGTGAGCTACTTAACTCCGTACATCAGGTGTTTTTATCTATAAAATAGAGATAATGGTGTTTGCCTTCTAAGCTTGTTCTGAGTGTTGAGTTAGTTAATATATGTGAAATGCTTAGAAAACTGTTGCGTGTATAATAAATAGTAAATACATGTTAGCTATTATTTTACAATAGTTTAAGACAGTATCTACAAAATCATACAGATGAAAATTTGTGGGTTAATTTACATGTGATAAAATTGCCTAGAACTAAGTACACATACACAAATGAGTACAAGTAAAACTGGGGCAATCTCAGTAAGCTTGGTGGATTATGTCAATATCAATATACTGGTTGTAATATTGTGCTATAGTTTTGTAAGATGTTGGCATTAAAAAAAAAGGTAAGTGAAATTATTTTAAAATAAAAAGTTTAGTTTTTAAAAGATGTAGATTGTTCTCTATCCCTTTATAAATCTGTGGAAGAAATGGCTACGTTGCAGTGCACTAGTTTATGTGAAGAGGAAGACTGCATGTGATATGGATAGAAGAGTCATCTAGTAAGAGCTTAAAAGTAATTTGTACCAGCAGTATCTGTGAAGAAGGAGGGAGTAGTAAACCAGTAATTTTCTACAAAACAAAACAAAACAAACTCAGTTTAACTGCCAGTAGAATTTGGAAAATAAAGTAATGATTCTACAGTTCCAAGGCTATCACAAAAACCTAATTTATTCACTGCACAATAACGTCTAGTTGAGGGATCAAAAAAGGGTGCAGCCCAAACAAATTGCCTCCATCAGAGGAAAGACCACTTTTTTCTAATTTGTACAAGGGGGCTCTAAGGGTTGAAACAGGTATAAAATAAGACTTGCTCTTCTCCAAGTTGGTATAACAAGCATATTCTGCATAGGCAGTATCTAAATATCTGTTGTACTTCAGCTAGAAAGCCTTGAACCAGTCTATAGCACAAATTGAAAGAAAGAAGATACTTTAAAAAAAATCCTGAGACCCAATAAGGAAATTGAAACTTTAGAAGCTGGAATTGTTTTTCTGACTTTTCATGTCTCTGAGGAAATACCAGGGATTTAGGAATAATAAAGTAATTCTAGTGACTTTTTTATTGAAGTGTAAGCTAATTTTGTTCAACTCAAAGAGCTAAAAGTAAATTTTTTCTCTTTTCAAAATTTGGACTTTACTATCGTAGAAATGTCTTAAAATACAATTGTGGATAAAATAGTATAATGAATTTCCCTTACCTATTGACCAGCTTCAAAACTTATCAACATGGTAAATCCTGTCTCATCTACTCATGTAGCCACAGTTCCACTGAATTATATTAAAGGAAATCATAAATGTTGTATTATCTGCATATAGTTTAGTATACATCTCTAAGAGTTAAGGGTCCTTTAAAAATATCCAAAATAGGATTGTCACACCTAAAATCTCCCAATTGTTTTATAAATGTCTTCTTTGAGTTAGTTTTTTGAAATCAGGACATAAGCAAGGTTGCAAAATTACATTTGATTAATACGCTTTTCGAGATAATTCTTCCTCTTCCTTTAAGATCTTGTCTAAATGGTCCAAGATCATAGAAGTAAGATGTGATAGATCTAAGATTTGAACATCAGTGTTTTACATCTGTATGACTTATATTTCTCTGTATGCCAGACTGAGAAATTTGGGAGAGTTAGTAATATTACACTGAAGTACTTAAACAGGGAACCTAGCCTAGCCTGAATGAAAAGTCAAAAGCAAGCATAGGACTACTTCAACAGAGGGTGAGTGTCAAACAATGCAATGTCTCACTCACAGAAAAAAGTAGATTCAGGAGGTGTGGGATGCAGGCGTAGGAATAGGGGATGCAAAATTTTAGTATACTTTATGGAATGTAGCAAATATTGTATCTGAACACATGCAAAAATCATTTGACTTTCAAAGAGAATAAACATTTGTTATGGCTCCCTCCAAAACATAAATGTTTCTCTATAAGAGTAATGTGCAGAATAGGGGAAATTTAGTCCTTTTTGGTGTGCATGATTTAGATCACACCTGAAAATTGCAATCTAGGGAGCCATCCTTCAGGAAGCAATAAATTTGAGCATGTATAAAAAGAGTAGACATAATAGTAGAGCAACCAGTCATCAAAAAAGGAAACGATTAAGAAAATGGGGGTGTTTAGAGTGGAAGAGATTTCAAGAGTATATAACCTATTTTATTTATAGGGTTATAATCAGGTTGAATAATAAGACTGTGTTGTCCCAGAAGGTTTTTTTTTTTTAGGATAGAGTGGTAGAAATTGTTATTGTAATACCATTTTATCTGATTTTTCCATTATTTGAGCTGTTTGAAAATGTAATTGGCTATCTCTGTAATGATTCTTTCTTATTTTACTTATTTTTTATTTTACTTTAAGTTCTGGGATACTTGTGCAGAACATTCAGGCTTGTTACATAGGTATACATGTGCCATGGTGGTTTGCTGCACCCATCAACCCGTCATTTAGGTTTTAACCCCTGCATGTATTAGGTATTTGTCCTAATGCTCTCCCTCCCCTTGCCCTCATCTCCCGACAGGCCCCGGTGTGTGATGTTCCCCTCCCTGTGTCCACGTGTTCTCATTGTTCAACTCCCACTCATGAGTGAGAACATCTTAATTATTTTGAAGTCACAGACACTTTTGAGAATCTGATTAAGGCATGGACCTTAACCTACATATAAATATATTTGCATATAGTTTCATGGTGTTAATTCCTGACACTCATTTATGTACTACTATGGAGTTCATGACCCCAAGTTAAGAACCACCACGAGTTTGAAAGTTCTCTGGTGCTAGAAATGCCCAAGTAGAAGTGGAGCAACCACTGTGGCCTGACCCTGTAGTGAAATGGGAACACAGGTTGATGAGCTTCTGGCAAGGTTCTAAAATAATTGTGAAAATTGCCAAATTAGCATGATATATTTGTATGTTCCTGCTCCTAATCACCTGTACAAGCATTTCCTTGTGTCCTAAACAGTTTTGAAAGCCTCTATTACCTTGCAGTATTTCATTAATTCCACCTTTTAATTATTGCCATGGTGTTAGAGTTGGCAAATGTGCTTTGAACATAGCAGCAACAATCTACATCCAGGGGGAGAAAAAGAAGAAAAAGAGATGCAACCTGAGCCAGAACCATCATCTGCTCTACAAGACAATTTCTTTTATAAAATGCCAATATCCTCAAATGGCATCAAATTGTCATATTTATTTTGTTGACTCGGTTCCTAAATTGCAATTCAAATCACTTACTGGAATATTTCAATGTGTTAAAAATAATATCAAAGCAAACAAAGACTCATGTCTTTCTCACTTCTTACAACCATTTTGTTTATGAATTTGCATCCCAGACAAACATGTTTTATTTGGATGGTCAGTTTTTCAAAAATATTCTCCAAAATTCTCACAAGTCCAAGATTTTAAGTCTTTTTACAAACATATTTGGATTGATTTTTTTTTTCATACTTTTAGTGTTCTCATTCTTTTTTTAGTAAACTTTTAAATTATTTCTTACTTTGCAGTGTAGTCTAGTGCAAGGCTACTTTGTTGAAACCTGAAAAGTGTGTTCTTATTTTACTCCCCAAACTGATTAACTATATAATTTAAAAATACATCAACCAAACAGCAAGAAAATAAATATGGTGCATTACAGATAAAAGACACCTAGTCATAAATTAGTAAATGCAATGTATAAATAAATAAATAAAATATCCATATGTGAAAGTAATTCATGCTCATTGAAGAAAACATAGATAGAAGAGAAGCTTAAGAAAAAATAATCTTTGCCAGTAATTCCACCATACTGAGATATTGCATTTATGTTGTAATACTTTCTTGTTTTCTTTTATACCTTACAAATATATCCCTATGTTAGACATTTAATTAGAAACATGTTTATCTAGGTTTATATATGGGTTACATATATAGAGATTTATATATAGGTTTATGTCTTAGTTTTGCAATAAGCATATCCCATCCCTATGCCATTACTCTTTGAAAATAGTTTTTAATAGCAGTATTCACCAAATGTAAACACTATTTTTTAATGAGTACTTTCTTTTGACATTGGATTCATTTTTTTTTTTTTTTTTTTTTTTTTTGAGACAGAGTCTTCCTCTCTTCCCCAGGCTGGAGTGCAGTAGCCTGATCTCAGTTCACTGCAAGCTCCACCTCCAGAGTTCACGCTATTTTCCTGCCTCAGTCTCCCAAGTAGCTGGAACTACAGGCATCCGCCACCATGCCTGGCTAATTTTTTTGTTTTTTGTTGTTTTTTTTTTAAAAGTAGAGATGGGGTTTCACCGTGTTAGCCAGGATGGTCTCAATCTCCTGACCCCATGATCCGCCTGCCTCGGCCTCCCAAAGTGCTGGAATTGCAGGTGTGAGCCACCGCACCCGGTCCTAATTTTTTAGTTTCATAAGTGGGACTGTGATGAATATCTGTGTCCATATATATTTAGAAGCAGAATCACTAGATCAAAGATTGTGGATATTATAAGCTATTAAAGACATATTGCCAACTATCTGCATGAGAGTTTTCTTCAATGGCATCATCCATGTATGTAAATGCTGATTTCACATTACTAATTTTGCCAACAGTGTATATTAAATGATTGCCAAATCAACATATGTAGTTATCACAATATATATTTATATTATTATGTGGTTATCTTAATGTACATATTAATTAAAGGGGAATTTGAGCATTTTTACATATTTATTGACCACTTCTAATTCTTCTGTGAATTGTTTAAGGTCTTTGTCCAAAGAAATGTGGTTTAAAGGAAAAGAGAACATAAATTTTAACTATATATACATAAATATGCATTTTTTATATTAGCAGCAAGTAAAAAATACAAATTGATACACTCCACGGGAAGAAGGAGTTTGAAAGTGCAGATTATTTAGTTTTTATATGTGACTTTGTTTTAAGTTAATATTATTATTATTTTAAAAAATAAAGTATCAGCATGTTTCCCCTAAAAAAATTATTTGTGTATGCAAAGTTTTGGTGACTTCAGGGTAACTTATGTGCTTGAAAAAACTTAGTTATAGCTATTTGAAGTTTTCAAATTAATATTAATCTAACAACTTCACAAATTCACAGGCCTATTTTACTTAAGGTTTTACGTTCAAATTTTAAGTTATCTGACATTTTCTTCATTATTTCTTTTCATAAATTGGGAAAATTTTAAGTCTCTCACAAGGAAGCTTTTGATTAATATGTGATCAGCCGAACATAAACCAAAATTTTGTAACAATTTCTACCATTTTAAACTTAATTTATTTCAAACATTTTCAACTACATCTCATGTATAAACCCAGTAACTTTCTTTTGAAGTATTTCAATTTACTCCAGTTAGCAATTTGCTGGAGTACTTAAGTAACTTTAGTAACTCTAATATTAAACTCTAAAATAAAAATGCAGCTTAAGACTCTTCAATATTATAAAAAAATTTATAACTTTTGACCTAAGAAATTACAATTTCTAAAAGATCACTCAAATGTACATTTAATCGCAATCAAGCACAACCTGGCCGAATACTCTAAAACCAAACATCAAATGAAAAGGATTGACCAAATTATTACAAAAAATTTCATTTCTAGATTTAACAAAAACATAATAAGGCTATGATAATATTTGATACTCTATCATTTATATTTACAATTCTAATACTGCCAGGATTTAAAGGAAAATCATCCACTATGGAAAAAAGAAAAGTGGGGTTATCATCTCTGCAGAATGAAAAATTAAAAATGGACTGCAGACATCAGATGGGTTTTTCCCTTGTCACTAAGTAAAAAATGCTGGTCCACTTGTTTTAGTTACTATGTCAACCATTTATTCAAATCCATACCCTCCAAATAGGATAGGCTATTAGGACTAGTCTGCTCAAGAAACTTTAGCAGAGATCATTTTCTGGCATTTTCAGTCAATAGCCTCACACCCTATAGATTTTACTACCTACTAGGATTCAACTAATCTAGTCCCTGTTTTACGCTATTCTGAATTGTTTCATATTCTTACAGTGTGGTCAGGCCACAATTCTTATGGATATTTAAATGATATCCGATTACATTCCTTATATCTCCCAGAATTTTACCAATTCTGTGGTTACATCATTAAAGTCATACTAATAACATTAATAGATAAAATAGTGCCTATTTCTGTTCCTGTGTTAGTTTGCTGAGGATGATGGTTTCCAGCTTCATCCATGTCCCTGCAAAGGACATGATCTCATTCTTTCTTATGGCTGCATAGTATTCCATGGTGTATATGTACTACATTTTCTTTATCCAGTTTATCTTTGATGGGAATTTGGGTTGGTTCCATGTCTTTGCTATTGTAAATAGTGCTATAATAAACATATGTGTGCATGTGTCTTTATAGCAGAATGATTTATAATCCTTTGGCTATATACCCAATAATGGGATTGCTGGGTCAAATGGTATTTTTGGTTCCCAAACACTGGATGTTCTCACTCATAAGTGGGAATTGCATAATGAGAATACATGGACACAGGGAGGGGAATAACACACTCTGGGGCCTGTGGGGAGGTGGGGGAGAAGAGGAGGGAGAGCATTAAGACAAATACCTAATGCATGTGGGGCTTAAGACCTAGATGATGGGTTGACAGGTGCAGCAAACCACCATGGCACATGTATACCTATGTAACAAATCTGCACGTGATGCACATGTATCCCAGAACTTAAAGTAAAATTTAAAAAAATAGTGCCTATTGGGAAAGTATACTTTCTCAACTGGTTATAGATATATAATCTAATTACATATGAGATTCCATTCAACTTAGCTGATTAGAGTGAGTTCCCAGAAATGAAACTACCACCTGAATCAGACCTAAATGAAATTAATACTACTCAGTACCCATGCAATTATGTTACTGTGTCCTCTATAGTCAGTCACATCTCCTTTTCTTCATAGCCCATAAAGTGATAAGAGACCTGCACCACACTTCTGTCTGGCAACTCTCGACATATTTTTTTGTCAATTTTCTCCAAGCTACATTGATGTTTATCACGCTTTTGTAAAGCAAAGGATATTCACTAATCTCTTATCGACCACTAATCTTTATCATCTGTTTACTTGGCTGATACCTTAAAGGTGTTTTCCTGCCACAAGCCAGTAAGAATTTAGATTTTTGAATCCTGTATTATTATTCC
Organism: Mandrillus leucophaeus; assembly: GCF_000951045.1. Taxonomy (NCBI): domain Eukaryota; kingdom Metazoa; phylum Chordata; class Mammalia; order Primates; family Cercopithecidae; genus Mandrillus; species Mandrillus leucophaeus. Next base: position 7,090,755 of record NW_012108141.1, on the reverse strand, counting down.
CCTGCCTCTACTCAGCCAGAAATAATAGGTCAGAACTGTTCAACTGACCAACAAAGTTTGGGACTGCAATTAGAAAACACGTGGCAGTCATGGCTAGTCGTCCTTTGATGTCCATTTTCCCTTTTCTCTATAACAATAAAAATTCTAAGCTGGGTCTGTCATCGTTCAGCAAAGAATAACATTTACAGACTCCTTTGTGGCTGGGAATAGACATTTGACTAGGCTCTATAAAAATGGGATGTAAGAGGAAATCAGTGCTTGCGACTTCTAGTCATTCATCTTAATTTAAATGACCATGTCTTCTCTGTCCTTCTAGTTGTCCATGTTACCTGGAATTACGGAGGGGCTGGAGGGGCCACCTTAAAGCACATGATTGAAGACATATATTTAAGATGCCTGAGCAATAACATAAAAGGATCATGGGTCCCCAATACCTCGGGGCCATCATATCAGCCCTAGATGCTTATAATCAGCCTGGTACTTAAAAGGGAGAGAAAAGCCTATCTTCTTTAAAAAAGTGGAACTTTACCAGTTATTATGAGTTGAATGGAACTCCAAATAACAATATAATCTGAGAAGATACTCAGTAATATGCCTAATGAGTTTTCATTATTTGAGAACATATTATGATTTTATTCAACTGAATTATGAGAAAATATTTAGAGAAGATACTCAGTAATATGCCTAATGAGTTTTCATTATTTGAGAACATATTATGATTTTATTCAACTGAATTATGAGAAAATATTTAGCTACATTAATTGTACCATCAAGCATTGTAATTAATATCCTGATATGTAAATTTGTCTGTACCAAATATCTATGTTTCTGAGCAAATACAGATTTATCTTTGCACTGGTGGGAGGTAAATAAATTTGGTCTGTGCCTGATATTTTGAAAAAGTATAAACATCTATGCTGGTTTTAGCATATTAAGGAATATGCTTCACAATAACCCTAGGAGATGGGGGTATAGAGTAATATTAGTGGAAGAGGCTTTGGAGTAAAGGAGATCTGGAATGGATTGTGGCCATGCTACTGTGGTAGGCAGAATTCTCAAATGGCCCGCATGACTCCCACTCCCTTCTCTGCATGCCTAGGATAACCCTCCCCTTGAGTGTGGACAGATCCTGAGAATAGGATGGGATAAGATTCCCGTAATTGGTTATTAATCAGTAAAGTTTGAGTTCAGTTAAAAAAAAAAAAAAAAAAAAAAAGTCTAGGTGGGTCTGACCTAATTAGCCGAGTCCTTAAGAAATCACAGGAATGCTTGCGGTCAGAAAGATTGAAAATGCTGGAGAATCTATGGAGGGAGCCATCTGGCAAGGACTTGAAAGCAGCCCCCCGAAGCTGAGAGTGGCCCCATCTGCCAAATAACAAGACAACAGGGACTTACTCCCACAACCAAAAGAACTGAGTTTGGCAAACTACCTGAGGGAGGTTGGGAACAAATATTTCCTTAGTTATGATTCAAATGAGGAGGCAGCTGGCTGACACCTTGATTTCAAAGAAACAGGTTTTTAAAGGAAAGGGAAAGTAAAATTTAAATATGTATACACATTTTTTATAAATTTATATTAGCAGATTTTAAACACTGTGAAAGGACACGTATCTCTGGAGGAGATGTTTGGAAGAGCAGAAATATTAATTGGTTTTCAATGTACCTTGTTTGTACTTAAAAATAGGAAGGATGATCTCTGTTATGTAATGGCAGAATGCTTAGCAAAATTGTTTCCTGCAGTTATGGAGAAAACACAGCTTTCAATCCATAAACTTATATATATAGTTGAGGAGATTGTCAAGCAAAGTGCTGAAGATGCTAGCAGCCTATAGTAAATTTCCAGAATATTCAGGTTATTTCAAGAGATTAAGAGTTGCTCCGCATATCCTCTCAATCAAGCCAGAGTGCCTCTAAGAAGAGGAACAAAAAATAAAGAAGAGGTTATGATAAAAAGATTTATAGATATGACTTCTGTCTAATCGAGCAAAAATCTATAGATGGAGATTACACACAAGGCTCACAAAGTCCTTGAGAACATTATATTAGCTGAAATGCTGCATGCTTGACTTGAAAGGGACCAAGAAAGTACAAAGAAAGAAGTTTGTTGGATCCCCAAAATTATTCTGACAAGAAACAACCTAATAAACTACTCAGCTCCGAAAGTTTGCTACTTTTTCATAAAAAGAAAGGATGACTCAGAGGGTGGAACTAAGGGACTAGATGGTAGAACAGAGAGCCACAGAGATTCCCAGGCCTGACAAACTAATCAATAACTGATAATGAGCAAGAAGACAGGGGTCTTAGTGACAACTACAAGAAAATGAATTATGCCAAGAGTAAATAAGCTTGAAAGAGGACCCCAATCCTCAGATAAGAATTGCAGCCTTGGCCAATACCTTGATTTTGGCTTGTTGAGGCCTGAGGAGGGGACTGAGCTAGCCCATTTATGGACTTCTGACATACAGAACTGTGAGATAATACATGGGAATTGACTGGACATGGTGGCTCATGCCTGTAATCCCAGCACTTTGGGAGGCCAAGATGGGAGGATTGCTTGTGCCCAGAGGTTCCATACCAGCCTAGGCAACATAGTGAGACCTCATTTCTACAAAAAATTTAAAAATTAGCTACACATGGTAGCTTATGACTTGTAGTCCCAGCTATTCAGGAGGCTAAGGTAGGAGGATCACCTGAGCCAGAAGGTAGAGGCTGCAGTGAATCGAGATCACACCACCACACTCTAGTCTGGGCAATAGAGTGAGACCCTGTCTCAAAAAAACAAATAAATAGGAATTATATAAGCCATTAAGTTTATAGTATTTTATTGTATAGTAACATAAAATGAATATATCCAATGAGCCATGTCACCTTTAGTAAAAGCTTTATAATATACTTGCTAAGCCTCAACTTTGCATCAGTAAAATAGGGTAATACTCAAGTCATACCAGAGTGTATTGAATAAAATAATTCTTATTAAGCTCTAAGTAAACTGTCAGGCACCTACTAAGCACTAAACAAAATGTATTTATCATTATTTCCAGAAAAGTATAAAGCCTTTTTTTTCTCTTTCAAATGGCAGTATTTGCATCTCTCAAAGATTTAACCTAAAGTAATCTAGTCTGCTCTGCTCCCATGCCTTGTCTCCACTTTTGGAAAGCATTGCTACACCTCACATGGCAAATTCAAAGGTTTCTTTTTACATAAAGCTTTACTTGAATCATCTCAGCATCAGTCAGTCCATCCTCTGAGCGATCACAGAATATGTTATTCATTATCATTAAGGTACACTTCATTCTACCTTGTATCTGGTTGGTTGTATGTATATATTGTCTTGAAATTGAAGACTGTCTTAACTCAGTTGTACTCATTTTTGTATCTATGCCTTGGACCTTTGCACTCAAATTTGCCAATCGCCTATTACAGAGTAGAAACTTAAGCAATATATGTTGACTTGAAATAGATCATCAAAAGGGAATTCTGCATAACGTATTCAGTTCATGCAACACTTTAAATTTTCCATGGCAAAAAAAAATTTTTTTCTACATTTTTTTAGATGGTTAAATATTAGACCTTCTTTGGCAAATCAACAAGAATAGGCATGGTTAATAATACATTTATTTTCATGCTTTAAATATGAATCTATTTTTAACATTGCTGCCAGTTTGACTCTACTGTGTATATACTTAACAGTATGGAGCAACCAGATAGTTTATAAAGTTCAGTTTAAAAATAAAATGTTTTGTAAAGTATCTAAAAATACGTTATGTGTTTGATGGATTAGATTTTTCATATTCCCACTGATTTTTTTCCTGGTGTTATTGAACAATCTCTCTTTGACTTTAGGGTAACCAATTTAAACTCAAATTAATAAACAGATACATTTTACTAGTAGTTGTCACCATCCTAATTCTGAGGTGTAACATGCGACTTCTTGGGAACATCTGTGAAATCCTATGTGCTTTGCAAAAGCTGTTTTTAGAATCTTAGGTGTTATTACTGATGTTTGGTTACTGATGATTCATCCTCCCAGAAGAGAAGCAAATGGATGCCAATAATGTTGACGGTACTCTGGACTGCACTTGTTAAAATGTTCTCACTTGCAAAACTGAAGCACAAATATATTTTTATATCCAAGGCAAACAAATTGTGTACAACCAGGCATAATGTGTTTTACTAGGAATTCCAGCTTTGGTTTTTAAAATATCAACACTAATATTAATTTTCTTAAAAAAGATGTATATTGGGCAATTAAAAGGATATAACCAGTGAAACAAAAAATAGTCTGTTTTGATAAAGGAGAGTTGTGTTTGATAAATAAGTGAGCAAGTCAACCTAAATTCCTCAAAAGAATGAAAGTCATCCAATAATAGATAGTCATCCAATAATAGATAAATAAGTAAGGTGATGAAAGTTAGAAGAAAGGAAGAGTTGAATACTGAAAACACTGCTAAATGAGCTACAATAGTCTCCCACTATCTGTGATTTCCTTTCAGCAATTTCTGTTACCCATGGTCAACTGAGGTCTGAAAATCCGTGAGTATAGTACAAGGAATTTTGAGGAGAAAGAGAGATTGTATTCATATAACTTTTATTACAGCATATTGTTATACTTGTTCTATTTATTAACAGTCACCATTATTTACCTCTTTGTCTAATTTATAAATTAAACTTTATTATATATATATAGGAAGATACATGTGTATATTGTATATTGTACATAGAGGAAAATATATGTATATATTTGCATATGTACGTATAGGAAAAACATAGTACATATAGGGTTCAGTACTATTCTCTGCTTCAGGCATTCACTGAGGGTCTTGGAATATATCCTTTGGATAAGGGAGGACAGCTGTATTGACCTTATTATATTACCCTGGGTTTACAGAAATGCAACATAGTTCATATCTCCTTAGAACTGAAATTTACTCTTTTAATACATACATGTACACATACACATACATATTTTAACAAATTGACTCTCTACTTAAGATTCTTAAATTTAGGAGTTAAATATGAATGAGACAATGGTTTCATAGCAAGGTCAAATTTGATGAGATTAGGCAAAATTTTAGTCAAATAGTGTTTTCTGGCACTCACAAAATCCTAACATTCATGCTAATTTGTTTGTTTTGCTTGGTTGGTTATTTTGAACTACTATGGTATATAGTAAAGAGAACAAAGGAAGTGGAGTCAAAAGGCCTGGAGAAGCCATAAAGTTTTTCAGAACCTCAATGTCATTCTCTGTAAAAGAGGAATAATATTCCTCTCCAGTCTGTGTGTCTGTATGTGTGTCTGAAGACTATATAAAAATGTTGTTAAAGTGTTATATTATTCACAGTTATCTCATAAATGAAACAAAACTAGTCTTTGGTCATCATGAATGATTTCTTATTGTAGCTGTGTAAAGTAGATAAAATTTAATTATCCTAAACACGAGATAATTGTTAAAAAAACAGCAAATTATTTTCATCTGTATAAGTACAATCTTAGCCCTGAATAACAGTTTAGCTTACTCCGGTATTCTATTGTAAAATGTATTGTCTGTATGAAATTTAGAGCTATTTTCTCATAGTATTTGATCTCTATTGTTGTTAACACTTTATACTGCTGCAGACATTTTAACTTTATAGGTGATTGGAGTTTTTTTCATCCAGTTGTTTTAAAGATTTTCTTTTTGTCTTTGGTGTTAAACATTTTCACTAAGATATGTCTAGGTGATGGCTTATTTTCATTTCTCCTGCAGTTAACTTATTGTGCTTCTCAAGTCATAAGATTCATGAGTTTCATCTATTCAAAAAATGTTTAGTTATCATTTTTTTCAAGTAATGACTCACTGCCATTCTCTATATGCTATTCTTCTGTGAAATTATAGGAGATGTGTGTTGTACATTTTGGTTTTATTGTCTGTATGTCAAAACCTCTTTCCTGATTTCCAAGTTTTTTCTCTGTATTGCATTCTAGGTAATTTATTGAATTCTATAGTCTCAATTCATAATTTATCTTTTTAGTTTAATATTATTTACCTTGTCCACTGAGATAGGATAAATAACATAAAAATACTAAATCCTCTTTAATTGTTATACAATATTTTTATTTCATTTTAGAAATTCATTTAGTTTTTGCTTAAATTTATTTTTATAGCATCTTATTATTTCTAAGGGTCCAATTCTTTTTGTTTTTATACCTATTCATTTAAAAATATTATTTTTAGATTCTCAATCAAATTTTGTTAAATTTTTGAAACTATGATACTTCAGTATTTCTTGCTGTGTTTTGTACATTTTTATTGTGAGCTCATCTTTAGTAGCATTGTTTCTGTTTTTTCTATGGGAATCACATTCAGCCTGGATGTGGAATTACCTTTTGAAAGAGGCTTAGTATACCTTTCATGCCAGCAAAGTCAGATATCTTCTCTGAATAAAGACCAGCTTCATGAGAATGTTTCAGCATGAGGCTTCCTGGACCACATGACTACAGTACCTTTTAGATCCCAATATGGGCAAGGACCATGTCCAGAGTTTTGATTTTTCAGATAGTCTTTTTATTTTCCCTCATATGCAGGACCTTGGAAAAGACAGATGAACAGCTTTTCTTAATTTAATCCTGTGCCATGAGGCAGATTATTTCTTTTCTTTATTATTACTATTATACTTGAATTTATGGGATATGTGTGCAGAATGTGCAGGTTTATTACATAGGTATACATGTGACATAGTGGTTTGCTGCACCCATCAACCCGTCATCTAGGTTTTAATGCATTAGGTATTTGTCCTTATGCTATCCCTCCCTTTGGCCCCGCCCAACCCCTCCACAGGCCCTGGTGTGTGTTGTTCCCCTCCCTGTGTCCATATGTGCTCATTGTTCAACTCCCACTTATAAGTGAGAACATTCAGTGTTTGGTTTTCTGTTCCTGTGTTACTTTGCTGAGAATGATGGTTTCCAGCTTCATCCATGTTCCTGCAAAGGACATGAACTCATACTTTTTTATGGCTTCATAGTATTCCATGGTGTATATGTGCCACATTTTCTTTATCCAGTTTATCATTGATGGGCATTTGGGTTGGTTCCAAGTCTTTGCTATTGTGAACAGTACCGCAATAAACTTACATGTGCATGTGTCTTTATAGTAGCATGATTTATAATACTTTGGGTATATACCCAGTAATGGGATCGCTGGGTCAAATGGTATTTCTGGTTCTAGATTCTTGAGGAATCACCATACTGTCTTCCACAATGGTTAAATTAATTTATACTCCCACGAACAGTGTAAAAGCGTTCCTATTTCTCTGCATCCTCGCTAGCATCTGTTGTTTCCAGACTTTTTAATGACTGCCATTCTAATTGGCATGAGATGGTATCTCGTTGTGGTTTTGATTTGCATTTCTCTAATGGCCAGTGATGATGAGCTTTTTTCATATTTGTTGGCTGCGTAAATGTATTCTTTTGAGAAGTGTCTGTTCATATCCTTTGCCCACTTTTTGATGCGGTTGTTTTTTCTTGTAAATTTGTTTAAGTTCCTTGTAGACTCTGGATATTAGCCCTCTGTCAGATGAATAGATTGTAAAATTTTTCTCCCATTCTGTAGGTTGCCTGTTCACTCTGATGATAGTTTCTTTTGCTGTGCAGAAGTTCTTTAGTTTAATTAGATCCCATTTGTCTATTTTGGCTTTTGTTGCAACCGCTTTTGGTGTTTTAGTCATGAAGTATTTACCCATGACTATGTCCTGAATGGTATTGCTTAGGTTTTCTTCTAGGATTTTTATGGTTTTAGGTATTACATTTAAGTCTTTAATCCATCTTGACTTAATTTTTGTATAAGGTGTAAGGAAGGGGTCCAGTTTCAGTTAACTGCATATGACTAGCTAGTTTTCCCAGCACCACTTATTAAATAGGGGATCCTTTCCCCATTGCTTGTTTTTGTCAGGTTTGTTGAAGATCCGATGGTTGCAGATGTGTGGTGTTATTTCTGAGGCCTCTGTTCTGTTTCATTGGTCTATGTATCTGTTTTGGTGCTAGTACCATGCTGTTTTGGTTACTACAGCCTTATATTATAGTTTGAAGTCAGGTAGCGTGATGCCTCCAGATTTGTTCTTTATGCTTAGGATTGTCTTGGCTATACGAGCTCTTTTTTGGTTCCATATGAAATTTAAAGTAGTTTTTTCTAGTTCTGTGAAGAAAGTCAATGGTGTTCTTGATGGGAATAGCAATGAATCTATAAGTTGCTTTGGGCAGGCGTATGCCCATTTTCACCATATTGATTCTTCCTATACATGAGCATGGAATGTTTTTCCATTTGTTTGTGTCCTCTCTTAGTTCCTTGGGCAGTGGTTTGTAGTTCTCCTTGAAGAGGACCTTCTCATCCCTTTTAAGTTGTGTTTCTAGGTATTTTATTTTCTTTGTAGCAGTTGTGAATGGGAGTTCACTCATGATTTGACTCTCTGTTTATCTCTTGTTGGTATATAGGAATACTTGTGATATTTGCACATTGATTTTGCATCCTGAGACTTTGCTGAAGTTGCTAATCAGCTTAAGGAGATTTTGGGCTGAGACGATCAGGTTTTCTAAATATACAATCATGTCACCTGCAAACTGAGACAATTTGACTTTCTCTCTTCCTATTTAAATACACTTTATTTCTTTCTCTTTCCTGATTGCTCGAGGCAGATTATTTCTAACTCACTCTTTTACAGAAGGTGCATATCATAGACTGAGTTTGCTGGAAAACAGATAAAGAGTTTAGTGTTCAAGCCATTTGTTAGGGAATGTTCTTGGGATTAACACCTGTGGAAGGAAAAGAAAGAAAATAAAATTTGAAAGAGAAAGAAGTTGAGCTGTGATCCAGTTACATCAGCTGCCTCAGCTGACCCTATGTACAGCTTTGGAGTTGGTATGGACTCTATAGCTGTTTCATATTGCGGAAAGGTCAGGACTTTTTTTACCCCTCTGTCAGTCCATCACTGGATGCTGGCTGCCCTGGGAAAATAGCGTAGCTTTGGTGACACAATTCTCTTTGGCTGAGACAGTTCCCACAGGGAGCTGATAGCAAAAGATTGTTCAGCAGTCATACCCCCAATAACTGTAGTGAGTCTTTTATTCCTGGAAGGGGATATAGCAGTATACCAATCCTACAGAACAGACACAGTACAAGGATCTCAATTCCTCTGCTTAGATCGGCTCTAGAACTCATCTGTTCCCAGATGAGAATTAAAGTTATGTTCTAACTTACTGAAATTAAAATTACTAACTTTATTTCCATCACACTTCACTCCCTATACCAGGACCAGGTACACTGATAGTTCATGAGCTTCTAGTTCCACTTTACAATTATTGGAGTCAACCAAACCAAGATGTTTTTGGAAGTATGATACTCAGACAACAGAACTGTCTGAGGCAAAATGTGAAATATACTATTTATTTCTGGTACCTTTCTTGTAATTTTATCCACAAGGTCAAATTTTTGGTTTTTATATTTCCTTCTGTCAGAATTTCTATGGAAATACGAAAGTTTTTCATGTTATTTTAGTACATCAGCGTGCAGAAAAGGAAAGATATGTTTTCAGTTTTTTAAACATAACCTGAGGTTATCAGTATTGCATAAGATGTAATATATATATATATTTCTCATTTATTTTATACCAAAATAAAATTTAGCTCCATGAGTAAATGCTTCAGCAATAAAATTATCCGTTACCTACTGATTTAAAGTTATGTTTTTATTATATTTGAATCCCAAACACGTATAAACATGTACACAAATACTTAAAGACTGAAATCTGTTTTTGTATTTTTTTATTTGTCTCCATTAACTGCTTGTCTATTTCTATACTAAAATTATATTGATTTGGTGTTTGTAGATTCATAATTTATTTTACTATAAAAGGTGCTCATATGCTCTCCTAATATTTTCTTAGGATAACAAGTTATTACTTAAAACAAACATTAAAATCCCATTTCAATTGTACAAAGCTCCCATGAGAAATTTGATTGGAGTTTATTACATTATTCAAGGTCTATATATTCTTGTTGATTTTATTTGTCTAATTATTTATTCTTATTAATGCAATAATACAAGTTTTAAAATAAAGTTAATTATAGTTGTAGGTGAAAGCTTTTGCTTTTTTCCTATGCATATTTTGCAGTCATGTACTTTATTGAATACACATTCTAGTTTTTATAGCCTGTGTATTTTAATCTAAGGTGAAGTATTTCTTCCTTCCATACACATATATTAATATTTCAGCTTCAAAAATACAGTATATCATTGTAGATAAAGCTCAACCATGCTATTAATAACTATATGAAGTAATGCATAATTGTGGTTTCTTTGGCATTGTAATTCTAAGCAAAATTCCATTGTCTTTTAGTTTATAAGTGAGTCTTCCTATATTTCTCTTTGAAAACAAATACAACAATGGTGACCACCCAGAAGTAAAGAAGTTGTTACTAGGAGGAAAGAAAATTTTGGTAAACACATGCTCTTGTTTATGTTATACTTTTAGACAAATTTAAATAGAGATTTACAATAAAATGAAATTTTCATCAGATTTAATTATTTTTAAAACATCTGCTTTGAGGCAATAATACCAATTAAAGCACACTTTAGGACCAGGGAAATTTTAAAATGGCATGCCTTTTTGAATGACTGAATTGCTATCAAAATGAGTACTGGAGCAGGAAAAATTTAAATCCATTTATAACAATTTACAAAATAAAGAGGAATTTGTTCATCAATGATTAGCTATTCCTCCCGGGACTTGGCATTCCAGGTATACTGATGCTTTTCACTTGTCCCAACACACGCTGTCTTTCACTCTGTGCCATTTCACATGTGAATTTCTTTCCCTGGGTTCCCTCCCCGTTCATCGCCTGCACCCATCCATCAGGTATCAGTTCAAATGTCCCATTGCTCGAGAAGACTTCCCTAGTGACTCTATTGCAAGGGCTTCGTCTACTCTCTTAATTTTACCTTTAATTCTCTCTAAATTTTACTTCATGTGTTTCTTATATTTGTGTTCTTGAAAAAATCTTGAACTTTGAGGAAAAGAGACAATCTTGCTTAGAATTGTATCTTCAACAACTAGCAAAGAGCCTGCAAGTAGTAACTTCTTCTTAAATAATTGCAGGAAAAATGAATTAATATACATATGATCTTTAAAAATAGCAGTGTGGTAGTTCTGTACTATGTCATCTTAGCCAAGCTGAAACCATGTTTCTCAGCATCTCATTCCCTGTATAGCTCTTGGTTAAAGTTAGGTATGAGAAAAATTTGCACAAGGCCATGACACTTTCAATGTCACTGTGGTTACATATGGTGGGAAAGATGCAGAGGTAGTGGTGGCTCCCAGTTTGTCTTTATTCTCTCTTGCTCTGTGCCCCGCTCTTCTTCCTTCCAGGCACCAATACCTCAGCGTCTTCCACAATTATGTCTAATTCCATTATGCCATTATTTTCATAATAGTTCTGCTTTTCTGATCAAATCCTGTCTGACACAAATAATAATACTCACTAAAGTATTTCTTTCTCTTTCATATTATTTCATAAATTTTAAATGAAGTTAAAAATGTAAATATTCAAAATTAAGGTTAGTGATTTCCTATTTGATTTTATTGCAGAAAAATATTGAATTAACTTAGAAATTTAAAAAGATAGCCTATCTTTATAAAGAGTTAATGAAAAGCATAAAATTGACTAAATCAAAGTAAGCTAAGTAACATTTTTTCTCTCGCCCTGGATACATTTCCAAGGCCAGAGAAAAAAGACTTGTAAAGAGGCTGCTTGCAGCTGTGGACAAACATCTGTATGACATAATCCCAAAAACAAAATTGCTATGATGAGATCTATAGGTTTACAAAAAAGCATGCTTAAGGAGACATAGGTCATTATTAGGTGAATAAAGTTAAGGAAAATTTGTCTTGGAATTTATTAGACTACTAAATAAATTCAGTATAGAAGTTATGTAAAGTCATAATTATTTTTATTTTTATTAAGTCTCTGTAAAACTGGCATCAAGTAATTCCAGGTTGTATACTCGAACAACAACAAAATAATTTTATAAAGAAATAAAATAATGGTGGTGTCAAACCTGCCATGGATATACAATAGTCAATATTACTAATTTGATCTTTTCCCCATTTCTTAACTTAGGTGAGAATAGTAACCAGAAGGAGAAAAATACAACAATAAAACAAAACAAATAAAAACTGCTCACATTTTTCTTTCATGGATTTTAAGCACAACCATGATGACAATTACCCACCACTCAAAAGTTTGTAATGGCTAGAGAATAAAGTTCAAACTACAACCAGGGCATTTAAGATTTTCCCTTTAATCAGACCTCACACTATCACTTTCAGTCTTCTTTCCTATAACCTTACCTAATATGCATTTTGCCATGTAGTTATTGTACACATTCTATATCCCCTGGGGGACCATGAGTGCCTTGAAGACCAGGTCTATATATTGGTCAGCTTTGTATCCTCTTTAGAGTCTATAGGCAGTGTCAGTACATAAGAGATATTCATCATATAAATAAATGAATAACAGATGTGAAATAAGTGATTTGAACCATACTGGAAAAAGTAAGAAGTTTTAGGCATGAATATTACACAAATTAAGTTTTATGTCTTTTTGTGGCCATCACTTATTTTTTAAATGTATATATTGAAATGTTTTAAATATGTGTATATTTTTTGAAATCATTTGAAGTTCAGTATTTCTTCTCCAGGATTAATCTTAAGAATAAGCATCTATGATAGTATGAAAACATCAATAATATTTTTTGTGCCATTTTAATATTTAGAGGATTTATTTTGATCAATACAATTGGTCCTGATTTTACCCATATTTAAGAAAGTTTACCTCTGCTTTATGGTCATCTTTGACATATAATACTCTGTTTGGCTAGCCTTAGAAAACATGCCTTTACATGACAGCTGTGCATTTTTTGCCATCGAATGAACAAACATTTTAGGAAGGGAAATGCTGATATATCTGTATTAGTATCATTTAAGTCCAAAATGCTGTCATTTAGACATTCCTTATTATCCTCTATGGTTCTTATTATAAATACGTTATGGAACATAGGTCTATGAGGAAGTGATAGAAACAGGAGGCAGGGAAATTCTGGGCTGAAGAGAGCGGGTCCCTGGCGAGAGCCCACTCTCAAGCCTGGAACCATGGCCCAAAGTGACAACGTATATCTCTGTTTTCCCACTCAAACGTTGCCTTTTCCCAAACTACCTATGGCCCTCCCTTCCCCCTATCCTATGCCCATAAAAACCCAGACTCAGCTGGCAGAGAGAGGAGAAGCGACTGTATGTCGGAGCCTATGACTGACCATTGGAGAGAAGCTTGACTTCAGAGGGACAGCTTGAAGGCATAGCTTTCGAGAGGCATGTGGCCAGGGACAGCCAGACTCCAGGAGAAGATTATCTTCCCTCTCTGTCCCCTTTTCAGCTTCCCTGCCCACTGAAAGCCACTTTCATCAGAATAAAATTACCCACATTTACCACCTTTGATTCATTCATGAGACCTCACTCCTCCTGGATGTTGGACAAGAACTCAGGTACGGGTGCAAAAGGCTGTCACACTGACCCTCCACTGAGCTGTTAACACTTAAGCCATCCGTAGAAGGCAATGCTAAACGGGCACTGTATTCCTTCTGGGGCTTAGGGGTCACAGGCATGCCTGCTCCAGTCGCTGCCACAGGGCCTGCACAAAGTTATGCTCCTGCCGGTTTCCAAAGGTGCTTGCTCCAGCTCCTTCACCTGCTCACCTGTGCTCCCCCTCCCGTGAGGGTTAGAACACAGTGGGTTCCAGTAAGTGGAGTTTTCCCCAACTGGCTCTGAAGCACCCGGCTAGGTCCAGAGTCCATGTATTCCAGTTCCCACCCAGAAAGGGGTCGGGGAAATACCCTACTTCAGAAGTACCCATTTAGTTCAAATGAGACTGCTTAAATGAAAACAAACAAACAAAAAAAAACCCCTGACTTTGTTAAAAACAGTAATGTTTCACAATGAAATAATGTCAATATTAACTTGCTAATATCTAATACCACTAGATGAACAGACCGAATAATGGAATCCTAGCTCTGGTAAGAAACTATAGAAGGCTTCAGGATAGAAAGATTGTCTCAACATTAGTAAGACTATAAAAGAATATAAGTTTGGTATAAACATGTTAGTGATCAGAAAATGTTTTAGATAAATAAATATAAGTAAAAATAATAGAAATTCCCTACTATAACCTCTTTGAAACATTTGTCCCCTAATTTCTTATAAATTTAATTGCTCATAATCATGAGAAAAACAATTTTAAAATTACTTTTAATTGAACTTTGAATATTAAACAATTTTTTGGTCAATAAGAAATTTTAAACAATTGAACTTTCAGTAGTTATCAAATATCTTACATTTTATTTCCAATTGCAATTTTGTTTTTTTTTTTTAAAGAAATCTAATTTCTCTTATGTGAATTAATGAAGATAGCCTAAAAATTGACTTACTGGAACAAAAGAAAAATCAAACTTTGATAGGTTGTGATTATATAAAAATAGTATTAACTAATGTGAAGCTTGAGTGATCTTATTTATTATTCTAAACTTTCACTTATTTATTGATTATTCTAAAACTATTCTTCATATGAAATGGTTAAAATCCAAACCATGGTGTTCACATTCTTGGGGAGGTATCAATGTTAGCTTAATGTAATCATGAATGTCAAATACATTATTTTGTAAATACCCAATATATTTTAGGAGGCCATTAATTCTATGACAATGATTACAACATTTACCTCTTTGCATCACATATTCTTTAGTACAATATTTAATCCTTAAAATATTTCTAATCTTGATCTAGCTAGATACTTCATATATGACAGAGGTCAGCATTTTTTTTTTCTGTAAATGGATAATAAATATTTCAGGCTTTGTGGACCATATAGCGCTGTGGCAACCAACTACTCAACTCAGTCATTATAGCATGAAAGCATCCATAAATAACTTATAAACAAATGAGTGTGTGGCTTTGTTCTACTTTATGTATGAACATTGAAATTTAAATGTCATTTTGTATGTGCCACAAAATATTATTATTCTTTTGTTTTTTTTTAACACTAAAAAGTATAAGAAACATTGTTAGCTTGTAGTCTCTACAAAAACTTAATAATGTAAACAATATTCTTAGCTTGCAGACTGCATTTGGCTTGTGGGCCATAGTTTGCCAACCCCTGATATGGGGTATTGAAGAGTCTGTCAACTGATTTCATTTGTTGAATGACAGTTTCAAGTTCATTGACGGTGCCTAGTCATAGAAAAATAATTTGCTTAAATATATTTTCATGCTTAGGGAAAGAAAAACCACAGTAAGTTTTTATAAAGATAAATGAATCCAATGACACTGTGCAAAGGTAACCAGTCAAATATCTAAACCATACATAGTTCACAAAAAATAACAATTGAAAAGACTTAGGGTGCAGAAAATTAAAAATAAAATCAGCAAAAAAGAGAGTAAAGTATTATACTAATTAGTTTTTCTGATGGAGAATTGTGTGACTCAAGATGGGCACCACTATTTTCTATATTAAAACTACCTAAAATGTAAAGCAAAGGAATATTGATGGACATTGAAAAGATTAAATCTTGATGGAAAATGTGTATACCCCAACAGGGTATACACACTATTCCCTTCATGTCCAAGGAACTGTGTAACTGATGTTTTCTTGACTATGGAAAAAGCAGAGTCTACATATTATAGCTCTGAAATATTTCTTATGATCAAAACTCCAGGCAGGATAGTAGGATGGCCCTAACTGAGACTAGCATTTTGTTCCCGAAAGCACCATAGGAAAGGAACAGTGCTGTTTTTGCCAGAATCACTTTTATTTATTCATAAGAAGTGTAAAAATACTTGCTAGTAAAATGAATTAGGTGGATGTTTCTGCTGGCCACAGAATCCTAATGAAACTGCACTGCTCCTTGCACAGGAATTACAACTTAGAAAAGGGAACATTTGAGTTTCTTAAGCAGTGACGAAGATTTATCTGGGATTTACCATTAATTGGATTATGTTGAATTTCTACTCCCCATCAAGTTCAATGACCACTTTTATTATCCACTTATTACCCTGAAGGGTAAAGGGTGAATTTAATAGTCAAATGGTAGAATCCTCTAAGAAGTCTTCCATGCATTTGTTCTACATGACTTATGGTTCTCTAATTTCTTTCCAAAATTACTTAGCCATAATTTGTAATTGAAAGCACATTAAGACTAGTTCCCAAGTCAATCAAATAAAATGAGAGGAAGCACTAAATTTTACTGTCTTACAAAGAGCTTAACATTTCTCACTCATAATTTTTTATTTGTTTTTTTTGTTGTTGTTGTTGCTATTGTTAGAACTGACTCCATAGGAGCCAATTTTACATGCAACCTAATGTGTCTTGGTTCTACTCATGTCTCTCAGGCAGCAGGCCAAATACCGTTACATTCAGATTATTTCTATAACATAGTCAGACAAAAATAATAGGGAAATAATATCACTGCCTTATATCCACCACTTCCCTCTTTGTAGTATCATAGATTTTATCTCATTTGATTAATATTCACCTAGAAAAACCTCAGACTGAACTTTTATTAACTCCAGATCTCCGGGACAAGATCTCTTGTTGTGTCTTGACAATTAAAGACTTGAAAATTAATATCTATTCTCACATAGGAAGTAGGAAAGAACATTGTTTCCTCCCTTACAACAACAAAACCTTGAACAGTATGCAAACACAACACTTTTCCTGAACTCATTAGAGAGTTAAAATCACAAACCAAGTAACTAACATGAAATATAAGAAAAGAGAGGCATCTCTAAAGACAGAATGCAAGCACGTGCATACCTGGAGCAGACAACAATGAACCCTTGGAAAAAGAGCATTTTTAACAAATTGCTGAAGACTAGGTGTGAGATAGCAAGAGAATGTAGAACACTTGGAAGCCACAGACACAAGAAAAAATATCATAATTTATACTAGCTCTCAAGCTGTTCTTGCAATAAACACCAATAAAAGTCACAAGAAAGCCTCCAAAAATGTGCAGACCTATTGGAGTTTAAGAGCAACCACTGTAAAAAAGGCACAAAAGCCTGTGCAGATCCATCTTCTCATTTTCCCCTTGAAAACCTACTACAATGGGAGGAATGGAAGTACAAAACACTGAGATGACTCTACTTCAACACTCATTGACAAAATGCTGCCTAAGACCAAGGCTTAATCAGTACAATCAAGAATGCTTCTATCTCCTACCCACAGCAAGATAGCAAGCATTAAGGAACAGTGGTTTTACTCAAGGTAGAGGAATAAGAGCTTGTTGGAAAACACTCTAAGACATAGGACAAAGGAAAGACCTAAAGGTGAAGGTGGAGCAGATATTGAAACAAACCCTTTAGGAAACAAGCTCCTACCCTAAATACAAGGTAATACTACAAAAATTTGAAGCCCATGGTGCACTAATAACTCTCCACACTAAAGGGCTAGAAGAAGGAAAGGCATGCCCAGTTCTAGGCATAAAATTTATTTACTCTTGTCTCTATCGTCCCACACAGTATGTTCAGTTCACAACAACAACAACATCCACAAGATTGCAAGGCATACAAAAAAATAAGAAAAAAGACTCATGGACTGGAGACAAAGCAATCAACAGAAACAGACTCAGATATAACAGTATTGTTTGAAATATCTAACAGTGGATTTAAAATTTCTATGATTAATGTGTTAAAGATTCTAGTGGAAAATGTAGAGAGCATGAAGATTTAGGGGAGTAATTTTAGCAGGAAGAAGGAAACCATAAGAAATAATCAAATGGAAATGCTAAAATTAAAACGAACAAACAAATAAACATGGGAAAGGAGATGAGAAGTGCCTTCAAATGGTTCCTTGTTGGACTTAACTTAGCAGAAAAAAGAATCAGTGAACTTGAAGAAAATTCAATTGAAATGTCCCAAACTGAAGAGCAAAGAGGAGGGAAAAAATAAACAACAAAACATAGCATCCAAAACATGCAGGCATTATCAAAGAGTCCAACATATGTGTAACAGGAATTGCAAAAGGAGAAGAGAAAGAAAATAAATCAGTAGAAATATTTGAAGAAATAAATGGCTGAGAATTTCCCAAAATTAATGTCAGACACTAAATCACAAAGAAACTCAGAGCACACCAAGCATGATAGATTAAAACAAAACAAACAAACAGAAAACCAATATTATATACAAACTACTAAAGCCAAAAACAGAGACAGTCTTGATGACAACCAGAGAAAAAGGGCACATTGCATACAGAGGAGCAGAAATAATAATTACAGAAGAATTATATAAGACAAATTATATAAACCATAAGATGATGAAGTAATATCTCTAAAATCCTCATAGAAATAAAACCTGTCAATCTAGAATTATAAAATCACCCAAAATATTTATAAAAATTAAGGAAAAATAAATACTTTTGTAGACAAAAATAAACAGAAACATTTCATTGCCAGCAGACTTTCACTATACAAAATATTTTTAAAAGTTCTTAAAGCATAAGGAATATTTTCCAAGACAAAAACTTAGACCTACACAAATTAACAAAGAAAACAGAAAATGGAATAACGGAAGTCACATATAAAATTATTTTTTTTATATTTGCATTTGCTTTAAAATACAAATGTGCTAAAGGAGAGTATCAGTGTATTATATGTTATTGCATATGTAAAATCAAAATGTATGACAATAATAGCACAACGATAAGGATGAATTTGAAATAATCTGTTGTAAGGTTTTACACTATAGACAAAGTTGCATATTATTTAAAAATAGGCATTAACTTATTAATAATATATAATATATTTTAAGATCTAGTGTAATCAACAGAATAGATTTAAAGGGGTCATATAAATATAAAGCCAATAGTGGAGATAAAATAAAATTATAAAAAATACTTAATTCATACAAAAGGAGGCAGAGAAGAGGTACAAAGAAACAACAAAAAGCAATTAGTAAGGTCACAGATTTGCCACATTTAAATGAGTAATAATATTGTGTAAATTATATAATCACACTATAAGACTGAGTATTAATATTAGTGTAAATTATATAATCACACTATAAGACTGAGACTGTCAAACAGATAAAAAAAGCAAAACCCAACTCTATGCTGTCTACAAAAAAGCACACCTTAAGTATAAAGACATAAATATATTAAAAGGAAAAGGAAGAAAAAATATATATCATGAAAACTTAATGAAATATATATATTGTATTATATATACATATATGGCACAATGAAACACAATAAAAGAAAACTGGGAGGATCCACAATGGCTAATTAGAAGCAACTGTGGTCTGTGGCACTCAGGAAGAGGAATGAAAAGGGGCAAGTGAATTCAGCACCTTCCACGGAAATATCTAGGTTCTCGCATTGGGACTGATTAACCAAACAACTCAACCCATGGAGAAGGAAGAAAAGTGAGGGGGGTGCAGGAGATGGCCTACTGGGGAGTGGCACAGAGCCAAAGTAGCCTCACCCCCAAAGCCAAGGGAAGCAGTGAGTGATTGAAACCACACTTCTCTCAAAGATCTTTGCAACCTGTGGATCAGGAGATCCCCCTGTGAGCCCACACCACCAGGGCCTTGGGTCTGACACACAGAGCTGTGTGGAGTCTCAGCAGAGCAGCAGCTCAGGCACCCACAGAAACTCAGGAGTTTTACATACTCTGGCCCCAGGATCCCTGCAAGGCAGGAAATACATCTGTCCATATCCCTAGGAAAGGGGTTGAATCCAGAGAGCCAAGCAGCATCATTCTGTGGGCCCCACTTCTAATGCACCTCACAAGTTAAAAGCCACTGGCTCGGAATTCCAGCCGGACATTGACGACAGGCTGGAATCTGCCTGAGGCAGGGTTTAAGTTCCCAGAGCAGTGGGTCAGGGAGGGGGCCACAGTCTCTTCAGTTCAGTAGACTCAGTTATTCCAGCCTGCCGGCTTTGGCAAATACAAATGATCCTGATGAGAAACAGTCCCCCACAACAGCACAGCTGCCTTGCTGGATTTTGGCAAGACTGCTTCTTTAAGTGAGATCTGGATCCATTCCTCCTCACTGAGTGAGCCTTGATATGGGGCTTCAGCCACTCCGGCTATGGTTCTATGGCTAGGACTCTAATTAGAGCCCTAGCCTGGGACGGAGCTCCCAGGGGGAGGGGCAGCTGTCACCTCTGCAGTTGGTTGACTCAGCCATTCTAGCCTGCCAGCTTTGGAGAATACAAAGGATCTGCATGAGGAAAGGTCCCTCCCAACATAGCACACCTGTTCTACCAAAATTAGCCAGACTGCTTCTTTACGCAGGTCCCTCAACCCATTCCTCCTGACTTAGTAAAACCTCCCAATAGGGGTCCCCAGCCTCCTCCTACAGGTATGTTCAGACTGGCAACAGGTCAGTAGACCCTGGGAGAGAGCTTCCAGAAGAAGCTGCTGGCTGCTATCTTTGCTGTTTCACAGCCTTCACTGGTGATACCTCTAGGTACAGGAGAAAAAACAAGGCAACTGGGTCTGGAGTAAACGCCCAGCAAACTGCAGCAGCACTGTGGTAGAGTTGGCCTGACTGTTACAAGAAAAGCAAACAAACAGAAAACAAGAACAATAACCACATCAACAAATAAGGACCCCAGAAAACCTCATTCAAAGGTCAGCAACCTCAAAGATCAAAGCTAGATAAGCCCACAAAGATAATAATCAATGCAAAAATGCTGGAAACTCAGAAAGCCAGAGTGTGTCTCCTCCAGATGACCAGGACACCCCTCCAGCAAGGGCACAGAACTGGGCTGAGGCTGAGGTGGCTGAATTGACAGACGTAGGTTTCAGAAGGTGGGTAATAACGAAATTCACTGAGCTAAAAGAGCATGTTGTAACTCAATACAAAGAAGCTAAGAATCATGATAAAACGATCCAGGAGCTGATAGACAGAATAGCCAGTTTAGAGAGAAACATAACTGACTTGATGGAACTAAAATACCCAACACAAGAGCTCTACAATGCAATCATAAGTATAGATAGCAGAATAGACCAAGTGGAGGAAAGAATCTCAGAACTTGAAGACTGACTTTCTGAAACAAGATAGCCAGACAAGAATAGAGAAAAAAGAATAAAGAGGAATGGACAAAACCTCTGAGAAATATGGGATTGTGTAGAGACCAAACCTATGACTAACTGGGGTACCTCAAAGACATGGGGAGAATGGAACCAAGCTGGAAAACATACTTTAGGATATCATCCAGGAGAACCTTCCCAATCTAGCGAGACAGGTCAACATTCAAATTCAGGACATGCAGAGAACCCCAGGAAGATACTGTATGAGAAAACCCACCCCAAGATACATAATCATCAGATTCTCCAAGGTCAAAATGAAAGTAAAAATGTTAAGGGTGGTGAGAGAGAAAGGCTAGGTCACCTACAAAGAAAATCTCATCGGACTAACAGCAGACCCCTCAGTGGAAACCCAGAAGAGATTGGGGGCCAATATTCAACATTCTAAAAAGAATTTCCAAACCAGAATTTTATATCCGGCCAAACCAAGCTTCATAAGCAAAGAAGAAATAAGATAATTTTCAGATAAGCAAATGTTTAGGGAAATCATCATCACCAGGCCTGCCTTGCAAGAGCTCTTGAAGGGAGCACTAAATATGGAAAGGAAAAACCATTACCAGTCACTACAAAAACACCTTGAAGTACAGAGACCAGTGACACTATGAAGCCACTATATAAACAAGTCTGGAAAATGACCAGTTAGTATCATGATGACAGGATCAAATTCACACATAACAATACTAGCCTTAAAGTGCCCCAATTAAAAGATGCAGAATGGCAAGCTGGATAAAGAGCCAAGACTCATTAGTACACTCTCTTCAAGTGACTCATCTCAAGTGCAAAGACAGACATAGGCTCAAAATAAAGGATGGAAGAAAATTACCGAGCAAATGGAAAACAGAAAAAATTAGGGATTGCAATCCTAGTTTCTGACAAAACAGATTCTAAACCAACAAAAATCAAAAAAGACAAAGAAGGGCATTACGTAATGGTAAAGGGTTGAATTCAACAAGAAGACTTAACTATCCTAACTGTATATTCACCCAGTACAGTAGCAAATGTTTCATAAAGCAAGTTCTCAGAGACCTACAAAGAGATTTAGACTCTCTCACAATAATAGTGGGAGATTTTAACACCCAACTAACAATATTAGACAGATCATCAAGACAGAAAATTGGCAAAGATATTCAGGACCTGAATTCAGCTCTGAATCAAGTAGACCTAATAGATATCTAGTGAAATCTCCACCCCCAAACAATAGAATATACATTCCTCTTGCCACCACATGGCGCTTACTCTAAAATTGATCACACAATTGGAAGTAAATCACTCCTTAGCAAATGCAGAAGAACTGAAATCACGAGAAATAGTCTCTCAGACCATGGCACAATCAAATTAGAACTCAAGATTAAGAAATTCCCTCAAAACCACACAACTGAAAATTCAACAACCTTCTCCTAAATGAGTCATGGATAAATAATTACATTAAGATAGAAATCAAGAAGTTCTTTGAAACTAAGGAGAACAAGAAGAAAGCATACCAGACTCTCTAAGATGGAGCTAAAGCACTGTTAAAAGGGAAAGTTATAGCACTAAATGCCCACATCAAAGAGCTAGAAAAAGCTCAAATTAACAAACTAATATCTCAACTAGAAGAACTATAGAACCAAGAGCAAACAAACCCCAAAGCTAGCAGAAGACAAGGAATAAGATTGGAGCTGAACTGAAAGAGAGAGAGACATGAAAAACCCTTCAAAAAATCAACAAATCCAGGAGGCGTTTTTTTTTTTTTTTTAAAACATTAATGAAATAGATAGACTGTTAGCTAGACTAATAAAGAAGAAAAGAGGGAGGACTCAAACACAATCAAAAGTGATAAGGGGAATAGCACCACTGACCCCACAGAAATACAAACAACCATCAGTGAACACGGCAAACACCTCCATGCACATAAACTAGAAAATCTAGAAGAAATGGATAAATTTCTGGACATATACATTATCCCACGACTGAACCAGGATGAAATTGAATCCCTGAGTAGAAATAACAAGTTCTGAAACTGAGGAAATAATAAATAACCTACCAACCAAAAACAAACAAACAAACAAAGCCCAGGGCCATATGAAATCACAGCTGAATTCTACCAGAGGTACAAAGAAGACCTGGTACCATTTCTACTAAAACTATTCCAAAAAATTGAAAAGGAGAGACTCCTCCCTAACTAATTCTATGAGGCCAGCATCATCCTGACATCAAAACCTGGCAGAGAGACAACGAAAAAAGAAAACTTCAGGCCAATATCCTTCATGAACATCAAAGTAAAAATCCTCAGTAAAATACTGGTAAACTGAATCCAGTAGCACATCAAAAGGCTTATCTGCCACAATCAAGTTTGCTTCATCCCCAGGATGTAAGGTTGGTTAAACACATGCAAATCAATAAATATGATTCATCGCATAAACAGAACTAAAGACAGAAGCCACATGATCATCTCAATAGATGAAGAAAAGGCCTTTGATAAAATTCAACATCCCTTTATATTAAAAACTTTCAATAAACTAGGTATTCATGGAACATATCTCAAAATAATAAGAGATATTTATGACAAACCCACAGGCAATATCATATTAAATGGGCAAAAGCTGGAAGCATTTTGCCTGTTTTCTCTTTGAAAACAGGCACAAGACAAGGATGCCCCCTCTCACCACTCCTGTTCAACATAGTATTGGAAGTTCTGGCCAGGGCAATCAGGGAAGAGAAATAAAGTTTATTTAAACAGGAAGAGAAGAAGTCAAATTGTCTGTAGATGACATGATTTTATATTTAGAAAACCCCATTATCTCAGCCCAAAAACTCCCTGAACTGATAATCAACTTCAGCAAAATCTCAGGATACAAAATGTGCAAAAATCACAAGCATTCCTATACATCAACAATAGGCAAGCAGAAAGCCAAATCATGAATGAACTCCCATTCACAACTGCTACAAAGAGAATAAAATACCTAAGAATAAAGCTAACAAGGAATGTGAAGGACCTCTTCAAGGAGAACTACAAACCACTGCTCAAGGAAATCAGAGAAGACACAAATAAATGGAAAAACATTTCATGCTCATGGATAGGAAGAATCAATATCATGAAAATGGCCATATTGCCCAAAGTAATTTATCGATTCAATGTTATTTCCATCAAACAACCAGTGACACTTTTCACAGAAATATAAAAAAAACTACTTTAAATTTCATATGGAATCAAAGATAACCCCGTATAGCCAAGATAATCCGAAGCATAAAGAATGAAGCTGGAGGCATCACGCTATCTGACTTCAAACTGCACTACAAGGCTACAGTAACAAAAACAGCATGATAGTGGCACCAAAACAGACATGTATACCAATGGAGCAGAACAGAGAC
Organism: Mandrillus leucophaeus; assembly: GCF_000951045.1. NCBI lineage: Eukaryota > Metazoa > Chordata > Mammalia > Primates > Cercopithecidae > Mandrillus > Mandrillus leucophaeus. The sequence goes on along the minus strand of NW_012108141.1, from coordinate 7,066,241 downwards.
CTCAGAAATAACACCACACATCTACAACCGTCTGATTTTGACAAACCTGACAAAAACAAACAATGCGGAAGGATCTCCTATTCAGTAAATGGTGCTGGGAAAACTGGCTAGGCATATGCAGAAAACTGAAACTGGAATCCTGTCTTACACATTATACAAAAATTAATTCAGGATGGATTAAAGACTTAAATGTAAAACCCCAAACCATAAAACTCTAAAGAAAACCTAGGCAATACCATTCAGGACATAGGCATGGGGCAAAGACTTCATGACAAAAACTCCAAAGCAACTGAAACAAAAGCCAAAATTGACAAATGGGATCTAATTAAACTAAAGAACTCTGTTTTAAACAAAGATTTTTAAAATTACCAGCTACATATTTACCTACCATAAAAGCTATAGCATAGTTGAAGTCATCCATGGATTATCTATTTTATAATCTGTATCAAAACAGACATAATATTTCAAATTTTATATATATATAAAATATTCAAAT
>NW_012108141.1:7049285-7065695 GCF_000951045.1 Mandrillus leucophaeus | reverse complement strand
GCTGACGAGTTGATGGGTGCAGCACACCAACATGGCACAAGTATACATATGTAACAAACCTGCACGTTATGCACATGTACCCTAGAACTTAAAGTATAATTAAAAAAAAAAAAAAGAAATGGCTTTTATTTCCTCCTGGTTACAGATTTTTTTGAAATTGTTCTTGTTATCCAATTTTACATGTTGAAACAATATCTAGAAAATTGATATAGTTTGGTTGTGTGTCCCCATCCAAATCTCATGTTGAATTAAAATCCCCAGTGTTGGAGGTGGGGCCAGGTAGGAGGTGATTGGCTCATGAGGGCAAATTTTACACAAATGCTTTAGTACCATGCCCTTGGTGCCGTCTTCACGATAGTGGGTGACTTCTCAGGAGATCTGGTCATTTAAAAGTGTCTTGCACCTCCCTCTCCCTCTGTCTTCCTCCTGCTTTCACCATGTGATGTGCCTGTTTCCCCTTCCCCTTCTGCCATGATTATAAATTTCCTGAGGCCTCCCTAGAAGCAGATATCACTATGTTTCCTGTACCACCTGGAAAACCATGGGCCAGTAAAACCTTTTTCTTAATAAATTACCCAGTCTCAAGTATTTCTTTATAGCAATGCAAGAATTAACTGATTCAGAAAATTGGTAACAGGACTGGGGTATTGCTATAAAGATACCTGGAAATATAGAAGCAGCTTTGGAATTGGGTAACAGGCACAGATTGGAAGAGTGTAGTGGGCTCAGAAGACAGGAAGATAAGGGAAAGTTTCAAACTTCTCAGAAACTGGTTAAATGATTGTGACCAAAATGCTGATAGTGACATACTGTGAAGTCTAGGCTGACAAGGTCTCAGATGGAAATCAAGAACTTACTGGTAACTGGAACAAAGGTCACACATGTTATGCCTTATCAAAAAACTTGGCTGGATTGTGTCCCTGTCCTAGGGATATGTGAAAGTTTGAGATTGAGAGTGATGATTTAGGGTATCTGGTGGAAGAAATTTCTAAGCAGCAAAGTGTTCAAGTTGTGGCATAGCTGCTTCTAACAACCTATGCTCAGATGCAGGAGCTAAGAAATAAGTTGGATCTTATATTTAAAAGGGAAGTAGACTGTAAAAACTTGAAAAATGTACAGCCTAGCCATGTGACAAAAAAGAAAGACTGTTTTTGGGAAAGGAATTATAGCAAGGTGTGGAGATACCACTTATTAGAGAGTTATTTGCATAACAAAGAAGAAGCCAAGAGCTTATAGGCCAGACAATGGGAAAAAAGCTTGAAGGTATTTCAGAAATCTAAGAGGCAGCTCCTGCCATTGCAGGCTCAGAGGCCTAGAAGGACAGAATGACTTCTTGGACCATGCTCAGAGCCCCGCTGCCCTGTGCAGCTGTGGGACACTGTTTCTGGTATCCCAGCTACTCCAGCCATTGCTCAAAGGGGCCCCCCAGGTATAGATGATGGGTTGCAAGTTGTAAGCCTTGGTGGCTTCCACATGGTGTTAAGTCTGTGGGTGCACAGAATGCAAGAGTTGAGGCTTGGGAGCCTCTGCCTATATTTCAGAGGACATACGAAAAAGCCTGGATGTCCAGGCAAAAAGAAGCAAGCTGCAGGGAGAACCCCTACTAGGGCACTACAGAGGGAAAATGTGTAGCCCCTACACAGAGTCCTCACTGGCACACTGCCTACTGGAGCTGTGAGAAAGGAGCCATCATCCTCTAGACATCAGAATGGTAGATCCACCAACAGTTTTTATGCTGCATCTGGAAAAGCCACAAGCGCTCAATGCCAGCCTGTGAGAGCAGATGTCAAGACTGAAAACTTCAAAGCCACAGGGGCAGAGTTGCCCACCATCTTGGGAGCCCACCTCTTGCACCATATTACTCTGGATGTGGGACATGGAGTCAAAGGAGATTATTTTGGAGTTTTAAGATTTAATGACTGCTCTTCTGGGTTTCACACATGCATGGAGTCTTTAGCTCCTTGTTCTTTTGGCTGATTTCCCTCTTTTGCAATGAGAATGTTTATAAATTCCTATAACTCCATTGTATCTTGGCAGTAACTAACTTGTTTTATTTATTTTACAAACTCACAAGTGGCAGAAACTTGCCTTGTCTTAGATGAGGATTTGGACTTTAAACTTTTGAGTAAATGCTGGAATGAGTTAAGACTTTGGGGGTACCATTGGGAAGGGATGATTATATTTTGAAATTCGAGGACATAAGATTTGGGAGGGGCCAGGGGCAAAATGATATAGTTTGGATATGTGTCCCTGCTCAAATTTCATGTTGAATTGTAATCCCCAAGTTTGAAGGTGGGGCCTGGTAGGGAGTGAATCATGAGGGCAGATTTCTCATGAGTGGCTTAGTACCATCCACTTGGTGCTGTCCTTGCAATAGTGAGTGCCTTCTTATGAGATCTGGTTGTTAAAAAGTGTGTAACACCTCCTTGCTCTCTGTCTTTCTCTTGCTTTCATCATGTGACATGTCTGCTTCCCCTTCACTTTTCACCATGATTGTAAGCTTCCTAAGGCCTCCCAGAAGTGAATGTCACTCTGTTTTCTGTAAGGCCCGCAGAACCATGAGCCAGTTAAACCTCTTTCTGTATAAATTACCCAATCTCAAGTATTTCTTCACAGCAATGCAAGGACAGAGTAATGCAAAAACATAACAGTAATTATATTGCAAATAAAATGCTTTATTTGCCCATATAGAAATAGTTGCAGGCAATGGAAATGTAGGCTGAACTTAAACCTGTGTGATTATATCTTATAAGAATATAACAGCATTCTCTTATTTAAAAAAGTTTTAATAGTTAACAGAAATGAGAAAATTAAATCAGAATATCTGTATATATTTATAATTTTTCATGTCCCAGTTTATAATTTAATTTTTAAAACAATACAATAAAATGGGTTTTTTTTGTTTTAAATTAAATCTATATAATTCTTTTCTATTTCAAGTTCTTATTCCAGAATGATAACAAATAAGTAAAACCACAGGAAAATATATTAGGGCACACACATTTGGAAATAATTTTGTGAAACAGCTTATGTATATGCTTATAAGTAAAACAATCTTTAATATAAAATATTTTTAATTGAATGTCAATGCAGAGAGCTTGGCATATTTTAATGTTACTCCCACATAAATAGCAGCTAAGACATTATACTTAGCTTACTTCCTGAAAAATTAATTCTACTCATAATCAGTGATTTAAATTGTCCAGAGCCCTAAAATGCAGCCTATCATCATGTGATCACACATATAAACTTAAGAGTATATACTCCCCTTACCATGGATCTCTCTCAAATTTCTCTGGCTGGAATCCATTCTTTTTGTATTCTGATTTGCTCAAATTTCTGCTAGTGTACATGTTATGTGCTGAATTGTGTCCTCACCACCCAAATTCTTATGCTGAAGTCCTAACTCTCAGGATGACATCATGTGGCAGTATATGGAGATGAGGCCTTTAAAGAGGTAATAAAGAGCAGAATATAACACAGGCTTGCACAGAGGAAGGAAGATGTGAAGATGCCAGATGAAGACAGTCATATACAAGCTACAGAGAGAGGCCTTAGAAGAAACAAATGCTGCTGACGTCTTAATCTCAGACTGTAACCTCCAGAATTGTGAGAAAATAAATTTCTGTGTTTAAAGCCACACAGACTGTGATACTTTGTTATAGCAGCCTTTGTAAACTAACACAGTACATAGCATACAGTCTTGAGCTAGACATAGTTGGACTTGAGAAATTACGGATACTGGAGGTATTGAAGGGCAGAGGTCACTTCTTCCTCTTGTCCTACCTCTTCCTCTTTCTTTTTGTCTAGCCCATCCTCCTCTTCCTTTTCTTTTTGGTATCTCATAGTTCCTCTTTCACTCTCAATAAAGTTTAATAAACAAAAATAATAGTGAATGAAAATGTTTAAATAAGAAGTCTGATACTTAAAGAAAGCAGAATGGAAGAATAATGGACATAGTTTAAGAAAAGTGAAAGTAAAAGTTCAGTGAAAGCTAATTTTTTAAGGAATAAATTTTAAAATAGAAAGTTGGAATGACATTCTCTCTGCTTTGAACAAAGTCCCTCACTTCAAAAGCAGTAAATTTTAAAAGAGAAAATTGGAATGACATTTCTCTCTATTTTGAACAAAGTTCTTCACTTCAACTTTTACTAAACTGAAGCATGCTACTGAATAGACTGTATATCTTGTTGCCTGGAAATCCTCATGTTCCTTTTCCTCTCTCATTTCTCAGGTCTCTGTTACAAGTTGACAAATAAAAAGTTCACAACTCCTGAAACTCTAAACATGATATTAACTTGCAACATGCTTTATGATTTTGTCTTTTTTGAAGAATAATTTAAGTAGAGTCTCACAAAATCCAAAGCACATTTTTTATCCGATATCTTCACCACATGATCAAACTAGGATATTAACAGAGTAGTTCACACCGGGGCTGCAGCATTCAACATGATTTAAATCAAACCCAAAGCCTGTCCTGTAAATAAAATGATTGGTTTCAAGCCAAGTTGATAATGAAAGAAATTATATAATTAATGACCACTATGTTTTCTTCTCTGATAGACAGGTGCACCTTTGATGGTGTTGAAGGAAACATTATGGCTAGATTCCAAGACTGTAAAGCCACAGGTGGATTCCTATTATATAAGATTCTTGTTCATAGATTTCAGTGTTACCATGCATGTCATGAGCTTAATAATGGCATTATTTCATCTGTAAACCCGGTAATTATATATAATAAGATATATCAGAATGTTACAAGATCTAACAATGACACAAATATTAAAAGTAGAAGTTTCTTATTTAAGTATAGAAAACACTTAGCAATTTATAATGTAGATATATCAAATTAGTTAAAATTTTTTTAAATGCTATTTTTTATTTTTTCACCTTATTTTCAAAGATAATTCTATAAGGGTGGTCTTTTCATTATAATACCATTTTATAAAGTTTGAATGATTTATCATACATTTGTATAAACTATACTATATTAAAAATCATACATTAAGAAAAATAAATTATTGGCCTGTGTCATAGTTTGGAATATATTTAAAGTACAAGTAATAATTTCAAATGAAAGATTTATTTTCCCAAGCTTCACTTTAATAATTGCTAAGATTTATAATTCACTTACCACATATCAGGTACTATGATAAGTACTGTGATGGTTAAAACTGTCAATTTGACTGGACTGAAGGATGCAAAGTATTGTTCTTGGGTGTGTCTGTGAGGTGTTGCCAAAGGAGATTAACATTTGAGTCAGTGGACGGGGAGAGGCAGACCCACCCTCAATCTGCGTAGGCACCATCTAATCAGCTGCCAGTGTGGCTGGAATAAAGCAGGCAGAAGAAGATGGAGAGAGTAGACTCGCTGAGTCTTCCAGCCTTCATCTTTCTCCCGTGCTGGATGCTTCCTGCCCTTAAACATCAGACTCTCAGTTCTTCGACTTTAGGACTCTTGGACTTAACATTAGTGGTTTGCCAGTGGCTCTTGGCACTTTGGCCACAGACTGAAGGCTGCACTGTCAGCTTCCTTAGTTTTGAGGTTTTGGGACTTGAAATGACCAATTACTGGCTTCCTTGCTCCTCAACTTGCAGACGGCCTATTGTGGGACTTCATCTTGTGATATGTGAGTCAATTCTCCTTAATAAACTCCTTTCATATGTACATATATCCTATGAGTTCTGTCCCTCTAGAAAACCCAGACTAATACAAGTATTTTCTTTTTTAATCCTCATAACAGTCCTATAAGATGATTTTTAAAAATTCTTATGTTATACACAGGAAACCAAGACAAAAATAAGTCAAGGAGCTGGAACAGCTATTAGGTGGTATAATGAGGATTCAAATCCAGGCTGTCGATTTCAAAGCTTTATGCCTAATACTCAGTACTGCCTCCCAGATATCAAACAGCACGCAGCATTACCATTCATGATTCTCAAATGCTTCAATAAAAGTTTAAAAACATATAAGTGAATATTCTCTTTCTCTTTAATGATGCATACAGTAGATCTCACGATATGCTGATATACTAGAAATGCTGCCTATATGATAGTGAAGGTGAAATAGATAAAGAGAAAAACACCTATCACACTGTACAGAGGAAAAACGATGCTCAGTAAATAGAGAGCACTATGGTATTCATACTGTTGTATTATGTGTGGACAGACGATTACTTTTAATATCGAACTCTAAACTTTTTGCCAAGAAAATATAAACCCTGTCGATTGTCATGGTGTGGCAAATAATACACAGGCTGAACACGTGGGCAAATGATCAGAACAAATAATCTTTATGTCAGGGCAAAGCCAGTCCCAGACCTATAAGCAAATAGTGGCAGAATTTTAGAGATAATATTGATGAGCAGAAATCTCCTTAGAGAAACAATAAAGACTAGACTTTATGAATGTGAGTGAGTTCCTAAACAATAGTGGAGATATTCGTCTAACTAAAAAGGTGATATTCCAGTGTAAATGGAGAAGTGAAAAAGAATACCATGATACATTATATCAATTCCATAAAAATGTTTTTAACTAGTATTATGTGTCAAAAACATAAAAATAGCATGTTCTCATGATGTTTGCAATCTAGTAGGGAACATAGAAGTTTATCTAGGAAAGTGATAAGAATTAAGCTAGAGAAATCTGCAAGGACTAAGTCATGTTTGATTATTTAAGCCACTTTAAGAGATTAGAAATTTTTTTATTACCCTAAACACATGAGAAATTATTTCAGGTTTAAGCAAGGGAATGATAAGTTAATATTTCCATTCTCAATAGATAACTATTAAATGTGAATTAAAGCTGAAGAATAAGAGTAAGAGGACTAATTAGAGGAATATTTATGCAATCTGTCTATAACTTAGAGTCTTGAACAAGACAAATATAGTCATGTGTTACTTAATGACAGGGATAAATTCTGAGAAATTTGACAATAAATAAGGGATACTAAAGAAAAGGTGGGCATAAAGGATGATTAGCTCTAACTCAAACTAGAGGCTATATGGTGGTGTGATTTACCTGGCTAGAGAACACTGGAGAGTTGTTCATGAATTCATTTTTGACATGTTTGATTACAGGTACTTGTAAGACATCTAAATAGAGATATTACTTAGCCAATTTGGTCTATAAATCAGGAATTCAGAAAGATGTTTGACCTGAAAGTACAAACAGAGAAAGATGTTTGATCTGGAAGTACAAACAGGTAAGTCATCAGCATATAAATGATAGGTAAAGCCATAAATATTGATAAGAACACCTGAGAGGAAATAACAGTGAGAAGAGAAAGTCTAGGGGAGACAGCTCTATAAAATTTGCCATTTCAAGTCAGATATCATACCAGCTGGGAAAAGAGCCTGAGAAGTATCAAGAAAATCAGGTAAATACTAGCTATGTCAGGGAAGATCAGGGCAATACTAATGAACTACTACGTAGTCGAGTGTGTGGAGTACTACGAAGACATTATGGAGAATCACAACGTAAACAATGCAAATAATAACAATAAGGAAACCAGGACCTTTGTTCTCATCAATGTCTATTGCTGACCACAAGGTCTTCAGGGAAGAGAAAGTCAAAATTGTTTTCAGAATCCTACTATATAACTCTCTTATACACTGATGCACCACATAACATATTTCAATCAATATTGAACTGCATACACAATGTTGGTCTTGCAAGATTATAATGAAGCTAAAATACTGCTATTGCCTAGTGATAGCGTGTCCATAGTAGTGCACTGTATTGCTCACATGTTTGTGGTGATGCTGGTGTAAACAAACCTACTGTGCTGCCAGTCATATAAAAGTATAGTACATACAATTATGTACAGTACATAATACTTCATAATGATAATAAAGTACTATGCCACTGGTTTATGTATTTATTATACCATCATGTGTCACATAATGACATTTTAGTCAACAACAGACCACATATAGAATAAATTTTAAAATGTCTCATAAACGGAGACTTCTCACAAAACCAAATTAAATAGAAAGCAGACGGGAGAACAGAGAACACTGCATTTCCTTTAGGCTCCTTGCCTAATTCTTCTTGGGTTCAGAGCCTAATTTCCATTGAACCCATTCTGGTTACTTTAAGTTATGGATACAAAGGCCAATCCTTAGTATCATGATTGCCCAATCTGATCTAGCTTGTCATATTCTAAAGACCATTTTCTAGTTTCTGGTTAGTTATCCTAATGGACAAGTCTGTGCACACAAGCTTTGAATGAGCTTGATTAGGTTATTCTTCAGAAGTTAACTGAAAAACACATTATAAATAAGATTATATAATATCTCTTACTATTTTCACTATCCTTTTAAATAGAAATATATGGAAACAGCTGTCTGCTTCTGTACGCAAGTATTTTCACTATGGAATTAACTATTATTTGACTGTGAATGCCATTTTTATCATCAATTGCTCAAGGGTACAACTAGGACACTAAGGGACATACCCATCTCTACTCCCGAAAAAAGTTATGTCAGCCTGATTGATACCAACCTTTATATCTGATGAACAAACTGGGAGAGACTGCTCTAAACACAGAATAGACTGTTTACTCAGAGAAAGAGCCATCATGTCATTCTAGGGAAACCATAGGCAAAATGTTACTTCCTTTAGGATAACACACATTCCAAAATTAAATATTCCACAACCTAAGTAGGCTTACTTCTCAAATCACTGACTTTTAATAATAGATATTTATTAAGGTCTACTTTGTGCCCAATTCTTTATATATAGTATCTAATAATAGTTTTAAAAAGCTACTACTGATTAATAGCTTACTATGTCAAGAAAAGGTATTGCATGCTCCATTTCTTTAAATCCTTTCAACAGCCTCTAAAGGAGAAGGTGGCCCTTGGCTTATGAGTAAACTGGGTCTAGGTGGTTAGTTTATTTGCCCATGACCAGAAATTTAATACGTGGTTGAAACAAGACTCAAATATAGGTCCCTTTTGCCTCTCATGATATTCCCAATTCTTTATCTACAGAAAAGTCCTAGGTCCTATATTGTTTGTACCTTGGAGACTTTACACCTGATCACCCGAACCCAGAAGGGATTGATAGCCAGAAGACCATAGGAAACAAATTAATTAGAAATTGAATTTCTTATCTCAAGAAACACATCAGACAAATGAAAACATCAAATCCCAACTGCGTGATGTTCTGACCAGCTTTCCTCATTGTATTCTTTAAAACTGTCAAGGTTTTCAAAAGCAAGGAAAGTCGGAGAAACTGTGACAGCCAAGAGGAGTGTCTAAGGCAACATGATGACTAAATTTAATGATGTAACCTGGATGGGATCCGGGAAGAGAAAAACAGCCTTAGGTAAAAACTCAGAAATCTAAATAAGGTATGCACTTTAGTTAGTGAATCTATATTGGTTCAAATATTCTGACAAATGTATCATACTAACATAAGATTAATAATAATATAAACTGAATTTGTGGTATATGGAAACTGTACTATCTTCACACATTTTCTGCGAATCTAAACCTTTTCTAAAGTAAAAAGTTTATTTAAATATAAAAAAATTACTCTGAAATTTGTTTTTACTAAGACCTTTAAACATAATTCTCAAGCTAAATATAATGTTTTTGGTGAAGACGTAGCTGATATGCATGCAATTTTATTTGAAGCATCCTATCCATGTGCAATATTCTAAGCTGCAACTTAAATTAATTAAGTTTGGTTCATATCCCATTTGGTCGGCTGGTCATTTTAGTAACATTATTTTTACACAATCTAAGGCATTAGTTTCATACTTTCATCAAGACATAGCTTTTCACAAGTTCCCTAATTAGTTTCAGTTGGTTTCCTCATGTGTAAAGTGGAGACGACAATATGTGACTCACACGACTGAGATTAGGATGAAATGAGATAATGGTATTAAGCCTAGTGAAGAAAGATCTTCACATATGTAAGCTCTCAAAATATGTTGCTTTCTCGTTCAAACATCATCATTTTTTTGCATGTGAAACATCCATTTTCTTTTTTACTCTGTGTGTAACAAATCTGAAGACTTTCAGAGGGCGTACAGTGTAGATTAGAAATTTTTTTTTTTGAGATTTCACTGCAACATGGGCTAAGGCACATAGTATCTGGATGGATCACAGAACATGAGTATGGACCTTGTACAACAAAAGTGATGTGCAGCCACCATGTGTGAAGATCTGCTGTTATATATATAAGGTGGCCGACTCTCCCTCTTCACCCAGTTAAATATCATTTTGCATGACACTTTTAAAATAAAGTGATGTGCATCTAGGTGATTTGGGTTCTTTTAAGTCATGGAACTCTTTTCCTTAAGCTGAGGAATAATTGAGGCTTGTCATTATTATAATAGGTGGTCAAATTCTTAACAAACCAATGTACTTGTTATCAACTATTTAAATGATTGCTAAATAATAATTTGTATGCTGGGTAGAGCTTGTGTCTTAGTAGGGATTAACACAGTTATCAGCCTTTAAAAAAAAAAAAAGATGAAAATCATAAAAGGTAAGGGAGAGGAGGTGTTCACCCGCAGGGAATAAGGCACCCCTCCACATGCAAATTTTGGGGCTGACCCACATTAATAAAAAATGTACATGAATTTTTCACAAGTGAAGATGAGTGTCTATCCATTTATTTTCCATCATTTCCCTCCCTCCCACCCCCAGCTCTTTTTGTGAGTCATAAAAACACTTCCGGGCTGGCTGATCAGGTTTGGAGGAGAGCTGCAAATTAAGGTACAGAGCACAGCAGGTCTCTTGATCAGGATTTGAGATGAAGTCACACTGTCCTTGGAGTCTTCCTAAGACATCCAGGAAATGGAAAGGCAGTGGCAGCACATCTGTTAAGTTCATTATATTGCTTTCTTGAAAATGAGACAAGTTTCTATTACGAAGAAACTGCCATAGCATTTTCCTACCCTTTTCTCTTTTATCTTTTTAAAAATAGAAAATCATGAACATTCAATCCATCTAATATGAATTGCATAAGTAATATTATCATATACCTTTAAAAGATAAATGAAATAATCTAATCTATAGTTTACAGCAAAGTACACAGATACTATCTGTGGAAAACTCACATCTGTAAAGAGTTCCAAACACATTAAAGTAAATCTCCCAAGGAACAGCCTGGGTCCATATTTATAATCTGGCAACAATCATATTTACTACAAATGATGAAAAAGACCGCTTGTGTTATACATGTAGGCAGAAAAGACCTTTAGATGCATTTTCTTTCTTTTTGTAAATTTTACTTTAAGTACAGGATACATGTGCAGAAGGTGCAGGTTTGTTACATGAGTATACATGTGCCATGGTGGTTTGCTGCACCTATCAACCTGTCATCTAGGTTTAAAGCCCCACATGCATTAGGTATTTGTCCTAATAAATGCATTGTTTTATGGCTTCTGACATGTGGCAAATGAAGTCATATTTTATAGATTTCAATTCTACTCATTCTCAAATACCACTGAACAGCTGAATGGCAGTCTCTTTTCAAGAGCCCTACTGAGAAAGCAAGAAACTAGTGTGTGAAAACCAAGTCATTCTATATTGTGCATTTAAGATTCAATGTAATACTTTTATAGTCATTTATCCACATAATTAATCACCACCATCAAATGTATTTCCTACTTTATCAGATGTCAAAAGCTAACCACAAATCATATGACCTATCTGTTTGATGTGTGTATGTCTATATATGTATCTATGGAAAACAATATATGCAAATGTAAATTTATTTACTATGATGTTTAAAATTTTTCTTTCTCCTACATTTTTGTTGTATAGCAATAACAAGTTGTGTTTTTGTTTTGTTTTGTTTTGTTTTGTTTATTTTTAGTAGAGACAGGGTTTCACCATGTTGGCCAGGCTGGTCGCAAACTCCTGACCTCAGGTGATCCACCTGCCTTGACCTCCCAAAGTACTGGGATTACAGGCATAAGCTACTGAACCCAGTTTACTTGTACAACTTTTGATTACATATTATCACATATAAGATAAATATTCAACTTAACAATTAGCTGCACAATCAGCTTAACTGCAAAAGTAGTTAGAGAAACCATGTTAACTGATACGGTACTTTCTAGGATAAATTTTTTTTACATACACAGTACTGTCCACATATATATCTGAAATACCTTTTCTTACATGAAGTATTGACACAAATGGATTGCCGAAGCGAGTTGTATATGCTGTAAGAGCTAACATTGCCTCTACTTCTGAGACAAATTTGTGGGTTTTTTTTGAAGCTTTCAAAAACAGGACACTGGGGGTGTTTACGTGTCTATTGAATTAAGACCAACTTTCCACTTTTGAGCTTTTCTGGCTTTCCTGGACATCCAAAGTGGATCTTCCACATCTCACTTTCATCTAAGGACATACATAATATTTAAAACTATCTCATTTTTATTTTAAAAACATCAGCTTTTGATTATCATTATCATAAAGAGTTCTCCACTTATCACCTAGCAAAATAGCCCATCCATTATTTGACCCCTCAGCTTTCTTCAAGCACTTACTAAAGGTTAATATTATTCTGTCTCTCTGCCTCACTATCGTCAATCTCTCCACCCTTAAATCAATTTATGATAGATTTTTATGGCCTATTTTCACTACTGGAATGTAACCTCTGTGAGGGCAAGGAATTTATTTTATATTCTGCTATAGCTAACACTAGCATGGTACCTGACACTTACTAGAAACTAAAAAAAAATTTGTGCAATAAATAAGCAAATCTATCAATAAATGTAATGCCTTTTATTAGGTAATGTCTTATTTTTTCTATAAGAATGCTATTTAGTGGGGGATGAGAGACAGGGGCATAAACCAAGACGGTGGAATAGAAGGCTATACTGTTTATATTCCCTGCTGGAATATCAAAATTTAACATCTTAGCATAAACCAAGATGGTGGAATAGAAGGCTATACTATTTATATTCCCTGCTAGAATATCAAATTTTAACAAGTACCTGCACACAGAAAAACACCATCACTAGAATAAAAAAATCACATGAGCAATAACAGTACCTGATTTTAACTGAATATCACTGAAAGAGTCATTGAGGAGGGCAGGAGAGAGAGTCTTGAATCCTTGAAATGACCCTTCCCCTATCTTTCCCACAGCAATCATGCAGGACAGAGAGATATCACTGTACTTTCGGGATGGAGAGCACAGCAAATGGGGGGCTTTACATTGAACTCAGTGCTGCCATGCCACACTAGAGAATAAAGCTGTCTGGGCTCAGGCAGTGCCCATACAAGGAGGGAGCATTTGGATCAGCCCTAGCCAGACAGGAATCATCCATTCCAGTGGTTGGAACTTCAATTTCTCAGCAAGCCTCACTGCCACAGGCTGAATTGCTCTGGTCTCTTAGGTAAACTTGAAAGGCAGTCTAGGACACAAGGACTACAATTTTCAGGCAATTCCTTGTGCTACGCTGGCTTAAAACCAGTGGACTAGGGTAGCACGTGACCCAGGGAGACATTAGCTGGCATGACTAAGGGAATACTTGCACCATCCCTCCCGGCAACCCCAGGCAGTATAGCTCACGCAATTAAAGTGACTCCTTCCTCTGATTAGGAAGAGGAGAGCAAAGAGTAAAGAGGATTTTGTCTTGCATCTTGGATACCAGCTCAGCCACGGTAGGATACAGCATCAGGCAGAGTCATGAGGCCCCCATTCCAGGCCCTAGCTCCTAGATAGCATTTGAAGATACACCTTGAGCCAAATGAGAACCCACTACCTTGAAGGGAGGGACTCAGTTCTTGCAGGATTCATCATCTTCTGACCAAAGAACCCTTGTCTGGGAGGCTGAGGCAGTAGAATCGCTTGAACCAGGGAGGTGGAGGTTGCAGTGAGCTGAGATTGCGCCACTGCACTCCAGCAAGTGGTGACAGAGCAAGACTCCATCTCAAAAACAAAACAAAATAAAAAACAAAAACAAAACCCTTGTGCCTGAATAACCAGCGGTGATACCCAGGGAGTATGCTGTGGACCATGGGCCCTGAGACGTGCTCTGTTCAGGAGTGAAACAGCACATTTGAAACTGTGGTGGCTGCAGTGAAAGTGAAATATGTTAACCTTTGTTCTGTTTGAAAAAAGCAGAGGGAAAAGTAAAGGGGATTTTGTCTTGAACCTTGGATGTCAGCTGAGCCATAGTCAGGTAGAGCAATAAGCAAGCTCTTGAGGTCACCAAATCCAGGTCTAGGCTCTTGGAGAGCATTTTTGGACCTGTACTAGGCCAGAGGGGACCTGACAGCCCTGAAGGGTGGGTCCCAGGCCTGGCAGCATTCACCACAAGCTGATGGAAGAGCTCTTGGCTTTAAGCAAACATTGGTGGTGGCCTGGTAGAACCCTCCATGGACTGGTGGTGGTAATGGCCACCAGGAGAGGCTCCTCCATCTTTGGAAAGGGAAGGAAGAGCAGAAGGGACTCTGTATTGTCGTTTGTGTGCCAGCCTAGCCACAGCAGAATAGAACAGCAGGTAAATGGCTAAGATTTTTAACTTCGATTCCTGACTCCCAAAGAGCATCTCTGGACATGTCCAGGGCCTGGGGGAACTCACTACCCTGAAGTGCAGGGTCTTGGCAAGGCCTAGTGCTCATCTTACTTCATGTCTGACCCAGTGCAGTCCCAGCGGTGATGGCCACAGGGTACTTGCATCATCACATGCCCAGTTCCAGATGAATCAGCACACACAGAGAGATTCTGTTCCTTTGGGAAAAAGTAAGGGAAAAGAACTAGAGTCTCTGCCTGGTAATCCAGAGAATTCTTCCAGATCTTATCCAAGACCACCAAAGCAGTATCTCTGCGAGTCTGCAAAACCCATAGTGTTACTGGGCTTGGAGCCCAAGTACCTTTAAATGCCTGGAAAGCCTTCCTAAGAAGGACAGACACAAACAAGCTCAGACAGTAAAGACTAAAACAAATACCTAACTTTTCAATGCCCGGACACCAACAAACATTTACAAGTGTCAACACCACACAGAAAAACATGGCCTCACCAAATGAACTAAATAAGCTATCAGGGAACAATCTTGGAGAAATGGAGTTATAAGACCTTTCAGACGGAGAATTCAAAGTAGCTGTCTTGAAGAAGCTTAAAGAAATTCAAGATAACACAGAGAAAGAATTCAGAATGCTATTAGATAAATTTAACAAAGAGATTAAATAAAGAGAATAAAGCAGAAATGTTAGAGTTTAAAAATGCAATTGACATGATGAAGAATGCATCAGTATTTTAATAGCAGAATTGAATAATCAGAAGAGAGAAATAGCTTGAATAAAGGATATTTAAAAATACACAGTCAGAGGAGACAAAATAAAAAAGAATAAAAAACAATGAAGCATGCCTACAAGATCTAAAAGTGCAAATCTAAGAGTTCTTGCCCTTAATGAGGAGAGAAAGAGATGAGGTAGGAAGTTTTTTTCAAAAGGGTAACAGAACTTCCCTAACCTAGAGAAAGATATCAACATTCAAGGACAAGAAGGTTATAGAACACCACACAGATTTAACCCAAAGAAGACTACCTCAAGGAACTTAATCAAACTTCAAAGATCTAGGATAAATAAAGGATCCTAAAATTAGCAAGAGAAAAGACACAAATAATGTATAATGGAACTCTAATATATCTGGCATCACACTCTTCAGTGGAAATCTTACAGGCCAAGAGAAAGTGGCATGACATATTTAAAATGCTGAAGGAAACAAACAAACAAACATAAACAAACAGACAAAAAATAAAAACCACTTTTACCCTGGAATAGTATATCCAGTGAAAATATGCATCAAACATCAACAAATAATCCAAGATAAACAATAGCTGAGGGATGCAAGAAAGGCTAAAGAGGTGCAAGAAAGGCTAAAGAGAGTTCATAAATCAGAAAGAAAGTAATGCTAATGAGCAAGAAGAAATTATCTGAAGATTCAAAATGCACTGGTAATAGTAAGCACATAGGAAAACACAGAATAGTATAACACTGTAATTGTGGTGTGTAAACTACTCTTGACTTAAGTAAAAAGATTAAAGGATGAACCAATCAAAATTAATAACTAAAACAACTTTTCAAGACATGGACAGTACAATAATACATAAAAAGAAAGAAAAAAAGTTAAAAAGCAGGGTGATGAAACTGAAGTATAGAATTTTATCAGCTTTCTTTTTGCATGTTTGTTTGTTTGTTTATGCAATTAGTGTTAAGTTGCCATCAGTTCAAAATAATGGGTTATAAGATAGTAGCTGCAAGCCTCATGGTAACCCCAAACCAAATACATACAATGGATACACACACACACAAATTTTAAAAACCAAGAAATTAATGTATGATACCCGGGAAAATCACCTTCACTAAAAGGAATACCAGGAAGAAAGGAAATAAGGAAGAGAAGACTCCAAAACAACCAGAAAACAGA
>NW_012108141.1:7042263-7049190 GCF_000951045.1 Mandrillus leucophaeus | reverse complement strand
AAAAAAAAAAAAAAAAAAAAAAAAAAAAAAAAAAAAAACCCAATGACTTGCTGCCTACAAAAAACAAAATTCACCTATAAAGGTTCACAGAATGAAAACAAGGGATCTAAAAAAATATTCTATGTCATAGGAAACCAGAAAAGAGCAGGAACAGCTATCCTTATACCAGACAAAACAGATTTCAAGAAAAAAACTGTAAGAGGAGACAAAGAAAGTCATTATAGAATGTTAAAGGGTTCAGTTCATCCAGAGGATATAGTGATCCTAAATTCATAAACACCTAACATTGGTCCAAGCTGATATATAAAGGAAACATTATCAGAGCTAAAGAGAGAGACAGACCCAAATAAATTATGTCTAAAGACTTCAACACCCCACTCTCAGCATTGGACAGATCTCCCAGACAGAAAATCAACAAAGAAACATTGAACTTTACTATCTTTACTAGAGAACAAATGTACCTATTAGATATTTACAGAACATTTCATCCAATGGCTGCATTGTGTATTCTACACATTCTTCTCCTTAGCACATGGATTGTTCTCCAGGATAGACCATATATTAGGTCACAAACTAAGTCTTAAAACATTCAAAAAATTGAAATAATAGCAAGCATCCTCTCTAACCACAATAGAATAAAACTGGAAATGAGTAACAAGCAGAATTTTGAAAACTATACGAATACATTGGAATTAAACAATATGCTCCTGAATGACTAAAGAGTCAATAAAGAAATTAAAATGGACATCAACAAATTTTTGGAAACAAGTGATAATTAAAACACAACATGCCAAAATCTATGGGATACAGTGAAAACACTACTAAGAGGACGGTTTATAGCTATAAATGTCTAATCTTAAAAAGAATAAACCTTCAACAACCTGAAGTTGTTGACCTCTGAAATAAAAAACTGGGTTTTAAAATTTATTTTTTTCTTCTTTTTAACTTTTTTCTTTTTCGTTTGATTAAAAAGTGGTTTTCTGAAAAGATAAACAAAGTTGATAAAACTTCAGCCAGACTAAGAAAAAAAGAGAGAGGATACTAATGAAATTAGAAATGAAAAAGGAGACATTACAACTGATATCACAGAAATTCAAATTATCATTAGTGGCTACTATGAGCAACTCAATGCCAGTAAGTTGGAAAATCTAGAAGAAATGTATAAATTCCTAGACACATACACCTACAAAAAGTGAACCATGAAGAAATCTAAAACCTGAACTGAACAACATCAAGTAACGAGACCAAAACCATAATAAAATGTCTCCCAGGAAACAAAAGCCTGAGACCTAACGGATTCACTGCTGAATTCTACCATACATTTAAAGAAGAAATAATACCATTCTTACTCAAACGTCTAAAAAATAGAGAAGGGAATACTCCCAAGGTAATTCTGAGAGGCCGGTATTACCCTGATACCAAAAAAAGAAAAAGACATATCAAAAAAGGAAAACCAAAGACCATTATCTCTGATGAATGTTTATGTAAAAAACCTCAACAAAATACTAGCAAACTGAATTCAATAATACATTAAAAGGATTATTCATGATGACCAAGTGAAATTTATCCCAGTAATGCAACAATACTTCAACATATGCAAATCTATCAATGTGATACATCATATCAACAGAATGAATGACAAAAACCATATGATCATTTCAATTGGTGCTGAAAAAGCATTTGATAAAGTTCAACATCCCTTCATGAAAGAAACCCTAGAAAAACGGGATATAGAAGGAACATATTACAGTATAATAAAAGCCATATAGAATAGACCCACAGCTGGTATTGTATTGAATAGACAAAAATTAAGAGCCTTTCCTTTTATATCTAGAAGAAGATAAGGATGCCCACTTTCACCACTGTTATTCAACATAGTACTGGAAGTTCTAGCTACAGCAATCAGATGAAAGAAAGGAATAAAGAGCATCCAAATTGGAAAAGAAGTCAAATTATCCTTGTTTACTTATGATATGATCTCACATTTGGAAAAACCTAAAGACCCCACCAAAAAAACTATTAGAACTAATAAACTCAGTAATGTCGCAGTATACAAATTCAACATAAAAATTCAGTAGCTTTTTTAAATGCTAACAGTGAACAATCTGAAAAAGAAACAAAGTAATCTCATTTACAATAGCCACAAATAAAATTAAATACTTAGGAATTAACCAAATAAGTGAAGCATCTATACAATGAAAATTATAAGATACTGATGAAAGAAATTGAAGACACACAAAAAAAGAAAAGATATTCCAGTTCATGGATTGGAAGAATCAATATTGTTAAAGTGTTCATACTACCTAAAGCAATCTATAGATTCAATGCAATTTGTATCAAAACACCAATGACATTTTTCACAGAAATAGAAAAAGCAATCACAAACTTTCTATGGAATCACAAATAACCCAGAATAGCCAAAGCTATCCTGAGCACAAAGG
Source organism: Mandrillus leucophaeus (assembly GCF_000951045.1). Classification (NCBI taxonomy): domain Eukaryota; kingdom Metazoa; phylum Chordata; class Mammalia; order Primates; family Cercopithecidae; genus Mandrillus; species Mandrillus leucophaeus. The sequence continues at coordinate 7,046,749 of NW_012108141.1, read as the reverse complement.
ACAAAGTCACATTATCTGGCTTAAAATTATACTACAGAGCTACAGTAACCAAAGTAGCATGGTACTGGCACACAGACACATAGACCAATGGACAGAATAGAGAACCCAGAAAGGAATCCACACACTACAATGAACTCCTTTTCACCAATAGTGCCAAAAACATACAATGGGGGAATGATGGTCTCTTCAATGAACAGTACTGGGAAAATTGGATATCCATATTCAGAATACTAAAACTTGACCCCTATCTCTTGTCATATACAAAAATCAAATCAAAACTGATTAAAGACTTAAATCTAAGACCTCAAACTATGAAACTACTACATAAAACACTGGGGACACTCTCCAGGATATTGGTCTGGGCAAAAATTTCTTGAATAATATTCCACAAGCACAGGCAACCAAAGCAAAAATGGGCAAATGGGATCAAATCAAGTTAAAAGCCTTCTGCATAGCAAAGGAAACAATCAACAAAGCGAAGAAACAACACACAGAATGAGAGAACCCATTTGCAAACTAACCATCTGACAAGTGATTAATAACCGAATATGGAAGGAGCTCAAACAACTTTATAGGAAAAAAAATCTAATAATATAATTAAGAAATGAGCAAAACATTTGAATAGATATTTCTCAAAGGAAGCCATACAAATGGCAAGCAGGCATAGGAAAAGGTGTTCAATGTCACTGATCATCAGAGAAATGCAAATCAAAACTACAGTGAGATATTATCTTACCCCAGTTAAAATAGCTTTTATCCAAAAGTCAGGCAATAGCAAATGCTGGTGAGGATGTGGAGAAAAGGAAACCCTCATCCACTGTTGGTGGGAATATAAATTAGTACAACCACTATGAAGAACAGTATGGAGGTTCCTTAAAAAACTAAAAATAGAGCTATTGTACTACCTACCAATCCCACTCTTTGGTATATATCCAAAAGAAAGGACATTGGTACATCAAAGAGATATCTGTACGGCTATGTTTGTTACAGCACTAGTCACAATAGCTAAGATTTGGAAGCAACCTAAGTGTCCATCAACAGATGAATGGATAAAGAAAATGTAGTGCTTATACGCAATGGAGTACTATTCAGTCATAAAAAGTAATAAGAGTCTATCATTTGCAACAACATAAATGGAACTGCAGGTCATTATATTAAGTAAAATAAGCCAGCCACGGAAAGGCAAACATCAGTCAGTGTCATGTATTTGTGGGATCCAAAAATCAAAAGAATTGAAGTCATGGAGATTGAGATTAGAGGGATGGTTACAGAGGCTGGGAAGAGAAGTGGGAGGCAGGGAGTGGGGTAAAGTAGGGAAGCTTAATAGGTACAAAAAAAGTTAGAAATAATGAGTAAGACCTAGTATTTGGTAGCACAACAGGTGACTATAGTCAATAATAATTTAACTGCACATTTTAAAACTAAAGGAGTAGAACTGGATTGTTTAAAACCCAAAGGATAAATGCTTGAGGGGATGGATAACCAATTTTCCATGATGTGATTATTATGCATTGCACACCTGTACCAAAATATCTCATATACCCCATAAATATATACACCAACTATTAATGCATAAAAATTAAAAATTACAAAGAATGCTATTTAGATAACTCTTACTTTATTTCCTGTTTAATGTCCTATGTTAAGCTGAGACAATATTAGGTTTTCATTAAAATTGGCATACATTAAAAGAGTAACTTAGTAGTTCATTAAAAGTTTATTTGCATGCTTTTACCAGTTTTAAGTTACACCCAATATCCATTCATAGGCTTTCAGTTTTAATTCAAGCTGGTAGATATATGTAGACCTCAAAATTATTACAAGTAGAATTTATTATATTATTATCTCAAAATTATAGCCACATACAGATGATAAGCAACAGTTGTTACAATATCAGTGTGAGCACAATTTATACTGATTTAGTAATACATATGTATATTCCTGATAGTTGTGATGCTAATCTATGCCAAGCACATTAATAAGGCTTATATCATCAAGAGTTAGAAAACACTACTAAATTTATTTTCACGATTCTCAGCAGAAAATGAAAATTTATATTGAAATTCTTCCTTTTTGCTTCCTTTCCTAAATAACATGGTTGAAGATCTATTATGTAACAGAATTTTTTCCAGTATAAGGAACATATAGGGGGATGAGCCCAACATTTAGAGAAATACAGAAAAGAATGTAGAAAATAAAAATGCCGTGTGATAAATACTTAGTGTGGAGGACCCAGGAAAGAGTCTCAAGCAAGACTTTCCTGGAAGAAATAACTGATCTTGAAGAGAGAAGAGTTTGTAACGGAAAGAAGAGAAGGATAAGGAACATTAGAGACAATTGCTTTTCAGCTTCTAAAAGCCAAATTGGGAAAAATTAGAATTAAAGATTATACTGTTCAAAAGAATTTCTCTCCAGTTGCTGCTTTTTTCTAAGTAGATGGAAACTCAGATACATTTTCTACCTAACCCATGTATGTGACAGCAGTATCTTTTGTGTTTTCAGTCAAAAATTAAGATAATTTCTAATTATTAATGCACATGTACCCTAGAACTTAAAGTATAATAATAAAAATAAACAAATAAATAAATAAAAGGAAGGAATCAAGGTGAATGTGTAATGGAAGAATAGTCATGCTATGCATCCGGAAAGAGTAAGCAGAAACCCGTAGTTTAAGGTGTGTGATTCTTAAAACAAACTTCCAGAGTATCTATGGCTTTTCTCCAAATAAACAGCAAGATTTATGAGGGAAAACCATGAAACCGAATCATTTCCTTCAAATACTCTACCCTTTCTGGAACATTTCCGATCAGATTGGTCGTTTTCCTGCTTAGATTGTCTACACTCAAAACACACAACACTGTGTGTGTGTGTGTGTGTGTGTAGTGTGTGTGTGTGTGTGTGTATGTGTATGAATGCAGGGAAACCTTTGCATTGCACTTTTAAGGAGAAATAGTCTATAACAAGGACAAAATTTTATGGATACTTTTAGTAACAGGGCAATTAAGAGTTGTATCTTATAACAAACACATGATACAGTGATAAATTTAAAATTATGAATTATAAAAACAAATCAGGAAAGGGCCATGTTGAGGGTTGATGAGATTTTTTTAAATCAGGGATTTTCTAGAATTCTGTACCTAGAAAATGAACAGGTAATAATCCTGACATTATGAGAAAAACCATGAATAGCTGATAAAAATCAACCCAGCCAAAGACTTCCATAGTTTTAGGCCAATTAGCTTAAAAATGTAAGGTCACACACTATTTGATTGTGGTGAAATCAGGGAATTCTTTTTCTTGCCATTGGCAAATTGAGTTTGTCATGGCATGCTAAATGAGAGAGAGAAGAAGGGAAGAGGTGAGCAGATGGAGTTGCACTGCTAACAGCCAGTGATAAGGGGATTAAGTGAAAACAAAAACATGTTAAGAAACAACTGCACCTGCACTCATTAAAGCTTGAAATGGCCAGTGGGCCCGATGCTTGACTCTTTCTAATTTGAAATTTATTTTACAAGGCATTATTGGGCATTTCTGCATGCATGCCTCTGTTTTTATTGTCAGTGGAGGTTTCAAGGAAAAATTGCCAAGAGGCATTTTTTAAATGCAGAAGATTTGGTGATTTTACTGCGCCTGTTTTTGTTTACTCACATATTCTAAGTTAACATTTATTTTAGCAACATGGAATCCCCTTGTACCAGTTTCAGTATGTGAGTTGATATGGCATTTTAAAATTTTCATCAGAAGTTAAAATAAAATAAATAAAATAGGCACCCACTGCTCTCAAAAGATTTTTCTTTGTATTTTCCAAAATGGAAAGTAGGTTCCATCTTTAAAAATATACTCAGGGAAAACAGGCACATAGAATTAGATATCAATTTTGTGAGTCAGTGTGTCTCTCGAATAATTAATATGTATAATAATAAGATATTGCAAAAATAGTAGATAGTACATTAATGCAGAGGAGGTGCTAGTTACCACCTCAGGAATTCTTCTCAGAGGGTGGACTAAACAGGAAGAAGAAAGGCACGTGCAAAGGCAGGATAAAATGAAATAACGGTATCTGTGGGAATTTCCAAATAGTTCAATATTTTAGCAGTATAATTAAGCTACTGGTAGTCAATGCATTGCAAAGAGGCACAGTGGTTGTGAAGAACAACATATTAGTTATTTATTGCTCCAAATTACCTCAAAATTTAGCAGTTTAAAACAGCAAACATCTATCATCTGACAGTTTCTGTGAGTCAGGACCCTACTTAGGTTACCTTTGTCTCAAGGTCTCTAATGAGATTGTAGTCAAGCCATTGGCAAAGGCTGTAGGCATCTTAAGGCTTGACTGGGAGTGAAGAATCCACTTCACAGCTCACTGAAGTGGGACTTTGTTTTGAATGAAACTTTTTTTTTTTTTTCTTTTTTTTTTTGAGACGGAGTCTGGCTCTGTTGCCCAGGCTGGAGTGCAGTGGCCGGATCTCAGCTCACTGCAAGCTCC
>NW_012108141.1:7032716-7041713 GCF_000951045.1 Mandrillus leucophaeus | reverse complement strand
AGAGAGAGAGAGAGAGAGAGAGAGACCTCCAGAGTGCACAGGCAGGGAAAAAAGAGGAGAAAGCTGTGGAGCAATGCCTCCATTGGGTCCAGGCCATTATAGGTTTAAAGCAAGCAGGCACTCATTCCAGGAGGTCATGATGTGACTGAGAGTTGGTCACTGTAAGTTTTCAGGCAAATGTCTGAATGGTCTATTTGAAGGAAGCAGCAAAACAGCAGAGAGTCCAGCCTGCTTAGAGAGACACCTCTAAGTTTTTATTTCTGGCCACCAGCTGGAGACATCCAGGTGGGGTATAGTTTTGGAAACTGTGTCAAGGTAAACTTAAATTTAAAAATAGATGCTGGGCCGAGGGTGGTGGCTCATGCCTGTAATCCCAGTACTTTGGGAGGCCTAGGTGGGTGGATCACAAGATCAGGAGATGGATACCATCCTGACTAACACAGTGAAACCCTGTCTCTACTAAAAATACAAAAAAAATTAGCCAGGCATGGTGGCAGGTGCCTGTAGTCACAGCTACTTGGGAGGCTGAGGCAGGAGAATGGCATGAACCTGGGAGGCAGAGCTTGCAGTGAGCCAAGATTGTGCCACTGCTCTCCAGCCTGGGCGACAAAGCAAGACTCTGTCTCAAAAAAAAAAAAAAAAAAAATTGCTGAAGCATCATAAAATTGTAAGGACTCACCACAACCTGTTCCAAAGGCTGCTCATAACATGGCAGTATACTTCTCTCAGGGTGAGTGACTTAAGAGTCCCCAAGAAGGAAGCCACAGTCTTTTTATAATGCAATCTCAAGAGTGACATACCATTATTTCTCCCATAATCTATTTGTTAGAAGTGAGTCACAAAGTCCAGCCTGCTCAAGGGAACAGGATGACCTAAGTGCATGAATAGTAGGAGGTGTGGATCATTGAGAGCCATCTTAAGGCTGCCTATCACAAACACCTGTGAATTTATTTTCAGGCATGGGTTAAGGTAGCACTGCTGAGGGTGTGGAATTAGCAACCAAAAGAGTGTGGAGCTGGCAATTGTGTAAGTCAAAGCTTACACATAGAACCTTAACTACTGCTCTGCCTAAAAAAGCAAACTGGTGGCTTCAATTGTGTGGATGACTAGAAAATCTATAAAGGCTTCTTGAACATACTCAGAGTGACAGATACATACTTAGAGTAGAAATGCAAGATGCATCTACATTTTATTTTTTTGTAAACTCAACTTCACAGGGGAAAAGGAAAAAAGAAAAAAGAAAGAAGTGGATCTCTTTTGGTTGGTTGCAAGTTGTGGGGAGCTTATACGTATTGCATCTTGTAAAAACTGATGATATCACTGGTGCAAAGGGCAAAGCAAGATATTGATATTAGAGAAATAGGCACGAACCAGTGAAGATAGGCTTCCTCTCTCACACTAAGGAGTTCTGAAGAGGTCATGACATAGAGACTACATTGACAGCAATGGAGAAAGAGACTGGGTTGGATACCGTGTGGTTAGGATAACTGTCTTATCAAGTCCTCAATTTTGGGACTAATGCAGGAACTAAGACAGAGGCAGGAAAGACAGTGAGAAAATATAATTCAAAGATTTTTTAAAAGCAAAATGCATGGGACATGATGATTGATTAAACATAAAGTGTGTGGAAGGAAAGATGGGTGAGGTTAGTTTCCAGGCTTCTGGATTAGATATTAAGATTATTTTGGGAATATAGAAGAAAACATAAGCTCCAAATAAAGGATCTTAGAAATAAATAAACAGAAATTGTGGTCCTGAATAGTTTCATACCGTCAAAAAAAAAAAACAAAAAAAAAACAAAAAAAAAAAAAAAAAAAAGAAAAAAAAGAATTAAATATAAATTATGCTACAGGAAAAAGTATTTTTTTAAAAAAAAGAAAATATAATTCACAATAACATTCTCCAGTCTCCTGTTTTTTTGTTGTTGTTCCACAGTAGCTTTTAGTGTATTATTTCTTTGTCTTTAGAAAATATGAGAAGTGTTAAACCAAAGTTTTATGGATATGGAAGTTAAGAAAACAGATCTAAAATTATTTTTTAAAAAATAATATTCTATAAATTTTGAAACATAAAGGAGTAGAAAAAGGATGTTGTGCAACAAATCATATCAGTTGATAACTTACTGAGCTTTGACAATGGAAATACTGAGGATCATTTCTTTTCCAACCCCATTGGAAAACATTTTGTTATTAATTTTGAAATTTCAGTGTTTCAGAGGAAAAACCCTGACATCTATAGAAATTATGTTTTTGTTATTCATTTAATGCATAGCTGAAATGAGATATTCTTTGCAAAACAAATAATTTGGAATCTCAATTTTAATTTATACATTAATATATTTGTCAACATCCTACTTTAAGATATTGATATTACTATTACTTCATAATAGTATGAATAATTTCCTAATATATAGTACCAAATGGTTCATATTTGTTCTCTAGACTCTTTCCTGGAAAATATTTTGCTTGTCACTGGACAGAAATCTCTGTCCCAAATGTAATGACAGAATATATTTGAGCAACATCCTGAAATGAGAACCTTAATAATAATAATAATAATAATTAGTTATGAAAACAAAAGTTAATAGATATCATTTATTTAATTCTTACAAGTAAATGACAGTATTTTATGCCTTAAATGTGTGTTACATTACTTCTTAACATTCCTAGGTAGTATAATTATAAGCCTTCTTTTAAAAATAAGGAACCCAAGGGCCATGGCTCCACAAGACAGTTAGTGGTGGAATCATGATTTGAATTCAGCTAGTCTGGCTCAAGAGTTAATTTCTCTTGACCACTCTTGGATGGTTTTCACACATTTGCTGCCTTAAGGCCAATAAAACATGATTTTAGCATGTAAATCAATACAATTTATATCTGTACTCTACATTTTTGAAAGAGTAAAGCGAGGTACAAACTAGTTAAATAACTTTATGAAGGTATTCTAGCTTTTTAAAAGTATTATAATAGTAATATAGCAATATTGCTATTATACAAATAGTAAAGTAAAGTAGTAAGTAAAATATTCCAGAAGGAAAAGAGGAACATATAGATACCTTCACTAAATGACCTGGAATTCTGGGCTATGTCATATTTCATTAGTGAGCTGAAATAAAATATTTTTTCTAGAAAAGATACATAGACGTTCTTTCACATTGAAAGGAAATATTTTTCCTAAAACATTTAAATGTTATCTTGGAACATATAGGACATTGCCCTGACTCCCGCTGATCTATTTTCTTTTATTTATTTTTCACTTTATTTTTGCTGGAATGCTGGGGGTGGAGTAGGGTGTGGAAAGAGGAAATCTTAAGAAGATTTTTTTCTGAACTAAATTAGTGAACTAAAAGAAAAACATTAATCATGGAAAGTATTCCTAGATGAGAAAATACCAATTGATAAACACATACCTGTATCCAACTGATTATATAATATCTCATGGGTGTTGTGGTAATACTGTAAAAACATGATTTGTATCTTTGAAATATCAGATGTAATTTAAATCAATTTCAAGCCAACTACTTTATTCCACCACTGGTGAGTAAAACAGTCAGTCCCCACAATGTTTAAGTTAGTGAAGAAATGGAAAATCAGGGAAAGAACATACGTTAGTGTTGATTTGCTCTGCATGTGAAATGCCAAAAGCATTACAAAGACAGATAGCTCATAACACATTTCAGCACCAGTGAAGTACGGAAAAAAAAAAAAAGTTCATCTCTTCTTGATACAGTTTGTTTTCTTTTCCTTTCCATTATTAACCATTATTTGATGGTTATTCATTCGAATTTGAACACAGGTTGTAAAAATATATTTGTTTTACTTTTAATTCAAGTACATTTAAATAAGTATAAAATGAATTTACTTGGAGGCCTTTAAAGAGGTATCTTTTTCTTTCTTTTAACAGATTAAATTTAACAAATATCAATGACCACTTAATAGGGCAATTTTTTTAAAAAAAGGCAAAACCCACAAAACTCACATACTTGAAAATTATAGGCATCTTTAATACATAAATTGTAATGTTATTATTCTAATTGTGTCATAGAGAAAAAGTTTAAGCTTCTGGTCAAATATGACAGTTTGAACACACTCATTTACCTCTACTCTTTCTGGAAAGTCTAACAAAATACCAGTAAAGGAATAAAGATGGTATAAACTCATAAGGGCAATAGGAACAAGGGAAGAAGTGAGTGAAGAGGAAAGAAATTCACAAAACTGTGGAAGATATAAAACAGATTGTTGACCATGACCACTAATTAATAGAGCAGAAAAAAAAAAAAAATGAAGTCCAAATGTCCTCTACAGAGGTGAAAGAAAATTAGAAGCACCAGGTGCATGTAGTTGCCAGTGAGTGGGGGCTGACATCAAAATTATTTGAAAATCTGTAGGAGGAACAGTTAGAACTGGCCCTCATCCCCTCCTCAGCTTTGGTACACAGGAAAGTGTCCTCTACCACTACAAAAGTGTAATGAAGTCAAAGCACACAGTCCCTGGAACTCAAATATCAGTCAAGCATGAGGATCAGATGCCATATTAAAAACACGACCATAAAGGGAAAATCTACAAACCGGAAGGTCTGAATTAGAAGACCCCAGCGCCTTTTTCTACTAGCTTCCAGACTAGCAATGAGATTTGTACCTGCGCCATTTTTATACCTAATATGGATAGAATAGAGTAGTCCTTGCTGGCGAAACTGACCTGTGAAGAGAAAGAATCTGACTTTTCCAGTGGTAGTTGCCTAACTAATTACATGCTTCTCCACTCAATTCCCCCATGGTAAGATCCACCTTTGGAAAAAGTCAGCCACAGGGTTAGAGACCTCCAATTAGCTTTTCAGAACTTTCTCTTAAAATCAATCAAGTATCTCCAGACATTTGAAGGAAGTATCTAACATGAAACAAAGATGAAAAAAAGCCAAGAAGAGAAAGTAATTCATAGGAAATGTAATCAATGAAGAAAAAAATAGAAATTTTACATATCTCTCCATAGATATGTAAAATTAATATCCTCAAAATATTAAGAGAAAGTCATTCATCTAGAATATAAGAAAGCAGGCCGGGTGTGGTGCCTCTTGCCTGTAATCCCAGCAGTTTGGGAGGCTGAGGTGGGTGGATTACTTGAGGTCAGGAGTTTGAGACCGGCCTGGCCAACATGGTGAAACCCCATCTCTACTAAAAATACAAAAAACTAAAAATAAAAAATTGGCCAGGCATGGTGGTGCATGCCTGTAGTCTCAGCTACTCGGGAGGCTGAGGCAAGACAATCGCTTGAACCTGGGAGGCGGAGGTTGCAGTGAGCTAAGATCACACCACTCTCCAACCTGGGCAAACGAGCAAGACTCTGTCCAAAAAAAAAAAAGAAAGAAAAAAAAAAAAGAAGAAGAAAGCAAGCAACATTCAGAGAACAAGGAGAAACTTACTAAAAATAATAGAAGAAATATTCAATAGGAAATATTCAGAAAGTTATTGGAGGTGGTAGTGTATCAAGGATGGGCAATGGAAGTGACTTTCTGAGGGTGCAGGAAATAAGGGTATATACATTGTGTGTAGAGAATTAAATAATTAGAAAATCAAATAAAAAGCCTGCTTTTTATTGTTATTGTGAGCCATCAATTCCAAAAACATGTCAGTGACAAACAGTCTTCCCTATAAAAAGCTTTAGTTCATTTAACTCTAAACAGAGGCTACAGTTGCTTTGAGTTTTAATAATGTATACACAAGCTCCAAATTAGTGCATTTAAAAAATTATTCATTTTTTATTACCCCTAATAAACATTGAATTTTATATGGAAGTTAATTGGAAGAAATCCCAATTGCCCAGTTTGCTTCTGACACATGTCACTCTGCTACATTCATTCATTTTAAGTATAAACTCAAGTTCTGCTTTTTCTTTTAACATTATTTTCCCCATCCCAAATTCATAATTAAATCCAGAAATATTTGGAAAGTTTTACCAAATATAATACAAATTTATAGTGAAACTTGTAATGAATATATTTTACTGACATTTCTAACTGTCATATTCAAAATAGAAACATTAGAAAGCTACAGAGTTGGATCCAAGGAAACAAAGACAAGAACAGTATATTTTCTGGAATTTATTGTGAAGTACAACTTTCATGTTTTAATTATTTCCCTTATCGTTTATCTTGCATAATTTTTCTTCCTGTCTCCATTATTCCTGGTTAAATTGACTGTTTATTTGATTAAATTTTTTATAACAAAATGATTTTGAATTATTAATTAGGCGGACTATGTTTCTATTGTCTACCTCACTAATCTTTACTTTTACATTTTATACTTCCTCTCTTTTTTATCTAGTTTTTTTTTTTGGTATAGATATTTAATTCATTTATTCATTTTATTTTTATAATGTAGCAGGTGCAACTGACATACAATAAAATTCACACATATTTAAAGTGTATAGCTTAAATTCTACCCATAAAATTATCACAATAAATAAATATATCAATTACCCTAAGAATTACCTTGTTCTCATTTCTCTCTATGTAATGTATCTTCTCCCCACCTCTTCACAACCCCGTATCCTGAGACAACTACAGATCTAGTCTCTTTAACTATAGATTAGTTTGCATGTTTTAGAATTTTATATTATTGAAATAATCTGTGAACTCATTTATCTGGTTTCTTTTACTCAGCATTCGCGATTCATCCATGTTGTAACATGTATCAGCAGTTCATTTATTATTTGCTACATAGTATTTTACTGCTTTTTTATCCTTTAGCCTATTGATGTACATTTGTATTGTTTCCAGTTTGGGGCTATTGCAAATAATGCTCCAATAACTGTTTATGTACAAATCATTGCATGAGCATATATTTTCATTTCTTGTGTGTAACTAGGGACAGAATGTCTAGGTAATACGGTAGGTGTACATTTAGCCTTTTAAGAAACTATCAAAAAGTTCACCTCAGTGATAGTACCATTTTACATTCCCATTTGCAGTATATGAGAGTTCCAGGTCTTCCACATCCTTGTCAACAGTTGGTATGGTCAGGTTTGTTTATTTTAGACATTTTAATAGAAATGTAGTAGTATCGCATTGTGGTTTTAATTTGCACTTCTCTAAAGACTAGTCATGTTGAGTATCTTTTCAAGTGTTCATTTGCCATCCATCTATCTTCTTTGGTAAAGTGTCTGTTCAAATCTGTTCTACTTTTATTACTGAATTTTTTTATTTTCTAATCATTAAGTTTTGAGAGTTTTAAAAGTATTTTAAAAGATATATGCTTAGAAAGTATTTTTTTTCCTAGCCTGTGGTTTGCCTTTTCATTCTACTAAGAGTATCTTTTGAAGAATAGCCATCCTTAATTTTAATAAAGTCCAATTTATCAGGTTTTCTTTTACGGATTATTTTCTCATTTTCTTTCTTTTCTTTCTTTTTTTTTTTTTTGAGATGGAGTTTCACTCTTGTTGCCCAGGCTAGAGTGCAATGGCATGATCTCGGCTCACTGCAACCTCCACCTCCTGGGTTCAAGCGATTCTCTTGCTTCAGCCTTCCAAGTAGCTGGGATTGCAGTCATACACCACCATGTCTAACTAATTTTGTATTTTTAGTACAGATGGTGTTTCACCATGTTGGTCAGGCCGGTCTTGAACTCCTGACCTCAAGTGATCCGCCCACCTCACCCTCCCAAAGTGCTGGGATTACAGGCATGAGCCACGGCATCTGGCTGGATTATTTTCTAGGTATGGTAAAATTATTTTTGCTTTAAACAGGACATTATACGTTACAGATATTTCAATAATTTTTAAAATTCTTTCTGTTTACCAATGAGGTTACCATTTCTGATATTCTTCGTTCCTTTGTTTAGATTTGGATTCTATCTGGTATAATTTACCTTTTGCTTGAGTGACATCTTTAACAGGTTTTATAGTGCAGGTATGCTGAAGTATTTTAACTTTCGTATGTTTGATAACATCTTTATTTTGTCTTTTTTCTTGAAAGACAATTTTATTGGGTAAAGAATTCTAGGTTGACAGTTTTTTTTCCTTTTGGTCTTTAAAGATGTTGCTCCACAGTTTTCTAACTTGCATAATTTCCTAACAAAATTTGCCTTAATCTTGTTTCTCTCTATATAATGTATTTTCCCTTCCCTTTCCTATTTCTCTTAAAATTTTCTATTTATCACTAGTTTTAAGTAATTTGATATTTATGTGAGTTACTGGCTGAATTGAGTTCCCCCAAAAATTCATATGTTGAAGTCCTAACTTTTGGTACCTCAAAAATATGACTGTATTTGGAGATAGAGTACTTAATGAGGTTATTAGGATGGGCCCTGATCTAACATAACTGGTGCCCTTATAAGATGAGGAAATGAGGACACACAAAACTACAGAGGGAAGATGATATTAAGACACAGGATACAAGCTAAAGAGAGAAGCCTCAAAATCAACCAGCTACCAGCTTAATCTCAGACATGTAGCTTTCCAAAATCATGAGAAAATAAATCTTTTTTAAAGCCATGCAGTCTGTGGCATTTTGTTATGACACCACTAGAAAATGAATACAATATTCCTTGATATAATTTTCTTTGTGTTTCTAACATTTGGCATTTATTGAGCTTCTTGGATTTCCATCAAATTTGAAAATTTTCAGCCATTATTTCTTCTTTTATTCTGTCTCCTGCCTTTCCTTTCTGGATTCAAATGATATTTATATTAGGTTGCTTGAAGTTATCTCCTAGCTTACTGATACTACATATATTTTCTTTATTCTTTTATCTCTGTGTTTAATTTTTGAAGATTTAACTGCTAATTCTTGAATAATCATTTTTCTTTAATGTTTACCGACTATTAGCCATATCCAGTGTATTTTTCATCTCTAAGATTGTAGTTTCTATCTCTAGAATTTCAGTTTGGGTCATTTTAAAAATACCTTCCGGCCAGGCGCGGTGGCTCAAGCCTGTAATCCCAGCACTTTGGGAGGCCGAGACGGGCGGATCACGAGGTCAGGAGATCGAGACCATCCTGGCTG
>NW_012108141.1:7001692-7032556 GCF_000951045.1 Mandrillus leucophaeus | reverse complement strand
CCGTCTCAAAAAAAAAAAAAAAAAAGAAAGAAAGAAAAAATACCTTCCAATTCTTTACTTGCCACATTTAGACTTTCATCTAAGTTTTTAAATATGGAATATAGGTATAAAAACTATTTTAATATCATGAACCATTAATTCTCCCATCTTTATCAATTTTCTGTAGGTTCCATTTGGTTGATTTTTCTCCTCATTCAATAGAATTTATTATGGGTAGCATTTTCCTATTTCTCTGTATTCCCAACAACTTCTAATAGTTGTGAATTTTGTATTTCTGGCACTTAATTTTTTATTCCTTTAAATATCCTTGAGAGCTTTATTCTTGAACATGGTAAGATTAATTATAATTAATCCTACCTTAAAAGGATATGGTTAAGATTACTTATAATTAATCCTACCTTAAAAGTAAGGCCACTTAGACCATTCAGGTCTTACTTTTAAGGTTTTCTAGGTGGGGTTAGAGCAACATTTAGTCTAGAGTTAATTTTCTCCACTGCTGAGGCAAAACCCCTCTGAGTACTGTAATGTTCTGTGAACTACAAGATTTTCCACTCTAGTAGGTGACCCTGTGTTGACTTTAACAATTATTCTGTCTCCTTCTTTCAGATAATTCATTCTCCCCTGCTCCAGGTAAGTTGTTCACATGTATCACTGACACTCAGTTCAGTTCTTGAGCAGGGGGGTTCCTCTTCAGATCTCTGCTGCTTTTTCTCTGTGACGTTCCCTATTTTCAAGTGTACTTCTCAGTGACCATAGATGCCTTGACTTTCCTATACTGAAAGTTCCACCTTCTCAGCGCAAGGAGACTTCAGGGCTCTCCCTGGTTTCCTCCATCCTGACTGCATCCTAGAGACATTATCCAGGCAATAATCTGGGCCCATCACAGGGCTTATTTTATTTGTTTCCCGTCTCTCAGGGACTAGTGTCCTTTGTTTTCTGACACTGAATGTCACAACAGTTATTTTACCCAGTTCATTATTTTTTAGGAAGACATGGAGTTTTACTAGGGGCTTACATACAGAGGAGATAGTTCAGTGGCTGTGGGCCGGACAGGAGAAGTGCCTTACATAGAGAAATGGTACAGTGATGGTGGGCTGGACAAGACATCTCACAAACAGTCCAGCAATGGCAGAGTGGACAACATACTGGCCTTACCTACACTGCAGTGGTGGTGTGCTGGACAAAACCACATGGCTGAGTGATGGCAGCCTAGGCAGGAAAACTGCAACTGCTTACAAAGAGCATGCAGTTTATATAACATTTTCTTTCTTTTTCAAAAATGGAAAATATTTTTAATGTAATAAAATTAAAACACAACATATCAGAATTTATGGGATATAGGTAATGCAGAAATGTCAAGGATGTGGAACTCACATACATTGCAAATGAGAATACAAATGTTACAGTCACTTTGGAAAGCAGTTTGGTAGTTTCCTATAAAGTTAAGCATAGAATTACCATTAAGAGAAACAAAAATGTCAACATAGAATAATGCACTTGAGTTTATCTTGAAAAATGTTGTCACTGAGATTATTTTACTTAAACTATTATTGTAGGTTCAAGGGTACATGTACAAGTTTGCTATATAGGTTAACTCATGTCATGGGGTTTTTTTGTACAGATTATTTCATCACCCAGGTACTAAGCTTAGTATCTGATAGTACTTTTTCTGATCCTTTCCCTTCCACCCTCCACCCTCAAGTGGGTCCCAATGTCTGCTGTTTCCTCCTATTTGTCCATGTGTTCTCATCATTTAGCTCCCACTTATAAGTAAGAACATGTGATATTTGGTTTTCTGTTCCTGCATTAGTTTACTAAGAATAATGGCCCCCAAGCTCCATTCATGTTCCTGCAAAGCACATGATCTTATTCTTTTTTAGGGCTGCATGGTATTCCATGGTGTATATGTACCACATTTTCGTAACCCAATATGTCATCAATGGACATTCAAAGCACATTAGTGCTTTGAACTTTCCTTAAATTAGTGTTTAAATATATGTCATTGGTCCTAAAATGTAGTATTTTTATTATCATTTGTCTTTTAATACTCTAATTTTAGTTTGTTTTTCTCTCTTCACCTGAGAGTTAACAAGTTTTTTTTTTAATTTTTAATTTAAAGGTGAAAGGACTTTTTAAAAATTTGATCAGTAATTTCCAATTGTATTGTTTTGTGATTGAAGACTTGTCATAACACTTTATGAAACTTACTGATGCTTTATTTGTGACCTAATGTATTATCAGCCTTTTAAATAGTAATATATTTTTAGGTTTTATTTTTATATTTGTCTTCACTTCCAATATTTTAAATATCTTCTCTCTACTTTTATTAAACTCTCTAAACTTCCACTACTATTATCTACTCTTGACAATTGTTCCAAAATAGTATACAGAGACACAATTCCCATATGTTTGCATTGATGAAAATAATAGTGATAAGCACATTGCTTATCAAAGAGATCCTTTCCTCTACTTCTGTAGTCTCTTCAGTTCACCAAAAATATATTGAATATAATTAGATACCAAAGATACCAGGTCAAAGACCTGGTCCTTGACTCAGAAGGAACTTGGAACTCCCCATGCTTTTCCTTCACTGAGTTTTGCTAGAATCTTCCATGATTTTGTATACATACTTTTTTTAAGTACAGTGTTCTAAAGACTTACTGTTGCCATATTGTATTACTCAAAATTTCGGTACAGCCTACTCAGAAAACTATACTGATGATCCCTAATAACAAGAATGTGTATCATCTTCATCTTTCCCTGTCCTTTCCTACCTTTCTCTGAGCCACAAAGACTCTGGCTTCAAACAGTTAGTAGGACATTACTATTACTAATTATAAAACTATAGAAGAAGTGAGAGAAAAATAATAGATACCAGAAAGTTAACATACATTATAATTATAAAACTAAAAATGATTGTAAAATTACAGTCACTAATAATGAAAATATCTTTGTGAAATGGGGATTGTCAAATGTTTCAATGAGCACACGTCTGTATATTTAATATTTTATAAAAGTGTAACTTGACAATTAAGATGATAAAATGAGAATTAGACTAATTTTCCTGCCTTTTTTACTTATACAAAATGGTGATAAAAATGTCAACCTTGTTCAGTTGTTGATAAAATTAGAACTAATGAATGCAAAACATTCTTGACACATAGCAGGTATTGGATATACAGTTGTTCTTGTTTTCATAATTATTAATTCGTTCTTATAGAAAAAGACATTTGTAATTTTTTGAAACAATGATCCTGAGACATAAATAACTTAAAGGCCTGTCTGGCGTACATTTTGGGAGAATTTAGGACTTGAGCTGTTTTTTCTACCAGTAGTTGGAAAAAAGGCTAGTAGTCATATGTGATTTCTGCTGACCTGAGTTTATTTCCAGTAACAGCGGTCACAACAAAGCTTTCAAATATGACTTTGTATATCTCAAATGTCATGGGAGAAGCTGGAACTATACAAGAGAAAATCATTGCCAGACGTTCTGGTTCTCTTCTCTTATTTGAAAACAGCCAAACTCAACTCATCCTTCAGTTTTCTGCTTACACATGCTCACTTACAAAGGGAGACCATCCCTTTTAGGGTAGGCCAGATACTCCTCTAAGTGGTCCTATGCCACCACCGCAGTTTACCCTATCATAGTATTCATCACATTTTTTTCATAGTTATCGTGTGGTTATATTTCTTCCTGACATATTGAACTTCATAAAAAAGGAAAAACATATCTGTTATATTCATTGGTCTAGCTCCAGCACTAAGCAGATTGTTTTATGCAATACTGGTTATTTCATAAATATTAAATAAATGAATGGGTAAATGAATACATTTCCCAATAGTTGTGCAGGTTTAAATTTAGGGCCAGAGACAGCTCTAGAACTTGTGTCTGAAGTAGACACCAGAAAATTAGAAAACACATTGCTTCAAAGGTTTTCAATAGGTTGCAGTTCCTGGGCAACTTCTCTATCACTGACAATCACCAGAGACCATCAGAGATCATCTGAATTGGCATTGCTTTGGAACCAGCTAGGACTCCCTAATCCATAGCTATACATTATGTATGTGCACATTCAGATTCAACTAAACTGGTTTGTAAAGAAGTACCTATGTACCATGATAAAAGCCAGGTGCTTTATCATGTAATTTCACTCAGTGGTACAAACTTTAATGGAGCAGGATGCTCATTTGCATTATAAATAAAGAAGTAGGCTACAAAATATATCACAGCTGGAGCCAAATCATCTTGCTTGTTAATGGAAGAACAAGGATGCATACAAATGTAATGTAAGCTTGCACATTGGGAGTGAATATTTTGAGGCAAGGCACAATTTGATTGTGTGTGTTTTTCCATGGGTGTATCATGTGTCATCAATGAACTCAATTGAAGCCCAAATTGATCCGTCTTATAGAATATATTAGGATATATCTTATAGAATATACTATCATATATATAGAATATATCAATGTTATCCTTATTGACATTCACTTGCTGTCAGGCAATAGATTATGTACATCTCATTTTTCTCATCTGCAAAGTGAAAATACTACATGCCTTTTTTCTCTCATGGGGTCATGGGAAGAGCAAGCAAGATATCCACATGGAAGTCACACTGCAATAATGTAACACTTCAAAATTTTAAAAAGATTGTTAACACAGTTATCCCTATTTTCTTACCCTGTACTTATTTTACTGAGCAAGCTTTGCTTTCTTCTTTATTTGTGGGTTTATAGCTTTTAGGTAATTACTCCTGAATTCTTTCAATTCTATCAACCTTATCCTAGTAAGTTTTAAGGATTTTTTTCAGATTTAGGCATATTGAAAATCAAATTGGATTCCCAGAAAAATAACACTTGCTTACACTGAAAGTTTGCTTTTCCATGGTGACCATTAAAATGAAGGCAAATTCAAGAAGGTTTGATGAAAACAATATTGGACTTGACTTTTGAACGCTGCCCTACATTTATCAGGATTGCAGTCCTTAATTTGAAACTTTCATCTATAAAATGGTGGTGATAATTGCGAGCTATCTTAAAAATCATCAAATTCCATCAAATGGCCAATAGCACAAAAGACTTTGTGCTTTGCTCATATAGTCAATATTTAAGAGGAAATGCATTTAATAGAAAAATGTACATTTTATATATTTAAATCAGTTTTTGTTTTTTGAATATAACTTTTTATTTCTAAAAAGCACATACCATAATGTTAACTAAATTGATGAGAAACTGAATATATTTCTTTGATAACACAAACTGTAGACCCATTTTGGTCTTTTAGAAGTGCAGAATTTATGACAACCCTCAGGAAATTAAAAGGTTTGCTATTACCACATCAGAAACAAGAAAAAAATTTCCGCCATCACAAAACAACACAAACATTTTTGTGGAAAGTATTGCTTGATCTGTTATTATCAGCAGCAAATAGACCTAAGTATTGCCAGAATTTATAGGGAAATCAACATGTCTGAGGTAAGCCAACTTGTCCTTTTTCCCCCTCTCTTAAACAAGGTTGGGTTATATGGAAGCAGCAAAAGGCTTTGTGTTTCTTTACTATGTTCCACCCAAATCACATAGCCAAGTTTCAGAATCATTGTGTTTATATAGTGAACTTCAAACACCTATTTCCTAATTTGGATTGATCAGAACATCTTCAAAACATCTGCCCAACTTGGTACTCTGCCCAGGAAGTCTAATAACTTTGGAGAAGAGAAACAAAGATTTATTGGGTAAGACAGGGAACTACCTGGAAAATTATGAGGTTTTAGTAAGACTATTGGTACTCCTAAACTTGCCAACAGTCAGCCCTGTGGAATGCAGTAAGAACTATAGGTAGCTTTAACATAAGCTCTTTGATTAAATGCAATTATAAGAAACTGTCATGTGTCAGAATTGATATTTTTTTTTTCCTGGAATAACACACAAAATAGTCAATGTCGGAAGTATGATTAGTAGATTTCCAAAACTGGCTCAATTTTCCTGCATGGTATGGTCTGGAAGTAATGAGAAATTCTGCTTTCTGCTTTCTCAAAACTCCATCTCTTTTCCAAGTTCTGGGATGCTTACAATTTTTCTTTCTGAACAACTTCTGTAGTTTCTAAAGGGAAAGATCACATAGCAAGGTATGGGTATAATGAAAAAAACAAAAAAACAAAAAAACTAAATTACTGCCAATGTTAAAGGAGAACGTTTCCCTTGATGAATTCAACATGACTCCAGGTCTATTCTCAAAGTTTCAAGACTTAGAAATTTGATTTGTTGGCATTCTGGAAGTGGATTTTTGTCTCAGGAACTGACTCACATTAACCAAAGTTCATGGAGCTATAATGGATAAAAACAGATAATATTTTAAGGATTAGCACTGAGAACTGTAACTGTTCATGCATTTGGGTACTTCGTCCTTTACCCAGAGCGTTTTCTCCAGGCAATCTAACCACAATGCAAGTCAAAGTATAATCAGAAGTTGAATAGGACTATTTATTGTATGATTTCAATGTTTAAATTCATCATCTCATATGACTGTTTAAAAATTAGCGTTAGTCCTTTCACAAAGCATCCCTTTCCAGGTATTATGGAGGCTTCTCTCTCTTTTCCTCTGTACTCTCTATAGTTCACATTTCATATAAAAATATCCTCTAGGAGGAGAATCTATAGAGTCACTAACAAACATTGCTTTCCAAATCAGTTTCTCAAATAACTCTTCCCTCAAGGAGCAAGACAGCATTTAATCACAGATGGTCAGAAGGATAAAATTCAACAAGGAATAAAGGTGAAGAAGCAAGAAGTGCTGAAAATATATATATATTTTTTCTACTATCTCATAAGTTTAATAGGGGCTGCTCTGTAGCCTGCTTCTACTTGGGTATCAGCAGTCTCCTTCCTGGAGTTTGAATATTCATTAAAATGACTATAAACTAGAAAGTTAAATGTTTCTATGAACCAAACGCAAAAGCAGCCACAAAGTGCATCTACTTTGATTCTTTTAGAAGGGACTTTTTTCAATCATTATTCTGAAGGCCATGACTTTATTATTTTATATAAGTTTAAAGTTACAAGTTAAATAAGTTTGGTTGCATAGCATGGTGAATAAGGCCATAGCTCTAAAGAAGATCTGGCTTTGAGTCTTACCTCATCCACTGCTTAGTTGTGTGACTTTCTCTAAACATGGGGATAATAAAAGCACCTAACTCACAATGTTGTAGTAAGGATTGCACTGGAGCATGTAACGTGCTTGGCAGAATGCCTGCCGTGTAATAAGTGCTCCATAAATTCTAGTGGCTACTGATGTTGCCACTGATATTACTGTTGTTGCTATTGGTGATGCCTCTGTGGGATTCTTCTAATAGCCTCCCACACTATAGAAAGCAATTTATTTTCTATGGAATATGATGGAATAAGAACAGTTTAGGTCAGACCATTGTTGTCTACTGCCTGGCCTCATACTGTAAAGTTTGACAGTTCTCAAAACTGCACACAGTAGCCTCTTGCACAGCTGGATGTGCAATTCTCTGGACTGCAGATCTTCAATGGCCTCCTACAGGGGTTCAGTTGGGTTAACAGAGTCCAACTTTGGCCAACTCCACAGCTTCCTCTCTTTCCCTTTCCTCTTTTTACTTTATGATCCACTAACACTAACCTCCTGAGAGGGATTCCTGTGCTGTCTCTCTCCTAGATACTTTTGCTTCTGCTTCTCTACTCTGTTGGAATGCCCTCTCATTTCCAGTCTACTAGGTTAACTCCTACATACCCTTGAATGGTTAGTTCTTACACCATCTCTTGGCCTCTTAACTCAAAGATCGGCTCACCACTGTTCCCAGCACCCAGCACACTGCTTGGCATACTGCATGCTCTCAAAAAACGAATGAATGAAAGGACAGCTCTTTGACAGGGTACTAATAGGGCACTCCACTAAGAGAGATGAGGAAATGGAGACACAAAGAAGTCTCCATTTGCAGGTTTGAAGCCAAATATTGGTCAGATTATGAAAAACAGTCTTCAGATATATAAATATGGGAACTTACGATACAATTTTTGTGAAATTTAAAAGTCAACAGATCGTTTTATGGCATATCATGCACTGATTAGTTGAATTAATCCAGTTATTATGGAAGGGAAGAGCATACGAATTCATTTCTGCACGTGTTTTTTTTTTTTTCAAAGGCTTTAGACACAGTATCATATATTGAGTTGTAAGAGTTTACTCATCTTAGTAAAGAAAATAATTAAAAATTCTTAATTATGGATTATACAATTAGTCACCATTGTTGACCTACACATTTAATTTGCTCAAGTCAAAACAAGGTTTTTCATTCAGCCAGCACTACAAGCTCAAGCTAGTAGCTAAGAAATTAAGCCAATTTGCCATTGTTAGTCTTTATCTTGCTTTATGTTATCACATACAACCTGGATTCTGAAATTAGTACATATCTGAAGTTTTTGTTGAAACTTGAGGTAAAATGAAGCTAATCTGCTTTATCCCAGCTGTACTGGCTTAGTAATATTAATAGTAACACTTCTTTTTCTCCGTGTGCTAACCAATTGTAATTCAGATGGTACTTAAGGAGCAGATGCTGAGAAGGAATGGTTCTGAGGAGAGGATGGCTGTTGGACAGTAACCAAATGCCTTAAATACATAATGCAGCATGTTGTTAGTGACTCGCACCATTAGCCTTCAAGAAGTTTACCTCATAACCATGGCCTCAGCATGTGTAAACCCACCAGATGCTTAGCTTAATTACGCTTTTGAGATACGTGCACTTGGCAGTACATCATGAGATAGGTAAGTATTACCTCCTAGCAGCTAACATTAGAAATTAATCAGGCAGGAGACTCCATTTTAGAAATGCGAGCAAAGGATGCAATTTTAAACACTGAGATAACTCCAGCTGCACATTTCGATCTGTTGTAAAAGAGCAGAATCAATTCATAGAACTTGTATTCCACAATGTTTGGGTGAACTGTCTCTTAAGCATACTTGGAGGGCCTAATCTTGAAGTTGCCTCATTTGATGAAAGGAAGCAACACATCTCTCCAGCATAATTAGAAAATATGACACTCTGGATGAGAACATCTCCCAGATAGCAAAATATTTTTTAAAATAGCAGTAGTAAAAAATAGCATAACAAAGCATGGTGTAGTGGAAGGAATGTCAGTCTTGGTTCCAGTTAGGTGGGAGCTAGGACCCTGGCCCTGCTACTCACAAGCTATGTACCCTAAGACAAGTCACTCCACATCCCTCAGCCCGTTTCCTCATCCATAAAATAAATATAATGTTATCTACCTGTTGGGTCCATGACTATACCAGTTGTCACGCCTAGGTACAGGTTCCAGCCCATACTGAGGTCCGAGGGGAGTGGGTGGATAAGCAGATAGCTGAAAAAACACTCGGGGGGGCTGTAGGTAGGTGAAAGATGAATTTATTCAGCAGCAGCTCTCATCAGCAGCTTACTTACACTAGCTCTCTCACACTGTCCGCCTTGTCTCAGCTGTCTGCTCCAGCTCTGTGGCTCCTCCGAGCAGCTCACCCACACTAACTCTCTCACACTGTTCACCTTGTCTAGGCTGTTTAGTCCAGCAGCTCCCACACACAGCTGCACAGCCGGCTCTCCCCTGCTTTCAGGGTCAGCAGCTTAACTCTTTCTCTGGGCATGAGCTGAGCATTGCTGTGTCCTGGCTCCCCACTCTCCATCTTTGCTGACGGTTCTCTCTCTTTCTGGGCACAGGTGCACCTGTATAGTGTCAGCAGGGCAATTATACCTTTTACAGACAACAGAGGCTTAGCGCCACATGATGAGCCTTCCCATGTTATGGCTACATGGCTGTGATAACAAGTAGAGTTATATGTCTGTCCTCTAAACTCGCTGAGTCACTCTGGATGTTTACCTGGGCCTATCCTTGACCAAAGCACAGCCATGTTCCTTAAACTACTCTTTAAGGTTGTTTTGAGGGTTAGAGATTTGTTGGTGAAGTGCCAGACACAAAAAAGCAGCCCAATAATTAGCCAGTATTGCTCTTCATTGTATCATTATGTGTACAGGCTGATGGAATTGTAGAATTTGAAGCTCAAATGCTGTCAGGGCTGATGTAAGTCAGTAAAGAGGATGAGGGATGATGTAGTTGGAACCCTGGTGGAATCAGGGAATGTACACTTCCTCTTAAGGATTTTTGATTCAAAATCTTTTAAACACCATGGACTGAAAAAAAAAAAAAAAAAAAAAAACTGAAGTAATATTTTTGACTTTTTCTTAAAATCCAGGCCATCAATCTGTAATGCTTGATATTCCAACTTACCCTTTTAAAAAAATAAAATAAAATAAAGGGCATGTTATGAGAGACTGTTGTTACTTGTCCTAATCACCCAGCCATTTAGTGGCAGAGTTGAAATCAAATCTCCCTCTTAGTATGTTTACTTGAGCTTTCTTCTTTCAATCACAAACTTGTCTTTTCTGGCATCCCTTCTGGAATTCTTAGGGAAGAAATCTAATTTCCTTTTCTGGTTTCTGCATGTTGCTTTCCTTGGACCAAGCTGATCCTATTATCCTCTGCCATCCTGGCCAATGAGAAAACAAATGTGTTCACCTGCTTTCACTCTGGGTCTTTAAATACTAAGGCTCAGAAGAAATCTTTTCCTAGTTCACATTTCTGATTTTTCAAGCCTGGAGACAACTGGTTGCAGAACTTTCTTCCTCCTTTGAACCTCAATTTCTAATTCTACATCTTTTCTTACAGCTACATTTGCTACTATTATTCCCACTTTATGGATGAATAAATTGAGGTATACAGATATTAAACAGCTTGCCCAAGATTACACAGCTTTAAGACTTAGAACTGGCTCTAGAGTCAATGCTCTTAGCTATTACATTCTTCTGTCTCTTGAAATTCATATTACTTTTTTAAAAGTATTATGTTAAAAGAATTTTAAAGAAAATGAGAGTTCCCATTATTCATTGGCCGAAATGCCCTTACCATCTTCTTTTTTCCTCAGATATGCTTTGTGCTCCCACAATGTTGAAGTAACGTCCTCAGGTTTTTGCACATTGCAGCCAACATCAGTGAAATCAAGATTACTGTGCAAGGTGTTGACTTAACAAAACAAACTTCTGGTTCAACCAGTCTGTTTCACACTGTGCCTAGTGACCTCAAGGACCTGATCTGTGTTGGTGTTACATTTTATCTAGTTTATGGATGACAGAACAGTGTGAGCCTTTGCTGAATCAGATTGTCCAGCATCTGAACTACTAGGGAGTAGGTGAAGCATTGGCTCATTCAGGTTGATAAAGCAGCTCAAACTTAGGAAGAAATGTGCTCAATAAAGATTCTTAAACATAGCAGTAATGACTTATATCAAGCAGGGAGCAGTACTTCGTAACTGTGCTTCTGACAACCCTGATATTCAATGCAGATTATTTATATGTATTACAGGCTTATACTTGTTTGCAAACTTGGCAATTTTTTTTGTCTTTATACTTTACAACAGCATGATTTGCTTTCATTTATTCATACAACAGCAAGGATGTCAGCCAAAATGTCTTTCAAAGAAGCCACATCCTTTACAAATGTAAAACATGTGGATGAATAAAACAGCTAAACTCTGAAAAGAAAAATGAGTTTCTCTAGCTACTGACTAATACCTTATTGTAAAAGGGTTTTCACTGTAGAAATATATTTGTCTTAGTTTTAACATTTATTCGGCTCATTTTGATTTAGCATGCTTTGTCCGACTATTGAGAAAAGTTAAAATGTTAATGGCCACAGTATTTGTAATAGTAAAAACTCAGCTGATATTTATTTTGTGTGACTTTTGCAGTTTTTAAGATGATATTCTACAGATAACAAACTAAATATACTCTTGTTCTCTATATTAATCTTTAAATATGTTCTTCTTTACATTTGTAAACAATGCTTATAGTCATCAATTTTAATATTTCATGTTGTACTTTTGCTTATTGGTAACTAAAAGTTTGCATTTGAGAACATTTTGTTTCATAATGCATCAGCTTTATATTTTATTTCCTCTTAACTATATTATTTGCATTGTTTTTGTGTATGAGTGATCATAAGCAGAGAGAGCTCATAGTATAACAACTCTGAAAATTGTCCAAGTGACTTTCCATTGAAAGCTGTTTGAACAGATGCATATGTACTGTCTTTCAGTATGTTAAAAATATTAACAGGAAAGGTACTTTTACATAAATATTTTAACACTAACTTAAAATATAATCTTAGCATACCTTCTAGAAAAAAAAATACCAACCAAGAGCCTTTTCCAATTGAATTTGTATGTGAAGAGTATAATTCAACTGGAAATCATACATTGAAGCAAAGAAAGAAAATGCCAGGCATCACATGGAATGTTGGACTCAGTTTTACTTACATTCAGTAAAGCAGAATGAATCTAGAATACATTTATATAAAGAGCAAAAGGACAAATAATGCCTCTGTTTCTTACTGGGATTAAACTCTTATCTAGGTGGTCTGCAAAGAAACAAAGATGTAAGAATGTAAAGCATAGATTGATCAGTCCTTTACTAGCCATCCCAAAAGGGAGAACTGATTGAAGTCTATCAGGAAAATATTATGTATCCATCTACTTGTCAAACTTTAAAAATCAAAACAAATGAAGGAACTTAACTTGAAAACATGCCAAGAGTTGAGCTTGCTGTTGAACTGATGCAGCCTGGATATTCTAGTGAAGTTACTAGATTCCTGATTTCTATTGATACTGGCTCCTGATTTTTTGATTTAGAACTCACAATCAAGCTTGCACTAATTGTTCCTCATCATTGAGAATGGAAAATTCCTGATTTGTGTTGCTTGCACCTTGAGAAAGTCCGTCATCAGATTCCTGAATTTTCCTGCCTGCAAAGAACTACTGATTCATCACAGCTAGAGCTGATTTGACAAATAGTTACAAATGTAAGTCTACTTTCTTGAACTACAATGGAATACTCATTTACCCCAATTTTGTGTTTGCTACACAGATAATTATAATGTAGCCACATGTATAAATCACTCATTGAAGTTTTAAAATATTCAAAGTTGAAAATAATGGGATTACTGCCCACAGAAGAGGCATAAATTCAATAAAGTTGAATGAAACATTTGGTACACTAGAATTGATTTTATATACCTGAGACCAGAAGAATGAGAAGTAAAAAGCATTATGAAATAACAAAATACTCAGCAAGGTGAGGTATTGAGCTACAGTAATAATGAGTTTGTGTATTTCCTAATGATAAACAATATTAAAAGTCAAAGCCAATGGTAATTAGGGCATGGTGTAAAGTAGAGGCCATCTAAATGTCAAAGCGATGATGAAAGTGAATTATCAGTAATTACAAAGACTGCCAAAATAGAAATATATGATGAAGGGCACCTGGTGTGCTAGTTGAGAGCACTGCTAAAATGACTTACTAATCATTGTGGCTAAGAGAAGAAAACAAGTTAGATACAAATGAGGATGAAGAAATGATATAGTTGGGAGAAAAAACTAGAGGTTGCCTATGGCAAGAGCAACCATAATTAATGATTATCAATGTGAGGAGGTTGAAAACACAGAAGCTTATTTTTTTTATAAATTTGATCTTTTTTTACAAATTTGAAGGAGTTCTGAATGACACATGGCACAGCATTGCAAGTGAGTAACTGCCACAGTGTGACAGGGAAACTTACAAGAGCCAAGTAGAACAAGACATTGTAAGATAACATTAAGATTGTTATTAGTATAATGTTGAGGTACTTAAAGTAAGTATAACAATAATTGAAGAGAAAAATGCATGAGTTTGATATTAAAATTCTTGGGGAAGATATGTACATTCGTTTGCCTTTTCCTTTAACCATTTAACATATGTTGAGTCCCTTCTACTTTTCAATTACACTAAATCACCTGCTAGAAATAGGCAAGTGTCTTAGAAATAAAGAAATTGTGAGATTATATATATATACATACACACACTTACACACCATGGAATACTATGCAGTGCAGCCATAAAAAAAGAACAAAATAATGGCATTCGTAGCAACCTGGCTGGAATTGGAGACCATTATTCTAAGTGGAGTGACTCAGGAATGGAAAACCAAACACTGTATGTTCTCACTCATTAGTAGGAGCTAAGCTCTGAGGATGTAAAGGCATAAGAATGATACAATGAACTTTGAGGACTTGGGGGAAAGGGTGGGAGGGGTGTGATGGATAAAAGACTATAAACTGGGTACAATGTATAATGCTCAGGCGATGGGTCCACCAACATCTCACAAATCACCACTAAAGAACTTATTTATGTAACCAAATACCACCTGTTCCCCACAAACCTGTGTAAATAAAATAAAATAAAATAGAAAATAAAATAAAATAGAAAATAAAATAAAATAAATAAAGATGGAGACCACATTGACATGTGCATAACATAGATATCAAAAGAAACTCAGACAAACTTACTTCTCATAACTCTCAGTTTCATATGGAATTTAATTGAATAATATTACCCATTTTTCTAATGTTTTTATTTTAAAATAGATTGCATATTTACCATCATCAGACATTGACCTTTATGAAACATCTCCTCATTTACAGAAGAATTCCAGGACTTATCTATAATTTTTAAATTGGAATTAGTAATCAGAATCCAAACTCAATATATTTTCCTTTTCTAGCCAAATACACTAATTCAAACTATATTGCTTCTAACAGGGAAAGCAATTAATTTTTGTGAATCTACCAGAGAGTCTCCTGGAAATCATGGTTTCTATTAAACAGTAATAACAACCAAATCTGATATCAGGGAATAAAATATTTCATAGTTTTCTTTATTCAGTCAACATTTTCTAAATACTTACTATGTGCCAGGCACAGTGAAAGATGTAGGAGATATTAACATGAATAACATTTGAAGTCTGTATTTTGAAAGTTCATGTTCACATCACTGGAGACAAATTCAAACATGTAATGTGGAATAGGCTGGAGTACAGTAATATCAAAGCTAAAAGGAAACTTCTATAGAAGGAGCAACTAAATCTGTTAGGATAGTCAGGAAAAGTTTTATAGAATAGTTGATAATAAAGGTGAGTATTAAATAATATGGGTGGAAGATTTCAGAGAGAAAGGAAATATAAGAATCTTTTAGGTAGCAAGGACATGGACATGTATGTATGTAGAGTAATGGAATGCTGATGGGCCACTGAATGTTTACAGAGTGAAGCAAAGTATAGTTTGGGTAAACCACTGGTAGAAGAAATGGACCATCTTGGTTGGTGGTAGGTGGTAATGATATGGTCAGTGACCTTCTCAAACATAAATCTATGATATCATCCCTTACTTAAAATTCTTTAATTGCTTATCTTTACACCTAGAGTAAATCTGACTTCCTTTTGAAGTTGTGCAATGCCCTGGAGAGCCTTTATTTACCTCCTCATCTTGCAACATTTTCTTTTCTCATACACAATTCTACATGTCACAAATTTAACTAATATTTACTGAACAAATGTAACAAATATGCTGGGAATACAGCAGTAAATGAAATCGGCCCTGCCTCAGAATCTTTGTATACATTGCTCCCCTTAATTGAAGCACTCATCCTTCCATTCATTGCATGAATACCTCTTCTTATCACTTAGATCTCAGCATCTGTGTTCACCATAGGAAAGAATTCCCTATGCATTTGATATAATGGAGACCCTGATCACAATCTTTTTCAAGTCATTGCATATTTCTTCCCACTAGATTGCAAGTTCCATAAGGAAAGAATGTTTGCCTATTTTGTTCGCTGTTATATCTATAATACCAGTCCAGTATGTGGTCCAGAGAAAGGAATTCAATAAGTATTTTGAATGAATGAATAGCATTAACCACAAATTATAAATATTTTGCATTTATTTTTATTTACTTAATTGTATTATTTGCCTTCGAAACCAGAATGTGAGCTCCTCAAAGTAGGAACTTAGCCTTTCTTGTTCACCCTCTATCTTCCCACTGTGACTAACACAGTGCTTGGCATATAATAGGTGCTACATATTTATTTAAATAAAGAATGGAAATAAATGGAGAATTGAGGATGTAGGAAGGATGAAGAAGCCAAATTAAAATAGGAAATTCACGGAGAAGAGTAGGGCTACTTGGTTGGTTTTGTTAGCTATTTAGAGATAATAAAGAAATGAGTTCAGTTTGGACATGTTAAGCTTGACAGTCCATGTAAGTTTGGAATGTGACACTTGAAAGAGTTTAAAATTCCTTAAGAGTAGATATGAGTTTTCAGTGTTTGTAAATTGACATCCTGTGAGTGAATTATATTATCTGATTTTCTCAAAATGGAGATCAGAAGAATAGAAAACAGGTACTTTGGTTTATTTTATTGAAGGATACCTAGTTGTATCTTGATATTGTCATGTTAAATTTTTCTTAGGAGAGTTTAATTTTAATAATAATGCAGAACTACAATACACGTAGTCTACCACTTTTATTTTCAACCCTAACATTTTGCAAATAGGAGAAAAAGAGTTTATTGATGGATCCTCATCAACAAATTCCCTATTCCACTCCTATAAGGCCCACTTTTGGCCTATATATGTATATACATTTAACATTACATAGCTTCTAAATCTACTACTAAATAATTTTTAATTGAAATTAATAGAAAATTCTATGTGTGCTGAAATTTCAAGAGCATAAAATTTATAATTGAACTTAACTAACATAAGGGCTAAAGATACATAGACAAGCAGTGGCTGAAAGAGAATAACAAAGACAGGAAAATCATATAGACATTCATTTATAGTGAGGGTGCTATGTAACCAGTTCTATATATGACATCACACTAAAACAAGTACCAAAATATATAGACTATCACTATCATGGTCCGATAGAAAATTGCATGATTCTAAAGTGAGGAGTGAGTGAGCATGGTGGGGATGGCAAAATTTTCTTTTAAAGGGACAGATAGTAAATATTTTAGGTTCAGTGGGTTAAGAGGCAAAAATTGTGGATATTATGTAGGTAATTATATAACAAGAGAAGAAATAAAAATTCATATTGGAGAAATTCAAATGATAATTATAGAGTTCAATTTTTTCTAATACAGGTCTCCTAATAACAAGAATGGAATTGTTTTTTCAAAATAATATTTTGCTTAATTAGGGTTCAAATATATTGTCCTCTATCATCAAAATAAATAACAAATTTTTATCTGCTCATTCTGATCTGAAATGAGATTTTACATAACTCATATTTGACAATATTTTTCACACAGCTATTGTCAAATACTTACATCAATTTATGAGAATACAATTTTAATGGAGCATTTTCTTTGCTTGGAAGGAACTTATTGAATTCTATTACCTTCTTCTCTTAATGTTTTCCTTTTAGCTTGTCATTACATTGCAGAGTAATTATTTCCAGTGGAAGGTTATGAAGGGCCTTCTCAAATGCATAGCTAAATGAGTTTTTAAGTATAGAAATTTCCTTTGTTCCTTCACTGAGACTTGAAAAGCACCACCTGGATCTGTAGTTTTGATTTTGAAAATATAGCCATGGCAAATTTGAATGGAAATGAATGTCTTATCTTTCATTTTACCTTTTACTGCACAGAAAGTATATAAAGTACCTTGATCTACTTGTGCGTAACAGGTGGAATTCTAAGATGACTCCCAAGATCTCCACCCCCAGGATGTACACTTTATATAGTCCCTAAGACTGTAAATAGGATAGCTTTTACTGCCATGCTTAGAGCTTGCCCCATGATCATGTTACATTTGGTCTGGAGGTCAGAGATGGTGAAAATCAGAGATTCTAATCATGAAAAGGATTTGACTTGTTGAAGATGGAGAGGACCATGTAGAAGAAATGTGGACAATTTTTAGATGCTGAGAGTGGCTTCTAACAGCCAGCAAGGAAACTTGGTTTTATGTCCTACAACTAAAGAGAATTGAATCCTGCCAACAAGAATGAACTTGGGGGTGGGTTTTTCCCCAGAGCCTCCAAAAGAGAACTCAGCCTGGCTGACACCTTTATTTCAGCATATGGAACTGTGAGCTAATAAATGGGTATTATTTTAAGCTGCCATATTTATGGTAATTTGAAACACAGCAATAAAAGATCGATGTATTTGGTTTAAACAATTTTGTAAACTGTTAACATGAATTGACTACAGTAAAAGTTTCATATACAAGCACTATTTATTTAGTTTGTGAGTTTATGTTGAATCTGTTAAGACACATTATCAAGTCTGAAGCAAAGTTGATTTCTAAAATAATTCGGTATTTTAAAAAAAATTAAGGACTGTTCTTCCTGTAGAGAAAAATTTCAATCTCATCCATGAGTGTAAAAAATTATAATAAATCTTGACCACTGCTAATCTATAGAATGGCTATATGATAGAGCAATCCATGATATTCTATTTCTGACAAAAATTTATGGAGGATTAAGGCACAAGAATGAATAATGTTTACTATTGACACTTGTGGACCATCAGACTCAAATATTTTCTACAAAATTCCTAGTGAAAAACAATAAACATCTTTTCATTTTCATAAGTTTTATAAATTTGTAAAACTAATCATTTCTCTGCTGCATACATATTTTCAACACTATTCATTGTAACACCTTGGCTGATTCCACTTCAGGTTGTACCAAATTACTGCTTCCTCAACTTCAAAACTTTCTTGCTTATAATTGTTCCACGTAGACTATTTATAGGCACTAATGCTTCAATCAGTTTACACTCAGGATTGACCTTTCAAACAACTGAGCGGTACTGGTAACATCTGTTGGCTTATCAAGAGTCACAGAAACCACTATATAGCACTTGCCTTGTTTTTCAATTGACTATTGCTGTTGCTGTCAACATTCTCAATTCTTTGAACAACATTTTTTCACAAAAAGACTAATAGTCTAAAAAAATTGTTTTATCTGAACAATTTCTTCAGCTGCTGCAATCAAACTCATGAGTCAATTAACTCAACATCGACAAATGTCTTTCTTTGCTTGACTAACAAACGAGTGATTCAGAAACTTTGGTTACATCCTCATTTTCATTTTTGAATCTTGTGAAGAAATTCTGCTATAATAAGATACTCCATTTGTAATTTTTAAATATTTTCTGATTATTGCTTTCTTATAAGTTGGAATGCTGTGGTGAGTGCTTAGGTGGTGATATTAGGTGCTTAGGTGGTGTGGACATATGCTGTTTTATTTTAGCATGATGAAAATGTCACTGAATAATAAATATGTTTTGCTTATGCTGTGTTATGACTATATGTGTCACTTTAAACACTGTGGAATTATAATTGTGTCACTTGATGGATAGGGCACTTATCAATATTGAGAAGTAATGAAAGCACCAGATATGGTCTCTGTGGTGGTTTCTTAACTTTGTCATTACAGTACATAAACAGCCATAGATGATACATAAACAGATAAGCATGGCTGCATTTTCATACAACTTTATTTATGGACACTGAAATTTGAAAATAATTTTCATGTGTCATAAAATATTCTTCTTTTGATTATTTCTTAACCATTTCAAAATTTAAAAACCAGTCTCATCTCATGGGCCCTACAAAAATAGGCAGCAGAAGAAAGGAGATTTGGCCCACAGGCCATCATAATATTCCAGCCTCTGTTTTAAAACTTAGATGTTTCGCACTTAAAGGCAAAACAGTTCTGGGTTACTGGTCAGGGTCCCCATGTGTTACTATAGAATTCAGATTAAACATAAATCTGGAAAGGTACAAAATCTTATTTTCAGAAAAAGCACTTTGCTTAAGCCTCGACGTAAGAGGATACAAGAGCCCAACAGTCCTACAAAGCCTTTATTAGCAACTTGAGGCAGTGTTCCCTTTTGTGTGATCCACGAATCAAGCACTTTGTGGGGAGACGGACGGTACTTATAAATGTATATTCATGCCTACCTGCAATTTTATTTCATTAGGAACCTAAACTTTTAATAAATGACCCAGTTAATTCTTCTGCATACTAAAGTTCAAGAGCAGCTGTCTTAAGAGCCCATATGTATATCTAATCAGATATAGAAATGTCAAAACCGATGGCCATAAGTCCACTCAATAAATATCAGTGTAACAAACTGGCGCCAAGGCAAAGTGAAACTAGAAAACTCAGTTTTATATGTATGTTAAAACATACATCACACATATACAAATATATACATATATATTCACACATCCATATAACTTTTTGTCTCTCAGTACGAAGCAGTTTAACGTATCTACAAAATTTTAATAATTTTCTCCTTATAATTACTCTGGCTATAATTTCACGTACCAATGTCTATGATTATCAGGAGTTTGTATGTGTTTATGTTGGGAAAGTATTAGGAGTAAAGAGGATAATAATTTTAAATCTGATTTAAATTCATATTTTACCCCCCAAAAACCTTTCCTTTGGTTTCATTGAAACTTTGAAATTTATTCTAGCTGGATAGGCCAAGATTTAATATAAGTGTTTTTTGTTTTTTTTTTCATTTAATACTTAGACAATACAGGGGGGTTTTGGAACATCCTCATTTATTTTAATTAAAACTTTCAATGTTTAGGGTATGTTTGCATAAACCCAACTCTCAAATATAAGAAAATATTTAGCAAAATATTAAGCAAAATAACCATTGCTTAATACATAGCAGAAACCACAGAGTAACAAAGGCCAAAAATGATGTCAAGTTTTTCAAGAGTGCATCTAGGTATACTTGCTTATAAGAGCCTACATTTGAAGTCAAATTGCCATAATAAAGGAAGCATAATCTGAATTTAGAGCATTCCATAGCAGCTACTTAATGATATATTACCATACCTTAACATATGAACTTCAACACATTTGAGAAGTTTGTACTCATTTAAAAAGCAAGATTTACTGCATAATCAATATTGCAGCAGAAGCATAAATTTTTTACAATTCAAAAAAATTAAAGATTTCACTAAATTGAATGAATATTCATATGCTCCCTAGTTAAAACACACTCATTATTTTTACTGTTAACAGTCCTAGTGGAGATAAAACTTTGTGTCCTGTGTTAATCATAACAATGTTCCATGTCACCTCCTTATCATCATAAAGGTCATTTATAGTAATACCGTTGAGTAGGTAAATTCTAAAGATTTTCATCAGTCTCCAATTGTTAGGTAATTAGGTTAATTGCTGATTTTTTAATTTAAAAATTGCATTTAAGCAACAGCTAACTAGAAGGAAAGCAGTCCAGCGTTCCCAACCATTAGGTGGAGAATGGGGTTAGATAGAGTTGACTTTCCCTGTTAGATCAATAGACCAGTTCTGTTCCCACACCTCTTACTCAGCAGTTAGTCTGGCACTGATAATGGAACAGAATTGTTCCAAACTCCTTTTCCTCTTTTTTTGGACACAGGACAAGATTAAAGTTTCTCTTACAATCAGATTTGGCCACATGACAGGGTTCTGGATAATGGAATGTTAGCTTAAGCAGGGTGCAACATTGTTAGGCTAGCTTATACGTATATTTAATCACATCCATCCACCAACATCCATGATCTTTCTCATTCTTTCATTGGAAGGAAACAACTATACCACCTTGACAGCCATGTGATAAAGTTGGCAAAGATTCCATTAACCTAGGTCCCTGAATGACTAGGTGAAACATAGTATCGCCTACTTTTCAATACTCTGGAATAGCTCAGGGGCATTTTGTGAACAATAAATTTCTAGTGGTTTAAGCAATTAGAAATGTTGGAGGTGAATTTATTTCAGCAGTTACTATTATATTATTTAATGTAATTGGAGATATAGGCAAAGAGAAGATCGTGTTTTTCTCTCTTCTTTCCAAGACAAAAACTGCTAGCACTTTTGTTTCTCCAATGCCTGCACTACTCCTGACTTTATTGTTATCAGCAGTTTCTACTTTAGCCTATTGTAAAGGCCTAAGGGTAACAGCTCTATGCTATCCTTTCCATAGATAATGTGGCTGAGCCTTATCCAATTTCTATTATCATAGCTGAAATGGTAAAAATGACCATTTAACACTGGAGGCCTAGTTCTAAATTGACAACTTACATAATACAAAAATCATATATATCACCATTTATGAAACAGAATACATTAGAATACATTAGAATTGTCTGAAACCTCTGAAAGTGCATGCTACATTTGCAGACACAGTTCTATCTAGAACAGTGAGGGCTGGTATTAGATTGTTTTGGCAACCAATATTTATTCATTTTATTATAATTAAATGTCAAGAAAGGAATGCTGTTTCTGCAAATTTCAGGAATGTTTGATCTTTTGCCAATGATAACACTGACATATAATTATGCCCATTATCTGCTATATCTATTATAAACTTAACCGTAAAGTTACTGTAAAATGTATCACATAGTATCTTTAGGCATGAACAAAATATGAGATTTCTTAAATGCAACTTGCATCATCTCTATATGTATCTAATCTTAGGTAGGTCTTCAATTTAACTCTGCATTCCTTAAATTCAGCTGGCAACCTATCTTATTTCCTATGATAGCTCTTCCAGGCCTTTTCTACTCTTCTTAAGTGACCACCTCTAACCCTGCATTTCTCATTCTCAGCAGTTGATATTATAGAGATGATGCAGGCCATCATACATGAGTTTGCTCAAATTCTTTGACTTTCTTCCATCTTTATCTTCATTTAAATATTTATTCCTCATACTTCCCATAGCATACGAAAAACTTTCAATCATATCTTTCCAGCCTTGTCATATGCCACCTGGATTCTAAATACATGCCCATTCTTACTCTTGATTCCGTGTATTGCTGCCTCCTCCAGGTTTTTTCTATCAAACCTCCTCCTTTTCCCAGAACATACAATCTTCTCTTCTCTTTAATTAATTTCTTTTTCTTAGTCTAAAGTTAAATTCTACATATCCATAAAGACAAAAAGGAAAAGAAAATCATCCCTAAGGCTTCTCAATGTCATCTCATCTTCCTCCTCCTTTTCACAAACACTTAAAAAGAAAATCTGTACTTTCTACTTCCTTCCCTTCCCCAGACACTAGTTTCTTAATTATTCTTATTCTTAATCTGAAAAGAAGTAGACTGGAAATTGTCAGCTGAAGACGAGCTAAGACATAGAAATAGAAGAGCAAAGGCAGGATGGTGTAAAAGGATAACATGCTTGGAGGAAAATATTTATGTTGGATGGTAAAATTGTGTACTCTCAGGGCAAGAATGGGAGAAAGGACTGGAAAAGTAGAATATGATATTGTATAGAGAGCTCTGAATATCAAGAACTACAAAGCATACTCAGTGCTTTCATTGTAGTTATTTTTAAGCAAAAAAAATACTTCACAATCTTTAAAACCACCAAACTATAAGCAGAAACAATTTAAATTCAGGAAAATGGGTAAGAGAGAGACCCCAGTTACTTTTCTCAGTCCCACCTGCTAGTCTTCGGCTTTATCTTGTCTCTTGTTGTTACTGTACACTTCTGCCTTTAAAGCAAATCCAGTGATCAATGTCCTTATTACACTATGATATGCTTCACAGCTTTATTGGCCACAATCAGAATGAAGATTTACATATACTGTATTTGACATAACATATGACAGACAGTGAAGACAAATCTGAATGTGTGAATAAGTCATTAATAAAAGAAATTCTGGTTAAAGGCATGAGACATAACTGCTCACCAACACTTCTAAGATTTCCTGTGGGATTTTTGAGATATTATTCTCTCTCAAGATTGCTGTGATTATAATAGGGAGCTTCCTGAGATGCTAATTCACCCTTACAAACAGATATGCTCTTTTAGGAGGTAAATATATATTATTGTCACTAACACTTTCAAGCTTTTGATATATAATGGTATTTATGGAGTCATGATGTGTAATGGCATTTCAGATGCCTGCTGAAGCAAGGTAATGGCTGATCTAATATGTACATGACTACTTGCAGGAAATGAAAAGCTGACCCATTGACTGTTCACTGTGTTCCAGACATTTTTATATAGGCTTTATATTTATTAACTTTTTAAATGTTTAAATTGAAAAAAAGGTGGCCTAGAGAAGTCAAGAGTTTGAACAAAGGCCATGTAGGTAGTAAGTGTAAAATGTAGGTATCAGGTCCATTCTCTTATCACGGCATCATTTGGGCCATTCTTAAGCCACCAAAAGCATATATATACATTTACACACAAACTGTTTTAAATTTTAAATCCAGTAAAAATATTTCATGCAGACAGGAAAGGCAAGGAGTACTTTCACAAAAATGCCAGCCTTTAAGGTAAAGTGACCAGAGAAAAGAGATATTATACTTTTCCCCAATAACGAACGTACTTGGGTTAGTTTACCTGGTGTCAGATTAGAAATCAGACGACATTTCTCTGTATTAACTAAACAGACACTAGATTATTATTATTATTATTATTTTTTTTTTCCTGTACGGTAGGGAAGGGCCAAGATTAATTATGGACTGCGGACTCCAGAGGGACAAATGGGGTATAGAAGGAAACTAAAATTTCCCCCACAAATGTCAGAGACTGGCCAGGTATGCTGCCTCACACCTGTAATCCCAGGACTTTGGGATGCTGAGGTGGGTGGATCACCTGAGGTCAGGAGTTCGAGACCAACATGGCCAATGTGGTGAAACCCTGTCTCTACTAAAAATACAAAAGAATTAGTCAGGCGTGGTGGTGAGCGCCTGTAATCCCAGCTACTTGGGAGGCTGAGGCAGGAGAATCGCTTGAACCTGGGAGGCAAGGGTTGCAGTGAGCTGAGATTGCTCCATTGCACTCCTGTTTGGGCGACAACAGCAAGACTGTCTCAAAAACAAACAAAAATCAACAAATGTCAGAGATCTGAGGTGGAAGAAAGAAGAGCAAAGAGACAGGCAGAAGTAAAAAATAATTTCATAGACATCGACATGGATATTTCCATAAGTTACAATAGATATTTCAATGTTATATATAGGTCTTGCCTTCCCAGAGTTTAATATAAGGTCAGCCTTATTTCTTAATATTTGGATTCTTGGTCACAAGAAAGATGCTAGTATTCTTCACAAAAGGACCAAAGACATGCTTATTATCAGTGTCATTTCAATAATCTAGGGGCTATACTAGCACATAATTGTCTTTAAGAAGATATATAAGGCAAGCTATATTATTCTTTTCATCAGCCTTTCAGACACCAACATTTCAGCTGAGGTAACAGATTCTTAGTTACAGAGACTAGTTGGGTCAGCAGATCCCAGTTCAAATGAAGAGAGATTTCAGTTTAGTGAACAAGGAAACTATACATGTTACCCGAGGCTAAAATTTAGCAAGCAAGATGTCACTAACTTATTTGTTAAATAGACATATGCTATGTATATGTTAAGGGGCAAGTGGAAATTCCCCTCCAGTCTCACTAAGTCAAGATAGGGTCATGGAAATTGAAATAGACTCAAGTAAGAAAGAGACAGCTGCGTATATGAAGAGCTGGAGGTTGATCTCTATGAAGGATGGCATTAGCACAGTTTATTTCCATGATTTCTTTCCAGAAAGTTAAGCATTTTTTCTTCCACTATGTCACCTTTTCCAAGTACTACAGAAATACGCCATGAATCAGAACACAGATTCGATTGGAATTGTTTTGAGTTTTTCTGACATTTGTTACATAATACAAGGTTTTAAACCTTGCTAGCAATTAACTAGAATGAAATGCTTAATATAAGCTAACTTTATTGAGAACCCATATGCTTACTTTAAAAAATACAAAATGTGAAATATTTACAGAGACACATTATTTTACTTAGCAGATATTGTGAGGCAAAAGGGCCAGGAAAAAAGTATTCAATAAAATTTCAGAATTTACCCAAATAGTAATAATTTTAAAAGGGATGAATATAAATAGTTGTATGGTCTTATCTGAGCACAGTGTTCTAGAATGACCTAATCTTCACCGCAGACATGCAGATTGATCTGCACCGATGTCAACATTTCAGACATTTGGGAAAGTATTTATCTCCATTCCACTTAAGAATCAGCTCAGTGTCATGTGTAAAAGCAGAAAGATAATTTATTTCCTTGCATTTCCAAGAGAAATTTCTGTGCCATAGGTTTCTTTAAAGGATAAATGTCTTTTTAACAGAGACAAAACAAAATGAATAAACTGTGTAGATTCATGAAATGCATGTTAAAAGAGTTTATAAAAATTAATATTTACAGTTACTGAACTGTGTCCTCTCTATTGTGTTAAAGCAGGTAATGAAAACTTCCTAACCTTGAGATCTAGTTGAGTAATTGTAAAAAAGCTGAGATTTTTGAAAGGATATTATAAAAAAATAAATCTATTTATGCATCTCCTCTGCATCACTGTAGAGTTCTTTCCACCTCACCTCATTTTCCCACCTGTTTGGAAAGATATGTTCTGGCAGAGTGTCTAGGACTTAATATCATTCCTAACCACATACAAATTGAATTCCAGCCTCATAGCATCAAATCTCTGGGGAATAAAACCTGGCCACATACAAAGAACATAAACTGTTCCTTCACAAGATGGCAGGTATCTGGCACATGATTTGGGTTTTATTTAAACAAGCTGATTAGCAGTATCACATTGGCAAGTTCATTGTTTATAATCATTCTATTTCATTTGCCTGTAAAAAGTAGAAGTACACATTCCGTTTTATAAGCCTGGTATGAATCAATAGGGATTTTTTCCCCTCAAGAAAATACTGCAGAGCTAAAAGCAAGAAGGAAACAAGATAAGTGCAAGAGATTTTAAAGCCCACCAACACTGCTGTAAGAAGAAAGTTTCTGCTAACAATTACACCATTAACCACACTCAGACTTTTGTGGGAAAAATAATAGAGACACCAGTAAATCTCACTGGATTTCCTGCCTAAAACCAGTGTAGATAAATGGACTCACATCTGAGTAGGCTCTGAATAATAATAAAAAAAAGGATTATTACTTTTAAATATCACTTTCAAAGGATTATTACTTTTAAATATCACTCCTTGCCAAAAGAGTCTTAGCACTTTCTCAAGAAAACCAACACGTTTAGCTATTTTTGAAAAAGTAAGTAATTAAACTTGTTTGATGATTGGTGTTTGACAATTGAATGTTTGAATTCAGATATTTTTAATACAGATAATGTCTTTTTTATTTCCACAAGAGAAGAGCTACGAGAAATCTGTTTTCTATATCCTCTTACTCAATGTCTTCCTTTCTAACCCAACCCAATGATTCTTAAACCATATACTCAATATTTCATGGTCTTGATTTTTCCATTCGTGTCCTCAATTCTAATCCCTACTAATGTTTTTAAGATCCTTATCCATTAACCTTTTTATTCAAAGTATGGAAGGCAAAATAGTACAGTGCTTAAAAGCATGAGCTTGGGTACCAGAAAGTACTTGGTACAAGGCCACCCACTCCAGCTTAGCCTCTTACACCTCACGCTTTCTAGTACCAGTCTTGCTTGGTTCTGAGGATCTATAAAGATAATGCATGTAAGTGCTTAGAAGAGTGTCAGGCACAAAATAAACATGTTTTTCTATTAGTAAATCATTAGTATTTATTTGTTTTCATTGTGATTTTTTGTTTATTCCTCTCCTACCCCTCTTCTGGCTTTGTATAAATTCTGTCTGTAGATATTAAATCTATCTCATTTTATTTAAA
This sequence comes from Mandrillus leucophaeus, assembly GCF_000951045.1. Classification (NCBI taxonomy): domain Eukaryota; kingdom Metazoa; phylum Chordata; class Mammalia; order Primates; family Cercopithecidae; genus Mandrillus; species Mandrillus leucophaeus. Next base: position 7,004,952 of record NW_012108141.1, on the reverse strand, counting down.
TTTTTAAAAATTATTTTAAAATTATCTCCTTTTCTCTGGCTATTGTCATACCTATATGCCATCTCATTCTACAATTTCTTGAAAGAATAGGCTAAACATCCTAACCCCATAGTTTCACTTCCTGTATTCCTGAATGCACTTGTTTCTGCTTGATACCCCAGCCCTTTTAGAAGGCAGTCTTACATTCTCACTTTCTTCTAGCCAGTGTCACGCTAGAGCTCCAGATATAGCTTGCTGTACACTGCTACTTAGATATATGAGTGGCCCTCAGACTCATTAAATCTAAAATTAAAGTACTACTACCTTAGCTTTCCAACTTTCTTTTCCTCTTCAATTACCTATTCTAGTTAGTGGTACCACCACCATCCCACTGATAATACTGAAACAATAAGTATTATCATATTAATTACAAAGTACAAGAGCAGTAACTAAAACTTACTAAATGTTTATTAAGTGCCATTCATTGTTCTAAGTAGTTACAAATATTAACTCAATGTTCACAAAAATCCTATGAAGTAATTACTATTAATATTGTTTGATAAAGAACAAGGGTAAGTAACTTACCCAAGGTCACACATCTAGTAAGTAGTAAAGGCAAGTATTCTACCTTTGGAAACTACACATTTAACTAACTTACTGCATTGACTTCAGCATGGTGATCAGAAAGATGGCAGTCACCTTTAACTCCTCATTTTTCTTCACGTCCTTTATTGGGTTAGTACCAAATTCTGTTCTTTTTAAGTACTATTTACCTATCAAATAGATCTCTTCAAATTATAATTTTCTCACTTATATGATGGTTATACTCTTTGCTTCTAGTTATTTCAAATCTCTTTCATAATCCTTCCAAAAGGAGGTACCTAATATTAAATACTGATGAGTTACTTCCCTGCTTCAGTGATATTCACAATAGAAGCATCAGCTGAATGATACAGCCATTGCCTACTTCTTCAAAACCAACTCTTGTCACTTTTCTTACCATATATAATGTCGCAGGAAAACAGCAATTCCAAATTAAGTCTAGGTTGTGTCCAGGGCAGAAGTTCAGGCATGTGTGATAACCTAGCAAGGTCTCTTGAGCAGAAGATTTAGAGGGCCAGTGAGCTCACAAATGACTTGATCTAGTAAAAATGCCCTAGTTATAGGAGCTAAGTTATTTCAAATATAACACATTCACCATCTCTTCAACTGTTCTCTTGAACTTGAAGAAACTGTGAAACTTTAGCTAACAATATTTCTTTATCAGAGGAGAGAAAATCACCTTTATTGCCCATTTTGCCACAGAATGTGTTCCACTTGGAACACTATGAGGATTCACGGTGTTTCTGGTACTGCCTGGTGCAACAGTAATTGTGCTTTCTGCAGCTGGAAGAAATGTGACAGCTGATTGGGAGTTATAGAGTTTGGAGAAGCAGCAATAGATAACATGGTATTTGTTGAAGCAGCAATGGCATAGCATCCAGTGAGATGTTGACAAGCCACCTACAGTCTATCAGAAGAGTCTGCTACACCCAATAAAGCAAGTGCAGAACCATTGAAACAGAGTTTCTTATAAGCACATCTGAGACAATACTTGATTAATCTCAGACATACCAAGGTTGCCAAGGGGCATATCAATTAGAGAGTCTGGGGGTCTAAGGTACTTACCATAAGGTATGAAGCAGCATCAGAATTAGAATATTACTTTAAGTAACTTCTTCAGTACCAACAAGCTTATAGGGACTACAGAAATTTAAATTATGCCAGAAATATTAACCACTTGCTAATTTTTCAAATTTACATGACCTTCTTGCTGTTTTTTTAACACTTGTGAATAGTTTTGCTGTGTCCCCACCCAAATCTCATCTTGAATCGTGATCCCCATAATCCTCACATGTTGAAGGGGGACCTGGTGGGAGGTGATTAGATCATGGGGGTGGTTTTCCCCATGCTGTTCTCATGATAGTGAGTGAGTTCTCACAAAATCTGATGGTTTTATAAGGGGCTCTTCCTGCTTCACTTCCTTCACATGCTCTCTTGGCCTGCTGCCATGTAAGATGTGCCTGCCTTCCCTTCCACCATGATTGTAAGTTTCCTGAGGCTTCTCCAGCCATGTGGAACTGTGAGTCAACTAAACCTCTTTCCTTTATAAATTACCCAGTTTTGGGTATTTCTTTATTGTGGTGTGAGAATAGACTAATATATTTTGTCTGTGTTGGAAATATTTTGCAGAATATATTCTGAAGTCTTTGAAGGCAACAATCATCAACCTACAACAGTACTTAGTAAATAGTAGGCACCTAAAATATTTACTAGACTAAACTTAATAAAAATGGAGAAAAAGTCAAATTAACTTGACTTATGAATAAGTTCAAATAGAGTAGTCTCATTCATATATTCATCCAGTCTTTTATTCATTCAAAAACATTTACTGACTACTAGGCATTGGGCTTGATTCTGGGAATGTAGTGGTACAAAGCACAATTCTTGCCCTTAAAGAGCCCACTGTGATAGAAAATAGTGATAACAACTACTAATTTGGGGGTACTTACCCATGGGACAGGAACTCTTGTTAGTTTCTTTAAATGAATTATTTCATTTATATTATTTACCCCATTTTATAAAATGTGGCCCCTCAGAGATTAAAGTGATTTTCCAGAGTCATACATCTAGGAAGTTACAAGCCAGAATTTCAATTTGACGTCTGTGTTAGGTCAATGCTATCATTTCTCAACTTTCCATCATTCAGCTATGACACTGACAATTTGTTGTCATGTTTGATATTATTTCAGTTTAAACAGATTGGCTTGGGCTTTTCACAAACATGAATATCCTTGGTTTGACTAAATAATGCTTGGTTTGACTAATAAATTATTTTCTTCATAATAAGCATTACAATTAATACATGTACCTAAAAATTAAAAGGTTTTCCTCATGCCACCCTAAATTATCTTGGGTGTCACTTTGTTTAGAGACATCTTGGGATATACTATCCTATGCCATGTTAGCTCACACGAAATTAGAGGACCACATTGAAAGCTGCATGACAGCAGCCACAAATCTTACCCTTGACTGTTAGATTATGCTAAATCTAATTGTTATGATCACTCTTTTTTTTTTCTTTTTTATTATACTTCAAGTTCTAGGGTACATGTGCACAATGTGCAGATTTGTTACATAAGTATACTTGTGCCATGTTGGTGTGCTGCACCCATCAACTCGTCAGCACCCATCAACTCATCATTTACATCAGGTATAACTTCCAATGCAATCCCTCCCCC
>NW_012108141.1:7000493-7001302 GCF_000951045.1 Mandrillus leucophaeus | reverse complement strand
CATACGTGTGCATGTGTCTTTAGAGCAGCATGATTTATAATCCTTTGGGTATATACCCAGTAATGGGATGGCTGGGTCATATGGTATTTCTAGTTTTAGATCCTTGAGGAATCACCATACTGTTTTTCACAATGGTTGAACCAGTTTACAATCCCACCAACAGTGTAAAAGTGTTCGTATTTCTCTACATCCTCTCCAGCACCTGTTATTTTCTGACTTTTTAATGATTACCATTTTAACTGGTGTGAGATGGTATATCATTGTGGTTTTGATTTGCATTTCTCTGACGGCCAGAGATGATGAGCATTTTTTCATGTATCTGTTGGCTGCATGCATGTCTTCTTTTGAGAAATGTCTGTTCATATCCTTTGTCCACTTTTTGATGGGGTTGTTTTTTTCTTGTAAATTTGATTGAGTTCTTTGTAGGTTCTGGATATTAGCCCTTTGTCAGATGAGTAGATTGCAAAAATTTTCTCCCATTCTGTAGGTTGCCTGTTCACTCTGATGGTAGTTTCTTTTGCTGTGCAGAAGCTCTTTAGTTTAATTAGATCCCATTTGTCAATTTCGGCTTTTGTTGCCAATGCTTTTGGTGTTTTAGACATGAAGTCCTTGCCCATGCCTGTGTCCTGAACAGTATTACCTAGGAATCCATTTTCAGCTTTCTACTTATGGCTAGCCAATTTTCCCAGCACCATTTATTAAATACGGAATCCCTTCCCCATTTCTTGTTTTTGTCAGGTTTGTCAAAGATCAGATGGCTGTAGATGTGTGGTATTATTTCTGAGGGCTCTGTTCTGTTCCATTGATCT
>NW_012108141.1:6997625-7000443 GCF_000951045.1 Mandrillus leucophaeus | reverse complement strand
TTGGAGGCTTTGTTCATTTCTTTTTCCTTTTTTTTCTCTAGACTTCTCTTCTCACTTCATTTCACTCATTTCATCTTCAATCATTGATACTCTTTCTTCCAGTTGATTGAGTCGGTTACTGAAGCTTGTGCATTTGTCACGTATTTCTCGTGTCATGGTTTTTGTCTCTGTCAGTTCATTTATGGCCTTCTCTGCATTGATTATTCTACTTATCCATTCTTCCATTCTTTTTTCAAGATTTTTAATTTCTTTGCACTGGGTACATTGTTCCTCCTTTAGCTCTGAGAAGTTTGATTGACTGAAGCCTTCTTCTCTCAACTCGTCAAAGTTATTCTCCATCCAGCTTTGATCTGTTGCTGGCGATGAGCTGCATTCCTTTGGAGGGGGAGATGCGCTCTGATTTTTTGAATTTCCAGCTTCTCTGCCCTGCTTTTTCCCCATCTTTGTGGTTTTATCTGCCTTTGTTCTTTGATACTGGTGATGTACTGATGGGGTTTTGGTGTGGGTGTCCTTTCTGTTTGTTAGTTTTCCTTCTGAAAGTCAGGACCCTCAGCTGTAGGTCTGTTGGAAATTGCTTGGGGTCCACTCCAGACGCTGTTTGCTGGGTATCAGTAGCGGAGGCTGCAGAAGATAGAATATTGCTCAACAGCGAGTGCTGCTGTCTGATTCTTGCTCTGGAAGCTTTGTCTCAGGGGTGTACCCCACCGTGTGAGGTGTGAGGTGTGGGTCTGCACCTAGTGGCGGATGTCCCCCAATTAGGCTACTCAGGGGTCAGGGACCCACTTGAGCAGGCAGTCTGTCCATTCTCAGATCTCAACCTCAATCACTCTTACATTTCACCATGTTCCAAAGCCACTATTCAAAAAACTAAGAGATGGCCATGATCCATCCCAGGGAATATTCCCCACTACCATCACCTGCTGAGGCTTAGCCTAAAGTTTATAGGTCCAGAACACCAAGTCCAAAAGATTAAGAATAACTGATTCTCATTTAATTCTGTCTTTTGTTATTGTTGCTTTGTTTAGTTTGTTTCTTTGTTTAGGAATCAGGATATTAGTGGTTCCAGTATGTCTGGATAGACTAGAAAAGGTGAGGCAATAGGGTTATAAGAGTAGCAGGGATTTAAAAAACAACCAAAACAATGATTGTACAAACATACTTGATTCTAAAATTATCTTTAAACCTCACACTATCCTATAAAGGAATTCAACCCCTTTAAGGCCTTATTTAACAGGAATCTCTAATTCTGTTATTTCACACAGATTGGTTTTCTGATAGGTAGAATTTTTTTTTCAAAGTTTTGTAGAGACAGTGTCTCACTATGTTTCCCAGGCTGGTCTCGTACTCCTAGGTTCAAGCAATCCTCCTGCCTTGGCCTCCCAAAGTGCTGGGATTACAGGCGTGAGCCACTGCTCCCAGCAGAAGTAACTCTTAAGAAACGACAATTCCTTTTTAAAGATTTAACTGCTTTGATTAAAATCTTTACAAAAATATTAGACCTTTATATGTCTCAAGCACTGAGCATCTTTTTCATGGACAAGAGAATATGATACTAATTGCTTGTCTATGCACAAAGATCACATATGTTTTGCTTCTGGCTACTTCCCCAACTTCATTTCATCCTATTTTTCCCAGCATGCATCACTGTCCAAGCACATTGGACTTAGTATTCTTTACACACCTTAAGTTCATTTATGCCTCCAGGTCTTCATACTTTCCATTGTTCTTTAGCCACTCAGACTTCACCTCAATGTCACTGTCTCAGAGAAGCCTTCCATAACCATCCTTTGAATGTTGCCTCTGACTCTTTATCACACACCGTGTTTTTATTCCCTTTTACAATGATCACATGAAATTATTAACTTTTTAAAAAATTTATGTGTTTATTGTCTGTCTCATTGAGTAGAATATACATTAGGTAAAAAAGAGTATTTTTACTGTTGTGCTACTCTATTTATTTTTGTTTTATTTATTTATTATTTTTATTTGTTTATTTTTCTGTCTCTTATTGGTATTTGATTGCCATCTATAACTTTTAAAAGGATATTTACCTCTCCCATGCTGCAGAAAGACTATACTTATTCTTCATAAACGTAACTTCTTTTCCTGTATATTCTCTGAATAAATGACTCATTTAAAGTTAGTATATTTAAGGCATGGTGTATCAAATTCTACCTTTTTTTTTTTTTTTTTTTTTGAGATGGAATCTTGCTCTGTCATCCAGGTTGGAGTGCAGTGGTGTGACTGGCTCACTGCAAACACCACCTCCCAGGTTCAAGCAATTCTCCTGCCTCAGCCTCCCGAGTAGCTGGGATTACAGGTGCGTGCCACCACACCAGGCTAATTTTTTGTATTTTCAGTGAGATGGGATTTCACCATGCTAGCTAGGCTTGTCTCAAACTCCTGACCTCATGATCCACCCACCTCGGCCTCCCAAAGTGCTGGGATTACAGATGTGAGCCACTGTACCCAGCCTCTACTTCTCTTTAAAAAATTTTATATATGATAGGCTTTATCCCCAAGATTTTATAGTATTTAAGAAAATAGCTGGGCACTGTGGCTCATGCTTATAATCCTAGCACTTTGGGAGGCCAAGATAAGCAGACTGATTGAGCCCAGGAGTTTGAGACAAGCCTGGGCAACATAGTGAAACCTTATCTCTATTTAAAAAAATACAAAAATTAGCCTGGTGTCTTGGTGTATGCCAGTAGGCTGAGGTGGGAGGATCATTTGAGCCCAGAAGGTTGAGTCTGCAGTGAGCCATGATCATGCCACTGCACTCCAGCCTGGGCAACAGAGCAAGATCCGGTCTCAAAAA
>NW_012108141.1:6987014-6997575 GCF_000951045.1 Mandrillus leucophaeus | reverse complement strand
AAAAAAAAAAAAAAAAAAAAAAAAAGAAAAGAAAAAAAAGATTATAAGGATAAGATCATAAGATCCTCAGTATTTTCTACTGTAGTAGAGCATATGTGATCTACACTGGTTGATTTCTGATACAGTCAACTACAGCTACACAAAATGAGAGGCTTATTTAAGGATGTGATGGTGGGAAACAATACAAACAATATTTACACAAATGCCCACATCCATTCAGGTCTTACTCTCTATGAAGATGAGTAGGACACAGCTTTGTTCCACCTGGGTAGTGAAGGTATCTATTGAGAATGGCAATCAGACTTCACACTGAACTATATGTGAGAAAGTTATTTCTGGAATAAGATTAGTAGAAAGAAGCTAGGTGGTCAAAAACAAAATTAAACAGTAAGGCTTTAGCAGTCCATAAATAATCACCAGGCTTTACTTGGAAGACATGATAATGATAATGAAATTGATTTTCTAATATATCTAGAAGCATCCAAAATAGTCCATGCTAGCTATCATTTAACAACGTATCAAATCTTTATCCAAATGAAGGATGAGATGTGCACTTAATATAGAAATACTCTAAATACTATCCTGTCCCCAAATATGGAAACCATCCATATATCTGTATTATCTTGGCTTTCATACCAACTTCATTTTTTAAAACGATGCTACCATGAGGCATGCCAAAATACCACAGAGTGTAAAGGGTTTGTTAGAAAACCCTAATGATTCGGTCACTGCTAGCACAACTTTACCCCCAAAAATCTGGCTCCTGCATCTAACAAAAGTTCAGGTTATGGAGAATCATCTAAGCCGTGTAAATGAGGCTTTTATTTCTGCTTTAAACTCTCAAATTTATAATGCATTCATTCTGCACAATTCAATCACAGTAATTTTTTCAAAGCATAAAATTTAAGACACATCCAAAACAAACTGCCAATTTCACCTTAATTCATTCTGTAAATAACTTGAAACATCCTAAGAATTGAACATATGCTTCTACCCACAATTGACATTTAAAGATAATTAAATGCAATTATTCCTATTGACAGCTGAAATGTTTGAAAGAGAGCTATTACCAAGTTAGAATTCAAGATATCAATTAAATACCATTTTATTCTGGCAAATAACAACTGAATTCATAACCACCACACAGACATTGGCAAATCTTCTGCATACCTGTTACTGCATATTATCATGAAGCTTAAATATTCAGAGCATCTGTTAAGTCATCTTCTTTGAAACTATGTTAGTAATCAAAGTCAAGAGCATAATATAGATATACATTGTTCTTTCTTACTGAGGAAACATTACCATATATAAACTAGTGATGACCAGCATTTGGCCTTTCAAAATAAGAACATAAAACATAGACTCTACTCTCAGTCAGGTGGCATGGGTGTTGAGCTTTTGCTTTTCTTTAGAATTGGCAGGAAAAGAGCTGATGAACGCCTGTCTTGTGAGACGTATGTACTGACCTCAAAGGGTGAGATGCAGGGTACTATTTATTCAGGTGAAAAAATACAAAGCTTCATGTGTTGTTCAGTGGTGATCAAACAAAGAAGATTCCAAAGAATGTACTGCATGTGTGACTTTCAGAAATCAACTGTTGTATTTCCAATATTAAATTGTAAGCCAGAAACACCAAAGGTTTTAGGGTAGTGGCAATTTTACACATAATAATTTTTCAAAGAGGAGATTTTCACAATCTTTGTATATAAACAATAGGGAAATCATAGGAATGATTTCCTCCATGACTAAATTTGGCTTTTTATGAAAGTCGTAAGGGCAATAACCACTGAGTTTAATGAATATATTTTATAACTTTTTATTACAAAATTTCTAATGATGGAAGCTAATGCTCTATGTTTTAGACAGCCTTCAGATGAATAAAAATGGTCACTAAATTCTATCATGTCAATCTGATCAGGATGTCATCAACAAATTATTTACAAAGCATATACCTGCTTTCTCTGTGTTGGATATAAGACTCAAACCCTGATCTCAAAGAATTTACAACTGCAATGGCTCACCTCAGTTGAAATTCTCCCTCTGTTTATCTTTAAAACTTTCTATAATTGCAATTTTAGCTAGTAATTTTATCTTCCATAGGTCTCAGTTTTCTTATTTATAAAATGAGGACATTAAGATAGATCATTTACAAAGCTCCTATTAGGTATGAAATTCTGAGATACTATAAAAAAATAACTTCAGGAGTTCTGAGGCTGAGGAGATCATGAGTGGTAGAGCTGGGGTTTGACACGGGAGTGTGAAATATGGGGATTTAATAAACAGAAAGAAGGGAGAAGCATATTCCAGGGAAGTTGAATTGACTGAGCTCAGGTTAGAGGCAAGAAGTCTTGTGATGGGATGGACTGGCTTGAGTGGAGAACCACATTGGAGATCAGTAGGAGAGAAAGTTGGCTGGTAAGTTGGGCCAGATGGTGGAATGACTTGAATGTCTAGCTGGCGCTCAGGTTTTGTTTAAGAGGCAAAAGTGTTTTCTAAGGAAGAATAGTAACATTTGCAAAGTATTTATCATTGGAATTGATAAGACTGGCATAAATGGGTATATTAGAGGGAATACATTTAATTTGAAAGCTATAAGAATATAGGAACAGGTATATAAGAAACATCAATCGGGAGGTTTCAGTTGGAAGTGTAAAGGAAGGAACAGAAATGTTATACTATGCACATGTCACCAAATCACTGTGCTGTAGTTTTCATACGCATCTTTGGCAGGAATGTGTCCATATTTTCATTCTGCAAGATAGCTGCTTCACATCACAAGAGAAATCTATGCTCAAGAAAGGCCATCCTCCTGGTTAAGCACCAAAGAAAGATTAATAATTACATTCTACCAAAATCTGGCTCCTTGGAATTTGGTGCTGCATTCATATGCTGCCACTATACTGTGAACCCCATAGTTGATTAATAGTAGTAAAACACATGAAATTATGAGAATTCGGGCAGCATTTCTATATTCAGTAGGATCTGTATGAATATAATAAATGGAAGATTTGTTTAGTTCTCCTGATGTTTTGAGTAAGTCAGACGGTAATACTTGCAACACATATGAAAGCATTTTTATAACACAGCCTCAAAAAAGAGGTAAAAGAAAGCACAGAAATCTAGAGAAGCATAATCCACCAAGGGGCCTGACACTCTGAGCCAAAGGCTCCTCCCTTCTTCTGCTCTCGAAGCCCTCTTTTCATCATAGACATAAGTCAAGAAATAATAGCATCTTGTTGGTGTGGGAATGGCCAGACTGAACTCACGAGCAATTGCCACTCATAAGTAGAAGGTTATGAAATGTATATTTCACTAAATAGGGCAAAAATCTAAGGAGTTCTTTTAGGGTTTGATTCCAATAGCATTAATTTTTTTTCATTAAAGTTCCCATGGATTTATTTAATCTTCAACATGTATGCTATACTTGCTTGGTCAGTGTAAATTTTCAATTAAACTGTGAAAATGGTTGTTAGCATCTTACATCTGGGGTTCTTTTTCTAACTTAGTTCCCACAAGAAGATGAAATATATTAAGAACCTGAATCATTCTGTATTACTTGTGCCAGATACACTATGTAGATCCCATGGCAGGCATATTTAATGAGGGAATCAATTTCTGCCTCAGCCCTAATTCGGCCTTTCCCAGTGTCCAATATGTTTCTCTCAAATGAACTGGTCCATGGGGAGCTTCAAAAAGTCAGGGTGTGTGAAGAGAAGGAACAGGAAAAAAAATTCAGCATTATGACAGTTTTCTGCAAGCTTATTTTTTTTTTACAAAGTTATGTCAGTTGAACTCCCTGGTTTAAACTAACCAGAGCACAGGTACCTTAATTAATCAAAAAATTCCCCTTAATACCAATTTGCTCTCTCTCTCACCCGCCCCCCAACCCCACACACAACCATTCCACTGTGGAGTAACATATTTCTGCATTGTCCTACATATGGTCTAAATTAGCACCTGCATAGTTCAGTTATTAAATGAAAAACAGCTCTTTACTTGACCTATAGAGTTTTTGTATACAAGAACCTATCCAACAGCATTATGTCTTCCCTTATCAGATGTGTGTGGTATGACATAATGAATGTAACACTTCAGTGCAATTGGCAAGGTTTCAGTTCCCAAGCGCAGGGTCACATTTCCCTGTGCATTGTTTTGAAACCAGACATTCTGCATTGGGTAGCTAATGTTGAAGCCCTGGATTTTTCCCTCAGAGATCTCAAACCAAATCTGAGAAACTAGTAACCCAAATTTAATAACAGCCAAAAAATATATTCACTCAACAAGAGCTTCTTAGAATAAGAATGAAAACTCCAGAGAAATGTTAGGTGAATATGTGAGGCCAGCCCAAGAGTCTCTTTTATCTGAAAATTATTAAAGGATGATAGCATATTTAATTCTGATTTTAAGAACAAGTTTTCTGTTCGTTGTCTTGATAAAGCAGCATCCACATCCAAATTTTCAATGATTTTCTAATATATTTAAATTATATGTAATTACACAAAATAATACACATCAACATTATTGTACTATTTATAGGAAGTTTACTATTTTTCCATTCTTAAGTTTTAAAAATTTGTTAGCCTTTAAATTGGGGACAAACATAATATACACACATGACTGAAGTGCCTGGGCTTAACAAACAGAGATACATAATTTTGAGACTGTGTAAGTAGGCTTGAGAATATACAGAAAGATGTACCTTAATTTACTCGGAAAAAAAAAGCATGACAGTGACTGTTATGTGGGTTTTTAATGATGTAAATGATTAGTATTCCTGGCAAATAGTGGTTAAACTGTATCCATTCACTAATGAACAACAACAAACAGATTTTAGAATAGATGAGGTCCAGTTTAGATACTATAATGACTCTCTGATTCTAATGCATTAAATCTGTATTTAATAGGTAGAAATATTTCCTAAAACAATCATCTCAGGCCGGGCGTGGCGGCTCAGGCCTGTAATCCCAGCACTTGGGGAGGCCGAGGCGGGTGGATCATGAGATCAGGAGATCAAGACCATCCTGGCTAACATGGTGAAACCGTGTCTCTACTAAAAAAAAATACAAAAAATTAGCCGGGAGTGGTGGTGTGAGCCTGTAGTTCCGGCGGGCGCCTGTAGTCCCACCTACTCGGGAGGCTGAGGCAGGAGAATGGTGTGAACCCGGGAGGCAGAGCTTGCAGTGAGCCAAGATCGCACCACTGCACTCCAGCCTGGGCGACAGAGTGAGACTCCGTCTCAAAACAAACAAACAAACAAAAAATTGTCATCTCAGAGTTAATAATAGAAATAAAAACAAACACAAAAAGTCTTAAGATGTTCTTAAACAAAGAGCAATGGTCACATACACCTGAAAGTTTACATCCCAATTAATTATTATAGAACAGAAAGAACATAAACGCTTTGGCAAAAATTTAGATATGGACAACTGTAATAGGCAAGAATAGGCTTATTTCTTAAGTAAAACTATACTTGAGTCAACAGGAACTTCAGTTTAGAAAGTACAACTTTAAATATACAGAATTGAAGTCTATACAATCCTGAAAGTTTTAGAAATGGAATTACCTGCCAAATAATAAGATATTAGAAGAAATGTACACTCAAACTTAACAAAGGTTCATAATAGAGAAAATGAAATGCACTAGATTGCTTTGATAATACATGAACATTTTTAAACAAATATTTTTAAAACATCTGCTGTGTATAAGGTACCGTGTAAATAGTACATGCTTGATAAATATTTCATAAGTGTTGTTATATCTCAAATCCAATTATATCTCCGGAAACACAAAAAGCATACACCATTAAAACATGTGTAAGTTTACTTATTTCCAAGATATCTGCTATTCCTATTTTCAAACACTAGTATTATCAAAGGGTTACCAGAGACTTACTTTGAGCAGTTAAGTAGTAAACATATGGAACACATTAACTTAAAGAGTTAAACTAAAATTATAAATATGTACAAGAGATATTTTATTAAATTTGGCATCAATGGATCCATAATAGGTTAGTGAAAGAAGATAGAGATTTTCCAGGTACACCTGTAAGTTTTATGTTATGAAATAAATATCAGACTCCCCTGTTAAACATCCCTTGGAAGCGACAGAATAAGAAAATATTAGATTAAATAACCAAAAGGAACTTATGCAGAACTTTTGACATTATGAAAACTTACATATCTGGCACTAGATTTTGTTACCAAGAAGCATAAGAACCTTTAGAGATTTAAGAACTGAATAAATTAATTAACCCACCTGTATAGAGGAGAACATATTGGGATGCATTCGGAGATATTTTAAAGCTTTGTGAATCAATAATTATTTATAGAGAATTAACATTTACATTGTGTTCTGCAGAATTTTCCCCTTCCCACCATCATCATCACATCAGTCCATGGAATAGTAAATTCATTCTTATATTGGAGACAGAGGTGTTATAGAAGAAAAGCAGAAAGAACTTAACAAAATCCATGGACCAGATGAAGAAAAATGGGATTAATGAGAGGTAGTACATGACCTATTAATCAATGTCCCTTATAGAATGTTGAAAGATGAATTGATATAGCAAATTGGAAGCTTCCTAGAAAAAGACCTCAGGGCTCCATGCTGGGTACCAACCTGTTCACTATTTTATCTATAATCAGGATGATGCCACCGGAGGTATTATCGAATGGCAGGTCTCAAGAGCTAGGAAGAAGTTTTAATATGTGAGATGACAGAAACAAGACTAGAAGGAGACCAATGGGTGAGAATGATAGACTGAAACTTGAAAAATGAAATATAAGAGGAATAGGCATTAAAGCTGTCTTTGGTCTTATAATAAAGGGTGTAAGATCTAGCCTACTAAAGCAGTAAAAATGTGACTTTGCTGAAAGAGACTTAACCTTATAAGTATCTGTTTCCTTATCTATGTGATGGAAGTAAGAGTAAGGTTGTTACAAAAAAAATGTGGTATGCATGTAGAATGTACACTGCTTAGCACTTAGCAGGGGCTGGAAAAATGTTAGCTGCTATTATTAGTAATATATCTTATGGAGGATAATTGGAATCTATCAAATATCATTATAACTACATGACAAATTATCAAAGTAAAACAAAATCACAAGTACAATGTGCTGTTCAATAGGACACACTGTTTCTCTTTTAATCATTAAAATTGTATTACTATTAAGAATATAGAATGTTGGTAATATTTTGGATCCTTTCAGGAAAAAACACAATTCTGAGAGTGGAAACATGAATTCAGCATTAAGTCTGGGTTTTAACCCCCCCAAAACAAGAAGTAAATGAGAGAACATGTATTTATAAAGCAATTTAATGAAGTTAAATTTTCATTATCTGTAAGATAGGAAATTGGAATGCTTATTTCAATGCCTCAAGCTCATATTAAACATTTTATTGACAAGAGATTGAAGCATTTCCACATTTTGATGATCTTGATATTAATAATACCTACTATTAAGAAATTATTTTATGCAAAATCTTGTACTTGAGGCCTTCATTAGAAATTCATTAAATGCTAACTTCAAGTCAGAGTCAGTCTTGGGTAAATGAAAGAAAATGTCAGTTCTCCATAATTAAGCTTTCCTGATACTTCATTTTCTGCTAAACCCTTCTATACCCCAATGATCTCCCTTGTCTTCTCATTTTTATTTGAAATAAAAAGTTGTGCCTGTTAAATTGTTAATATAAGGCTGATTCTTTGATTGTCTCAAGCATATTTGCTTTTACCAAAAACTAAAGTTTCAGAAAAATAAAACCTGAAAACACAAAGCAGAAAGCTGAACCTATCAAACCTGTGTTATTTGTCCAGTTCTCCAAAAATAATTCTACCATGCAGTCATTGCAATGCTATCTACATGGTTTATCCATCAAACATATGAAAAGGGTTACTATAAGGGAGTCAAAACCACTACATTTTGAACAACAAGTTGTGATATTCACTAATTAAGTTCATAAATCAAGGTAAAATAAAATAAAGTAAAAGTGTAGCTGAGAAATTTGAGAAATCTCATCAATAGATGGGACATATTTAATAGTCCAAACTATCCATCATATGTTTGGAGTAAAGAAAAAAATATTAAAAATTTTTAAGATTACATTTTTCAAACAGACAATTTGTTTCCACTTTTAAAGTACTGTTTCATAAATTAAAATTGAATCTAGAGTTTCTGAATCTTTCATAACAGTGTATTTAAAACTCACTTCTAAATGATTAGAGCATCTTTTAAAAATTTGTCTGATGGGTTTTTTTTGAATAGCTAAAAAAATTTTTTTTAAATTAAACTTTAAGTTCTAGGGTACATGTGCACAACATGTAGATTTGTTACAAAGGTATACATGTGCCATGCTGGTGTGCTGCACCCATTAACTAGTCATTTACATTGTGTATTTCTCCTAATGCTATCCCTCCCCACTCCCCTCACCCCACAACAGGCCGTGGTGTGTGATGTTCCCCCTTCTGTGTCTGAGTGTTCTCATTGTTCAATTCCCACCTATGAGTCAGAACATGTGGTGTTTGGGTTTTTGACCTTGTGATAATTTGCTGAGAATGATGGTTTCCAGCTTCATCCATGTCCCTACAAAGGACATGAACTCATCCTTTTTTATGGCAGCATAGTATTCCATGGTGTGTATGTGTCACATTTTGTTAATCCAGTCTATCATTGATGGACATTTGGGTTGGTTCCAAGTCTTTGTTATTGTGAATAGTGCCGCAGTAAAAATACGTGCGTGTGTGTCTTTATAGCAGCATGATTTATAATCCTTTGGGTATATACCCAGTAATGGGATGGCTGGGTCAAATAGTATTTCTAGTTCTAGATCCTTAAGGAATTACCACACTGTTTTCCACAATGGTTGAACTAGTTTACAGTCCCACCAACAGTGTAAAAGTGTTCCTGTTTCTCCACATCTTCTCTAGCATCTGTTGTTTCCTGACTTTTTAATGATTGCCATTCTAACTGGTATGAGATGGTATCTCATTGTGGTTTTGATTTGCATTTCTCTGATGGCCAGTGATGATGAGCATTTTTTCATGTGTCTGTTGGCTGCATAAATGTCTTCTTTTGAAAAGTGTCTGTTCATATCCTTCGCTCACTTTTTGATGGGGTTGTTTTTATCTTGTAAATTTGTTTGAGTTCATTGTAGGTTCTGGATATTAGCCCTTTGTCAGATGAGTAGACTGCAAGAATTTTTCCCATTTTTGCCTGTTCACTCTGATGGTAGTTTCTTTTGCTGTGCAGAAGCTCTTTCGTTTAATTGGATCCCATTTGTCAATTTTGGCTTTGTTGCCATTGCTTTTGCTGTTTTAGACATGAGGTCCTTGCCCATGCCTATGTCCTGAATGGTATTGCCTGGGTTTTCTTCTAGGGTTTTTATGATTTTAGTTCTAACATTTAAGTCTTTAACCCATCTTGAATTAATTTTTGTATAAGGTGTAAGGAAGGAATCCAGTTTCAGCTTTCTACATATGGCTACCCAGTTTTCCCAGCACCATTTATTAAATACGGAATCCTTTCCCCATTTCTTGTTTTTGTCAGGTTTGTCAAAGATCTGATGGTTATAGATGTGTGGTATTATTTCTGAGGGCTCTGTTCTGTTCCATTGGTCTATATATCTGTCTTGGTACCAGTACCATACTGTTTTGGTTACCGTAGCCTTGTAGTATAGTTTGAAATCAGGTAGTGTAATGCCTCCAGCTTTGTTCTTTTGGATTAGGATTGACTTGGCAATGTGGGCTCTTTTTTGGTTCCATATGAACTTTAAAGAAGTTTTTTTCCAATTCTTTGAAGAAAGTCATTGGTAGGTTGATGGGGATGGCATTGAATCTATAAACTACTTTGGGCAGTATGGCCATTGTCATGATATTGATTCTTCCTATCCATGAGCATGGAATGTTCTTCCATTTGTTTATGTCCTCTTTTATTTCATTGAGCAGTGTTTTGTAGTTCTCCTTGAAGAGGTCCTTCACATCCCTTGTAAGTTGGAATCCTAAGTATTTTATTCTCTTTGTAGCAATTTTGAATGGGAGCTCACTCATGATTTGGCTCTCTATTTGTCTGTTATTGCTGTATAAGAATGCTTGTGATTTTTGCACACTGATTTTGTATCCTGAGACTTTGCTGAAGTTGCTTATCAGCTTAAGGAGATTTTGGGTTGAGACGATAGGGTTTTCTAGATATACAATCATGTCATCAGCAAACAGGGACAATTTGACTTCTTCTTTCCCTAACTGAATACCCTTGATTTCTTTCTCTTGCCTGATTGCCCTAGCCAGAACTTCCAACACTATGTTGAATAGGAGTGGTGACAGAGGGCATCCCTGTCGTGTGCCAGTTTTCAAAGGGAATCTTTCCAGTTTTTGCACATTCAGTATGATATTGGCTGTGGGTTTGTCATAAATAGCTCTTACTATTTTGAGATACATCCCATCAATACCAAATTTATTGAGAATTTTTAGCATGAAGGGTTGTTGAATTTTGTCAAAGGCCTTTTCTGCATCTATTGAGATAATCATGTGGTTTTTGTCTTTGGTTCTGTTTATATGCTGGATTAC
>NW_012108141.1:6983164-6986189 GCF_000951045.1 Mandrillus leucophaeus | reverse complement strand
TATAAATTTCCCTCTACATACTGCTTTAAATGTGTCCCAGAGATTCTGGTATGTTGTGTCTTTGTTCTCATTGGTTTCAAAGAACATCTTTATTTCTGCCTTCCTTCCGTTATGTACCCAGTAGTCATTCAGGAGCAGGTTGTTCAGTTTTCATGTAGTTGAGTGGTTTTGATTGAGTTTCTTAATCCTGAGTTCTAGTTTGATTGCACTGTGGTCTGAGAGACAGTTGGTTATAATTTCTATCCTTTTACATTTGCTGAGGAGTGCTTTACTTACAACTATGTGATCAATTTTGCAATAGGTGTTATGTGCTGCTGAGAAGCATGTATATTCTGTTTATTTAGGGTGCAGAGTTCTGTAGATGTCTATTAGGTCCACTTGGTGCACAGCTGAGTTCAATTCCTGTATAACATTCTTAACTTTCTGTCTCATTGATCTGTCTAATATTGACAGTGGGGTGTTAAAGTCTCCCATTATTATTGTGTGGGAGTCTAAGTCTCTTTGTAGGTCTCTAAGGACTTGTTTCCTGAATCTGAGTGCTCCTGTATTGGGTGCATATATATTTAGGATAGTTAGCTCCTCTTGTTGAATTGATCCCTTTACCATTATGTAATGGCCTTCTTTGTCTCTTTTGATCCTTGCTGGTTTAAAGTCTGTTTTATCAGAGACTAGGATTGCAACCCCTGCCTTTTTTAGTTTTCCATTTGCTTTGTAGATCTTCCTCCATTCCTTTGTTTTGAGGCTATGTGTGTGTCCGCACCTGAGATATATCTCCTGAATACAGCACACCGATGGGTCTTGACTTTTTATCCAATTTGCTAGTCTGTGTCTTTTAATTGGAGCAATTAGCCCATTTACATTTAAGGTTAATATTGTTATGTGTGAATTTGATCCTGTCATTATGATGTTAGCTGATTATTTTGCTTGTTAGTTGATGCAGTTTCTTCCTAGCATTGATGGACTTTACAATTTGGCATGTTTTTGCAGTGGCTGGTACCAGTTGTTCATTTCCATGTTTAGTGCTTCCTTCAGGAGCTCTTGTAGTGCAGGACTTTCAAAGCTGGTCCCCTTGACAATTCTCATCAGTGAATGTGGCTTTGAGATAACCATGAATAATAATTTGATTTTTATGAGAAATTTACCTTTTAAAGTGAATTATCTTCTATTTGCTTATTCTAGCAACAGGGTATGCAGGAAAGAAATTGCTGTAGTGGTCATTTTACAGATGAGAAAACAGTTATGGCCAGAGATGACATGGCCTGCCTCAAGTTAGGCTGCCATTAAAGGCTTGAGAGAGAGGGAAGCAAACCTGCCAAATCTTTCAGTCTCTTGACATTTATATTTGTTCACACAGCCTTTTTGTGCTTCAAATTGGTCCCTGAATTCACCAGAACAAGACAGTATTTCCTTCCCCAAGTATGACAGGAGAATAATACATAATAAGCGTTAAGGACATTCTAGACAATGTTCTAGACAACTTGTCATTTGCTCAGGACATGCTTTGCGATGATGCTGAAAATAATGATGAGGATGTGATACCGTTGATCAATTAACAAATATACCATAAATACCTACAATGGGAAGAACAGTATAATAAGTACAAAAGGAATATGAAAAAGCATAATGTATACCATTTGCCACCAAGCGGTTCACAATTCTTTTGGAAGGAAATATTTAATTCATATAAAAGGCAATAAACAATTCAAGGCAGTTGAGGAACAATTCAAAGCAGGTCGTGCACATTAAAAGAATGATAAACTAAATAAGCAGTGTGTCTTTGGAGGAAGAAATGTATCACTGTTGTCTAGGACCATCAGTCCTGGCTCATTGTAAAAGTATAACATAAATGGATTTTCATGAATTCAAGGGTTTGAAACAGATAGAAGTACCCACATATCAACAAAATCAGCAGTTAAGAGTTCCTACTTTTTTCTAATGTTTAGGCAACACATCCACTCAATATGTTAAAAAATACATTGACTTTCTTCATATAATTAGAAAAAACTACTTTAAATTTCATATGGAGCCAAAAAGGGCCCATATAGCCAAAACAATCCTAAGCAAAAAGAACAAAGCTGGAGGCATCACACTACCTGACCCTGACTTCAAACTATACTACAAGGCTACATTAACCAAAACAGCATGGTACTGGTACCAAAACAGATATATAAACCAAAGGAACAGAACAGAGGCCTCCGAAATAAGAGCACACATCTACAACCATCTGATCTTTGACAAACCTGAAAAAAGGAAGCAATGGGGAAAGGAGTCCCTATTTAATAAATGGTGTTGGAAAAATGGGCAAGCCATATGCAGAAAACTTATACTGGATCCCTATCTTATGCATTATGCAAAAATTAACTCAAGATGGATTAAAGACTTAAATGTAAGACCTAAAATCATAAAGCCCTAGAAGAAAACCTAGGCAATATCATTAAGGACACAGGCATGGATAAAGACTTCATGACTAAAACACCAAAAGTAATGGCAACAAAAGCCAGAAATGACAAAAGGGATCTAATTAAACTAAAGAGCTTCTGCACAGCAAAAGAAGCTACCATCAGAGTGTACAGCTAAGCTATAGAATGTGAGAAAATTTTTGCAACCTACCCATCTGACAAAGGGCTAATATCCAGAATCCACAAAGAACTTAAACAAATTTACAAAAAAAAAAAAAAAAAAAAAAAAAAAAAAAAAAAAAAAAAAAAAAAAAAAACAACCAAACAACCCCATCAAATGTGAGCAAAGAATAGGATCAGACACTTCTCAAAAGAAGACACTTATGCAGCCAACAGACACATGAAAAAATGCTTATTATCACTGGTCATCAGAGAAATGAACATCAAAACCACAATGAGATACCATCTCACACCAGTTAGAATAGCAATCATTAAAAGGTCAGGAAACAACAGATGCTGGAGAGGATGTGGAGAAACAGGAACACTTTTACACTGTTGGTGGGACTGTAAACTAGTTCAACCATTGTGGAAGACAGTGTGGCAATTCCTCAAGGATCTAGAACTAG
>NW_012108141.1:6970258-6983114 GCF_000951045.1 Mandrillus leucophaeus | reverse complement strand
ATTCCTCAAGGATCTAGAACTAGAAATACCATTTGACCCAGCCATCCCCTTACTGGATATATACCCAAAGGATTATAAATCATGCTGCTATAAAGACACATGCACATGTATGTTTACTTTGGCACTATTCACAATAGCAAAAACTTGGAACCAACCCAAATGTCCACCAGTGATAGACTGGATAAAGAAAATGTGGCACATATACACCACGGAATACTATGCTGCCATAGAAAAGGATGAGTTCATGTCCTTTGTAGGGACATGGATGAAGCCGGAAACCATCATTCTGAGCACACTATCAAAAGGATAGAAAACCAAACACTGCATTTTCTCACACATAGGTGGGAATTAAACAATGAGAACACTTGGAAACAGGGTGGGAAACATCACATATCGGGGGAGTCCGTCATGGGGAGGGGGTAGGGGGAGGGATAGCATTAGCAGAAATACCTAATGTAAATACTGAGTTAATGGGTGCAGCAAATCAACATGGCACATGTATACATATGTAACAAACCCGCATGTTGTGTACATGTACCCTGGAACTTAAAGTATAATTTAACAAAAGGAAAAAAAATCCCATAAAATTCACCATTCTTTATAATAAAAAAAAAAAAACCCTTAATGAGTTGGGAACAGAAGGAATGAAATTCAAAATAATAAAGGCAACAAACGCACAGCTAACATCGTACTGAAGAGGCAAAAATGGAAAGCCTTTCCTCTAAGATCAGCAACAAGATAAGTTTGCCCACTTTCATCACTTTTATTCAGCATAATACTAGAAGTTCTCACCAGGGCCATGAGGTAAGACAAAGAAATGAAGGATATTCTAATTGAAAAGGAAAAAATCAAATTAGCCCTGTTTGCAAATGACATAATCTTATACTTAGAAAAACCTAAAGACTCTACCAAAAAAAAAAAAAAAAAATACTGTTACAACTGATAAACGAATTCAGTAAAGTCACAAGACACAAAATCAACATATGAAAATCAGTGACATTTATATATGCCAATAGCAAACAATCTGAAAAAAATCAAGTAATTGGCTGGGCATAGTGGCTCATGCCTCTAATCCTAGCACTTTGGGAGGCCTAAGCAGGTGGATTACTTGAGGTCAGGAGTTCGAAACCAGCCTGGGCAACATGATGAAACCCCGTCTCTACTAAAAATACAAAAGATTAGCCAGGCATGGCACATACCAGCTACTTGGGAGGCTGAGATAGGACAATCACTTGAACCTGGGAGGCAGAGGTTGCATTGAATTGAGATCACGCCATTGCACTCCAGCCTGGCCAACAGAGCGAGACTTAGTTTCAAAATAAATAAGTAAATAAAAATAAAATAAAATAAAATAAAATAAAATAAAATAAAATAAAATAAATTAAGTAAGTAATTTTATTTACAAGAGCTACAAAGAATATAAAATACCTAGGAACCGATTTAGTCAAAGAATTGGAAGATCTATACAAGGAGAACTACAAAACACTGATGAAAGAAATTGAAGAAAACACAAAAAAATTGGAAAGATATTCCATGCTTGTGGACTGAAGGAATTAATATTGTTAACATGACAATTCTACCCAAAGCAATTTATAGATTCAATGCAATCCTTATCAAAAAACCAATGTCATGCTTCACAGAAGTACAAAACATCCTAAAATTTCTATGGAACCCTAGAAGATTTCAAAGAGGCAAAGTAATCCTGAGCAAAAAGAACAAAGCTGGAAGCATCACATCATCTGAATTCAAAATATTCTACAAAGCTATAATAACTAAATAAGCATAATACTGGCATTAAAAACAGACATATATATTAAAGGAGTAGAATAGATAACCCATAAATAAATCCACATATTTATAGCCAACTCATTTTCAACAAAGTTTCCAATAACAAACAATAGGGAACGGACAGTCTCTTTAATTAACGGTGCTGAAGAAACTGGATGATCAACACAGAAGAATAAAACTAGATCTTCACCTTTAACACAAAAATTAAATCAAAATACATTACGGACTGAAGTCTAAGACCTCAAATTGTAAAACTACTAACAAAAAACTTTGGGGAAATGCTCCAGGATATTGGTCTTGGAAATGAATTTTTGTGCAAAACATTAAAAGCACAGGCAAAGTTGGCAACAGTAGACAAATAGGATTATATCAAACTAAAAAGCTTCTGCATATCAGGGAAAACATGGACACAGTGAAGAGACAATCCACAGAATGGGAGAAAATATTTACAACCTATCCATCTGACAAGGAATTAATAACCAGACTATACAAGGAGCTTAAACAATTAAATAGCAGAAAAAAAAAGAAATTGATTTAAAAATAAACAAAAGAACTGAATAGACATTTCTCAAAAGACGCCATACAGATAGATAACAGATAAAAAGTTCAACGTCACTAATAATCAGAGAAATGAGAATGAAACCACAATGAAATATCATTTCACCCCAGTTAAAAACGGCTTTTATCAAAAAGACAGGAACAATGAATGCTGACAAGAATGCAGAAAAAGAGGAATCCTTGCACATGGTTGGTGGGAGTGTGAATTAATGCAGCCAATATGGAAAACTATATGGAGGTTCCTCAAAAAAATTAAAAAAAGAATTTCCACATGATTCAGCAATTACACTACTAAGTATATATCAAAAATAAAGGAAATCAATATATCAAAAAGATATCTACACTCCTATGTTTACTGCAGCACTATTCACCACAGCCAAAATATGGAATCAACCTAAGTGCCCATCAATGAATGAGTGGATAAAGAAAATGTATATATACAAATAGAATATTATTCAGCCAAATAAATGAATGAATCATGTCATTTGTCATGATTCAAAAAAAGAATGAATCATGTCATTTGTAGCAGCATGGATAGAACTGGAAGTCATGATACAAGCCAAGTACAAAAAAACAAATATTGCATATTCACATATGGGAGCTAAAAAAGTGGGTCTCATGAAGGAAGACAGTAGGTTGCTGGTGAAGAGAGGACAGGAAAGGTTGAGGTGCAAGCGAGGGGAATAAAGAGAGGTTGATTAATGGATAGAAACACACAGTTTGATGGAAGAAATAAGACCTAGTTTCATAGATCAGTACTGTGACTATAGTTTATAATAATCTGTTGTATATTTCAATGTAGCTGGCAGAAAATAATTCAAAAGTTTCTAGCATAAAGAAAAGACAAATATTTAAGATGGTGAATATAACAATTACACTGATTTGATCTTTACAAATTATGTGAATATATTAAATTATCACAAAAACCCTAAAATACGTACATCTAGTATAGATCAATGAAAGACAAAATTGAAAAGAGAACATAAAAAATAATTCAGACACAATGACTTTTCTTATGGGGATAAAGAATGGTTGAACAAAGGAAATTACTTCTGTGATGGGAAAAATCAAATAAATTCACGATATATTGTCTTCATCAGGATTTTCAGTTAAAAACAGCAAAACCTATTCTAGTGAGTTTACCCTGAAAGGTATAGAAAGATTATGAAAGTTGTTCACAGGATCTTTAGGTGAACAAAAGCATCAAGTTTGGATGCTATGTAGCCTGAAGAAAATCAAGGACGAGAAAACTCAGGAGAAATATTTAATCATTCTTTACCCTTTTGGACCTATGATACTAGAAACTTTGCATTAGCAGTCCACAAAAAGTCATACAGCTCCACCATTAAGTTTTGGCAAGAGATATGATATTCAGTGAGTGTGACTACTGCTTTTTTCCCTATTTGGTGGCACGTAGGTCTAGGTCACATGAAGAGACTTAGTTACAAGAAAGCCTGGAAATATATAGTTTTATCATTTTCCAATTTCTAACATACAAGAAAGCAAGATGAAAGGGGGTTGGAAACGATGTTGAATTAGTCAATCTGCTATAGGTATTGAAAAGCTAAATTTGATGAAGCTAGATGAGTATTGTGAGATATAAGATGAGAAGGAAGACATAAGGTGAGAAGGAAGATGGTATCCAAATGATGACATCCTTGGCTCTTTTCTTTTTTCAAATAGTAGTGGGGATATATGGGCTGGGATCAGGGTGGGATAAAGGAAAATGAAAAAAAAGTCCTGTTTTGGACAAGCTAATGTTATGGTATCTGAACCCAGTGGAGATCTCCAGTCGAATCTGACTATATGGTTCTGGAGTTGAGGGGAGAGAGCAGAAATGATAGAGATTTGTAAGCCTTCACCATGAGGTGAAAACATGGAAAAAAGGAAGAGGTAGAGCAGGCTTAGTGATATAGGAATATACACAAATCTGAATAAGACTCTGAGACATAGTTAAGGGGCTAGGAGAGAAACAGAAGCTTCTATGGAGAAGTAGTATGCCTAAGGTAGGAGGGAGAGTTTGAAAAAGGCAAAAACATAAATTATGAATACTGTCAAATGCTATAGAAGTAATCCAATTAAGGTAAATTTTGGGAAAGAACAATGCATTTAGCCACAGCAGACAATTCTAACCTCACATATCTCATATGAGACTAGAAATTTTATAAAGAAAAGAAGTTTAATTGTCTTAGTGTTTTGCAGGCTGTACAGGAAGCATAGTGGTTTCTGCTTCTGTGGAGGCTTCAGGAAACTTCCAATCATGGCAGGAGGCAAAGAGGCAGCAGGCATTTCACATGGCAGGAGCAGGACCAAGTGAGAGAGACAAGAGGTGCCACACACTTTTAAACCACCAGATATCACAAGGACTCACCCAGTATTCTGAGAACAGTACCAAGAGGATGGTACTAAACCGTTCATGAGAAATCTACCCCCACAATCTAATCACTTCACTCTAGGCCCTGCCTCCTACACTGGGGATTATATTTTAACATGTAATTTGGGTAGGGACACAGATCCAAACCATATTACCTTAAATGCAAATGATAACCAATATTTTTTCCTATTGTTTGAAGATATTATATGAAAAAAATATCAAGTTAGACTAAAAGCAATAAAGTAGAATTTAGGAGGAAATTTAAGGCAATAATAAGACACACCCAGAGAGTTAATAATTTTGAAAAATTAAAATGTTTTGAAAACATTAAAGGATACCACAAATGTATGACTGGACACACAGAAGAACTGAGTAAAAAAAGTAAAAACTAATCAAAAGTTACAAAGTTTAATACTGTCCTAACCATAGAGAAGAAAATGTGGAAAGGAATACATTATTTGACAAGAGCAAATGAGTATCATCAACAGCCCAAAATGGGATTAATTATTGTGAAGAGTAATCATAAAAGAGACTAAAAAAATGTTTTTAGAACTTGGAAAAGGAAAATTTTCTCTAGCCTTTGCCAAAGGGTGCTAGGAATTTCCAAAATACGCAGAAAATAAATTAAAACATATCTCAGTGACTGGCAACATGGCCAAATAGAAACAGCCCCGGTCTGCAGTTCCCAGCAAGATAAATGCAGAAGACAGGTGATTTCTGCATTTCCAACTAAGATACCTGGCTCATCTCATTGAGACTGGTTGGACAGTGTGCGCAGCCCACAGAGGGTGAGCCAAAGCAGGATGAGGTGTTGCCTCACCAGGGAAGTGCAAGGGATCGCGGAACTCCCTCCCCTAGCCAAGGGAAGCTGTGAGGGACCATACCATGAGGAACAGTGCATTCTGGCCCAGAAATTACACAAGCTCTTTGCAATGCACAGACCAGGAGATTCCCTTGGGTGCCTACACCACCAGGGCTCTAGATTTCAAGCACCAAACCAGGCGGCCATTTGGGCAGACATTGAACTAACTGCAGGAGTTTTTTTTTTTCATACCCCAGTGGTGCCTGGAATACTAGCGAGACAGAACCATTCCTTCCCCTGGAAAGGGGGCTGAAACCGGGTAACCAAGTGGTCTAGTTCAGCCGATTCCACCCCCAGGGAGCCCAGCAAATTAAGATCCACTGGCTTGAAACTCTTGCTGGCAGCACAGCAGTCTAAAGTCGATGTGGGACGCTTGCGCTTGGTGGGGAGAGGGGCATCTGCCATTACTGAGGCTTGAGTAGGCAGTTTTCCACACACAATGTAAAAATAGCTGCCAGGAAGTTCAAACTGGGTGGAGCCCACCACAGCTCAGCAAAGCCACTGCCTCTCTAGATTCCTCCTCTCTGGGTAGGACATCTCTGAAAGAAAGGCAGCAACCCCAGTCATGTGCTTATAGATAAAGATCCCGTCTCCCTGGAAGAGAGCACCTGGGAGAAGGGGCATCTGTGGGCGCAGCTTCAGCAGACTCAAAGGTTCCTGCCTGCCAGCTCGGAAGAGAGCAGCGGATCTCCCAGCACAGTGCTGGAGCTCTGCTAAGGGACAGACTGCCTCTTCAAGTGGGTATGAAAAAAAAGCTCCTGCAGCTAGCTCAGTGTCTGCCCAAACGGCCACCCGGTTTTGTGCTTGAAACCCAGGGTGCTGGTGGTGGGATCTAATTAAACTAAAGAGCTTCTGCACAGCAAAAGAAACTGTCATCAGCATGAACAGGCAACCTACAGATAGGAGAAAAAATGTGCAATCTATCCATTTGACAAAGGGCTAATATCCAGAATCTACAAGGAACTTAAACAAATTTATGAGAACAAAACAAACAACTTATCGGAAAGTGGGTAAAGGATATGAACAGACACTTCTCAAAAGAAGACATTTATGTGGCCAACAAACATATGAAGAAAAACTCATAATTACAAGTCCTTGGAGAAATGCAAATCAAAACCACAATGAGTTACCATCTCACAACAGATAGAATCGCGATCATTAAAACGTCAGGAAACAACAGATGCTGGAGAAAATGTGGAGAAACAGGAAAGGTTTTACACTGTTGGTGGGAATGCACATTAGTTCAACCATTGTGGAAGACAGTGTAACGATTCCTCAAGGACATAGAACCAGAAATACTATTTGGCCCAGCAATCCCATTACTGAGTATATGCCCAAAGGATTATAAATCATTCTACTAGAAAGCCACATGTACACATATGTTTATTGCAGCACTGTTCACAATAGCAAAGACCTGGAACCAACCCAAATGTCCATCAATGATAGACTGGAAAAAGAAAATGTGGCACATATACACCATGGAATACTATGCAGCCATAAAAAAGAATGAGTTCATGTCCTTTGCAGGGACATGGATCAAGCTGGAAACCATCATTCTCAGCAAACTAACACAGTAACAGAAAACCAAACACCACATGTTCTCACTCATAAGGGGTTGAGCAATGAGAACACATGGACATAGGGAGGGGAACATCAAACACTGTGCCTGTCAGGGGGTGGGGGACTAGGAAGGAGGCATAACCTTAGGAGAATTATGTAATGTAAATGATGGGTTGATGGGTGCATCAAACAACCATGGCGTATGTATACCTATGTAACAAACATACATGTTTTGCACATGTATCCTGGAACTTGAATTATAATTAAAAATAATAAAAATTTAAAAAATAGCAAAGTATATAAAATAGGAATGTGATACAACTGATTATTAATATAAAAATAACTAAATCTTAAAATAAGGAAAAAGCATAGATGTGTTGGTTTTTTTTTTTTTTTCTTTAACAGTCTGAGAAAAATGATTCTTCAGAGACAAGATAAGTAAATTCCTAGTGACATTCCTTTTCAATGATAAGTAGCGCCTAAATTTTGCTAAACTCATGAGGCTTTTGTAGCACTTGGGACTTGGTCTGCCCCTAAGTCTCAAGAGCCACTCATCTAATATGTTTTCCTCCACTTTTCTTTGGTCACCAGCCAAAGTGCTGGCCCCTGACCAGCTCACCCTCATTTCTCTTATCTCTGCCCTATTCTGGGACACCCATTCTTTCACACCTAGCATTCTTTTTGCTACTGACCCTTGCCTTTTTTTCTAGAACACTTATCTATCACCTAGCATCTACTCTATACTGCCAATCTATTCACAGATGGGTTCTTCTACTCCCTTCTAAATAGCATGCAAGCTAAAACTTTGTATTCCCTCTTATTTAACTATAGAACCCCAAAATCAAGTAGCAGCATTTTGCTTTAACCCTCCACTGCTGTATTCAGATCATTATTTGATGATTATAACAATATGTACCTCCTCTGAGATGCCTATTATCCTCTATCCACCCTTACTGATATTATCTGAAGACTTGCTAACCCATCAACACTTTTTTTTTTTTTTTTGAGACGGAGTCTCACTTTGTCACCCAGGCTAGAGTGCAATGGAGCAATCTGGGCTCACTGCAACCTCCATCTCCCGGGTTCAAGCAATTCTCCTGTCGTAGCCTCCTGAGTAGCTGGGACTACAGGAGCACACAAACACATCCAATTAATTTTTGTATTTTCAGTGGAGACGGGGTTTCACCATATTGGTCAGGCTGGTCTCAAACTAGGATTACAGGTGTGAGCCACGGTGCCCGGCTCCCATCACCACTTTAACGGACTTAGCACTTTCCTATCCAACCTAGGATAACATATCATTTAACTTCTCTCTTGCAACAATCCCCATTGCTCATGTCTTTTTGGTCTTTGGTTGTATCTGACCTACTAACATTCCAAAGCAGATCGATCCAGACATTTTTTTCACTGCACTTGTAGCGACACCCCTGGGTACTGCTGAAGGAAATTTTAGGAAATTTCACAAAGCTGTGGATGGCTGCTGATAATTTATAGTTTCCAAACTCAATCGAGCCCTTTGTGACTCTTAAAACTTATGTTCAAAATTAAAGTCATTTTAATTTCTGAAGCCTGCTGTTGCTTCTGTATCACCTGTCTTGGCAAATGGCACTGCCCTTGAAACCAAAGGCAAAATCCAGATGTTATCCTAGACCTCTTATTTTTCATCACCACCCTTATAACTAATAATTTATTAAAAACACTTAATTCTATTATCTTAGCAGCTTTGTTTTGTTAAAGCCAATGTAAGATATCTCATTTCACGTGCAAACACTTCAGCATGGATCCTTATCTTGTAACATTTTTAAAGAAAATACCATGACATTATTATACCTAACAAAATACTTTCCTTAATGTCATCTAATACCTAGTTCACATTTTATTTTCACCTTTATTAACATTTAATTGACTGTCTATTTTTTATAGTTGGTTTGACCAATCAAAATTCAAGTGATATTATATTTTGTCATACTATATCTTGACCTCTTGCATCTTTTTTCCTTTACAACAATCCCCGTTATTCTTTTTATCTTCTATGCTACTGATTTGTTGGAGAAACCAGGTCCTGAAAAACATTATCCTGAAATGTCTCACATTCTGGATTTTACCGATCCAGGAAAATCATGCTGTTTGTTCTACTATCCATATTCCTCTATTCCCTGTAAACTGATTTGACTAAATGTACTATGATTTTTTTTCTGAGTAAGAAATTTTAATATGTGATGCTCTATACTGCCTATTGCCCCAATTTTAGATCTCCTGAGCTCAATCAGTAGGTTCAGATAGTGTCAGTCTAATTACTTCATTACAAGATTTCCCATAAAATTTCATCCAGTGGTATTAGCATCTATTATTGAAAACTACCTAAATATTTTTTCTAAGGGTTGAAAAATGGTGACTCTGTAATTCTGTCATTTATCCTGAATTTATTGCTTGAATTCTTCTATATAGCAAAACTTTTGCTTATCACTTATTTGGTTACCTTGAAATGATTTCATGCAGAAATACAAAATAAATATTTTTCTTAATTTATAGGAAATACAAAGACAGAAACACAAAAGAGTGTACAGATTATGCCAATTTATTTTTCAGAGTAGTTATATTATTTTGTATCCATGAGAAGTCTTGTATAAGTGATCTGGTTAACCCTCAACCTCAACAACACAATACATTAACAAACTGTTTTTTCCCCACTATGGTGAGTTATAAATGATCTCTCAATGTGGTTTCAATTTTTATTTACTTGATTATTTATTAGACTGGGCACCTTTTATTGGCTGTTCAGATTTTCTTTCTGTGAAGTACCTATTAAAATTTTTCCCTATTATTTCGAGTTATTCTTTTTCTTGCAAATTACAAGAATCTTTGTATTTATTTTTGGATATTGATTAATCTTTTGCTTCTTATGTATATTACAAAACATCATCTCTCAGTGTGTAGTTCTTCTTTTGTTCTTTTTTTCATTGATTTTGATGGTTACAAATCAGAATTTCTGATAGTTATCTTAATGTATTTTAAACTTTACCTCTGCAGTTTGCAGTTTGCACTTTTGTATTTTGTTGAATAAATTTCATCTTTTTTGGAAGTCATAAATATACTGTCTTATAGGATATTATAGTTTTGCTTTTGATCTTACATTTTTAACTGCCCAGTATTCATATAGCATATGGTAGTTAGGCAGTTGTTATTAAGGGAAAAAGTCCTTTTGGTATATGCAGTTCCATACTTGGTTTGATTCAGAACTAAAGCCAAAATTTGAAATTAAATATTTCTTAAAGTCACTATATCTTTACCTTTTCACATGGTCTTTTATTCTGTGTAGAGAAAAACACTATTTCTATGATTAGAGTCTTGTCTTTCATTTTTACTGTGGAAAATGTAAATGTCAATAGACAGCTGCTACTATTATGAAATGTAGCAATAGAAAGGGCCCTGCCCAATTGACAATCTTTTCAATTCAGTTTCCATCTTGAATCAGTTTTCATCTTGACTATGTCTTCAAGATTCAGTACTTTATTTTCAACACACTTGTAATTGTAAGTGGATAGTAGGTTACAGTTTCAAGGTCCTTCACAATTCCCTACTAATATGGTTATGACAAGCATTATTCTTACCATCTGGGAGAGGATGAAATAGAGAGGAAATCACTTACTAAGATCACAAGTAAAACAGTCATGAGAAAGGACAAGTTCTTCAGCATCCTAATTCACTGCTCACCTCCAGAACACTTTTCCTGGTTTAAGCATTTATGTCCCAAGGATGCAAGGCTGGTAAAACACACACAAATCAACAAATATAATCCATAACATAAACAGAACCAATAGCAAAAACTAGATAATTATCTCAATAGATGCAGAAAAGACCTTTAATAAAATTCAACATCCTTCATGCTAAAAAACTCTCAATAAACTAGGTATTGATGGAACATATCTCAAAATAATAAGAGCTGTTTATGACAAACCCACAGGCAGTATCATAGTAAATGGGCAAAAGTTGAAGCATTCCCTTTGAAAACCGGTACAAGACAAGGATGTCCTCTCTCATCACCCCTATTCAACATAGTATTGGAAGTTCTGGCCAGGGCAATCAGGTAAGAGAAAGAAATAAAGCATATTCAAATAGGAAGAGAAGAAGTAAAATTGTCTCTGTTTGCAGATGACATGATTGTATACTTAGAGAAACCCATCATCTCAGCCCAAAATCTCCTTAAGCTGATAAGCAGTTTCAACAAAGTCTCAGGATATAAAATCGATGTGAAAAAAATCACAAGCATTCCTATACACCAATAATAGACAATCAGAGAACCAAATCATGAGTGAACTCCCATTCACAATTGCTGCAAAGAGAATAAAATACCTAGGAATACATCTTACAAAGGATGTGAAAGACCTCTTCAAGGAGAAGTACAAACCAGAGCTCAAGGAAATTGTTTGAGATGACACAAACAAATGGAAAACATTCTATGCTCATGGATAGGAAGAATCAATATCATGAAAATGGCCATACTGCCCAATGTAATTTATAGATTCAATGATATCCTCATCAAGCTACCATTGACTTTCTTCACAGAGTTAGAAAAACTGCTTTAAATTTTGTATAGAATCAAAAAAGAGCCTAACCAAAAAAGAGCCCATATAGCAAAGACAATCCTAAGCAAAAACGACAAAGCTGAAGGCATCATTTTACCTGACATCAAACTATATTACAAGGCTACAGTAACCAAAACAGCATGGTACTGGTACCAAACAGATATATAAACCAATGGAACAGAAAAGAGGCCTCAGAAATAATGCCACACATCTACAACCATCTGATCTTTGACAAACCTGACAACAAGCAATGGGGAAAGGATTCCCTATTTAACAAATGGTGTTGAGATAACTGGCTAGCCATATGCAGAAAACTGAAACTGGACTCCTTCCTTACACCTTATACAAAAAATAACTCAAGATGGATTGAAGACTTAAACATAAGACATAAAACCATAAAAATCCTAGAAGAAAACCTAGGCAATACCATTCAGTACATAGGCATGGGCAAAGACTTCATGACTAAAACACGAAAAGCAATTGCAAAAAAAAAGCCAAAACTGACAAATGGGATCTAATTAAACTAAAGAACTTCTGCACAGCAAAAGAAACTATCATGAGAGTGAACAGGCAACCTACAGAATGGGAGTAAATTGTTGCATCTATCCACCTGGCAAAGGGCTAATATCCAGAATCTACAAGGAACATAAACAAATTTACAAAAAAAAAAAATTATCAAAAAGTGTGCAAAAGATATGAACAGACACTTCCCAAAAGAAGATATTTATGTCGCCAAAAAACATATGAAAAAAAGCTCATCATCACTGGTCATTAGAGAAATGCAAATCAAAACCACAATGAGATACCATCTCACGACAGATAGAATGGTGATCATTAAAAATCAGGAAACAACTGATGCTGGAGAGGATATGGAGTAATAGGAATAGTTTTACACTGTTGGTGGGTGTGTATATTAGTTTAACCATTGTGGAAGACAGTGTGGCGATTCCTCGAGGATCTAGAACCAGAAATACCATTTGACCCAGCAACCCCATTATTAGGTATATACCCAAAGCATTATAAATCATTCTACTAGAAAGACACATGCACACATATGTTTATTGCAGCACTGTTCACAATAGCAAAGACTTGGAACCAACCCAGATGTCCATCAATGATAGACTGGAT
>NW_012108141.1:6966254-6968718 GCF_000951045.1 Mandrillus leucophaeus | reverse complement strand
AAAAAAAAGTTAAAAATTAGCCAGGCATGATGGCATGCATGCCTGTAGTTCCAGCTACTCAGGAGGTTGAAGTGGAAGGATTCCTTGAGCCCAGGAGATTGCAGTAAGCTATGATCTATGATCATGCCTGTGCATTCCAGCCTAAGCAATTGAGTCAGACCCATTCCCTCGTCTCAAAAAGCTTAGAATAATGAATATTGAATTGCACAAATTATTAACTCAGTGCAATATAGAAGGTGGATCTGTGGACATGCTTAGAGTTATGTGTTTATTTTAATTTCTGACTGCATTTTGCCTCCAAATAATCATTCATTTAGAACAGAAAATTTTACAGTAGATTAATGAAACCTAAAACACAGTTACCCTAAAGACTGAAGAAAGGAAGAAAGCCCAAGAACCATAAACACACTATCCAGACATTAGAGCAACAGAGTTTACAGAAAATTCCATGAGAAATCTTCATTGACCAATAAATACCACCAAAATATCTGCTCTAACTGAGTAAAAATCCCAGGTGCCTTTATCCTGAGGGCATAAAAATATAACTGAATGCACTTTAACTATCTTGAACAAAGGCAATTAAAAAGACACATCAAGATTTTTAAAACATGAATTCAATAATGTATTGCTATTATTGAACATATTAATCTTTAAGCTTTAAGAAATTGCCCATCATTCCCCAGTACTGCAATGCCATGGAGCTTTTTATCAGGTTAGCCATAATTTGGGCAGATTGTATAACCCAAATGTCATAACTGCAGAGCAAGCATCTGAAATAAAATCAGCTCAATGCATTAGTTCTTTCCCACCACTGTGTGTGTGGTATACATATATACACACACACACACACATACTTATATATACATACATATATACACACATACATATATACATACATATATATACACATATATATATACACATGCATGCCCACATATATATAAACACACATTACAGATGTATGAACAAATAGGACACAAACTTGATGGCAGTAAATAATTGTATAGAACACTCATATGAAATGTCCAGCAAGAAAAGACTACTACACTATTGTTTAACAATAATAACATCTTAGACTACGAAAATTTTTTCAATATAAGAATTTAGTATTTCAAGTGATAGACAATGGTTTTGGTGAAAACATTTTTAAAATGCACTGTATGCTTCAAACACATTTTAATGTAAAATGAAGTTTTTCTTGATACTATCCTTTTATTATACAAAGCACTGTATCCTTGTGTTACATTCAAAACAAATATAAATAGAAGTGCTAATATTTTTTTTTCCATGCACTTTACTTACTCATCTTTCTGTCCCTCTGAGGTATGTATTCGGGGAATACTGATATGGACAATGAGAAGACATTGTGATTTTTGAACAGGAGAATGGCATTGACAGATGAATGTGCTATAGCGTTCACCTTGGGTAGAGAATAAATTTGCGTAGACGACATTATAGATCAGTAGGGAGGCCATTTGTAATTTTTAAAGTTTTTTACTGCATACATAATCCAGCTGAGTAAAAATGAAGCCCTGAACTACAACAGAGGGATGCAGAAAAGGAGACCGATGGCAAAGGAAACATCACTAAAAATGGAGAGGTGAGGAGGAGATGGCTTTAGGATATCTCCTATGTGCCTTACCTGAACCAGCAGACAGTAGCTCTGCCATTAGTCAAAATGTGGGAGAGAAAGAGGTGGTTTTGGATAAGTATGAAAAACTATGCATTCAATTTTATGTATATCTGATATACAAGTGTGCATACAGCTGAATACAGAGGTTTGGACCTGAGAAAAGAAATGTAGGATGGAAACTATCACTTCACAGTTTTAAGCAGACAACATAAGGCAGGGTACATTGTCTCTAAATTGACAGGAGAAATACAAGAGGAGAGACTCTACTTCTTTTATTAACAACTTTCATAGATTAGCTTACTATACTACCCGACTCCCCACGTGGAAAACATGGAGCATGAACATGCAATTCCAAGGCAATAAGGCATAGGTAAGTCAACTCTGCACTGGAGGCGAGTCAGATTTGGGAACTCAAGTTTATTTGTATGCTGCTGGGGAGAACTTCCCTAGGATATCTCTTCAGAGAAAACTCTGGACACCAAAACAAGGAGGGCCAAGCACCAGAGAGGAATGAGGGAGCACTAGAGGCAGCACAGAGACATGAGAAGTCACTAGTCAACACAGTGTGAGAAAATGACCAGGAAGGGAACCAGGACTTGAGGGTTCATATGATGCATTCAATGTGTTTTGACCATTCTTGTATTCACTGAAAATATTTTTGTGATTGTTAAAGTTAGTTATTAAAATATTTCAATATCCTATTCAAACAAAGCCTATTCACAATGCATATACAAGAGATAAGGAATACTGTAAAACAACCCTGTGTGACCAGCACCGACTTAGACATTCCCAGTCCAGTTGTTGTCCCCTATTTACCCTCCCTGATTACAC
>NW_012108141.1:6960494-6963989 GCF_000951045.1 Mandrillus leucophaeus | reverse complement strand
AGGGACATGGATCAAGCTGGAAACCATCATTTTCAGCAAACTAACACAGTAACAGAAAACCAAACACCGCATGTTCTCACTCATAAGGGGTTGAACAATGAGAACACATGGACATAGGAGAGGAATATCACACACAGGGGTCTTTCAGTGGTTGTGGGGCTAGGGGAGGGATAGCATTAGGAGAAATACCTAATGTAGATGATGGGTTGATGGGTGCGTCAAACCACCATGGTACGTGTATACCTATGTAACAAACCTGCATGTTCTGCACATGTATCCCAGAACTTAATGTATAATAATATTTTTTTAAAACATACCTCAATGGTCCTGTAATAATAAGTCTTTTTTAAGTATCAAACTGCAACAATAATTTGATTTGTATCAATTTTTAAATGCCTTAAAATGAACAATGCAAACAGTGGAATAGCCAAGAATATAAAGTTACATTTAAAAATCTGAGCTGTGCATTGGGTTATGCATATTCAAAATGATGTTGAACAATTTACTGCAGCTGTTCATTATGGGCAGATGAGAGGAAATCATTTAAGCAACTTCCAGCCACCTGACTTCCACCTTTGACTAGAAGAAGCAAGAGAAGCAAGAGCAGCTCTTCAAACAGAGAGCAAGGAGATGGTTTGCATGCCAATAAGTGGAGAAGGGTGAAAAGTGTAAGTTTCTTTGTGATATATGTGAATAGTTTCAGAAAATGAAGTTGGCAGCTGCCCAGTTTTCCTCTTGGGGCCCCATGTTTATAATTCCAGTAGCTAACATTCACATAATTACAATTGCAATTTCACTTTGAGAATATTGTTGGGCTTCTTTTGTGCCTGATCGTCTGAACAGCTGTGTCTTCAAGATGAAGTGTCTACTCACTGTTTCAAATATTTTAAGAAAATAGAATAAGAATCATATCTGGTACCATTATTAAAATGAAAAAAAAGACATATTCCCATGCTCTTGAAAAATGAGGGGGTTTCTCTTTTATTTGCTCTTCAAGAACAACACATGCAAAGCATCTGTGGAGCCAACACAGCTGCAGAACCCACTTACCATACCAATTCTGTCTACCCATTCTAGCTTTTATAGACTCGAGTTTAAGACATAAAATACATTTCCTGTCATGATTCCAGAATGTTTATTTTTAAATCAGTATTTCAGTCACATTGTATCTGGCACCAATAGACGATAGCTTATCTTTGTATTTTTCAGTGTTACCTTTACCTCATCTTAAATATTTTCTTTCCATAATGTGAGAGAGATTGCTTAGCCAGAAATTAGATTACTGGAAATAGTAAATGCATAAGCAATATGTTATAGATAATTAAATGGATAACACCTATTGTAGTCGATCAGTCTCATTGAAAGTTTTGACTGTCTGTCATTTATTCTGTATAGTACACAAACTTCTAGGGAATTATTTATAAATAAAAGTAATAGATTAAGTATTATTAATTAACTGGCATCACCTTAGAATTCACTCTTAATGCCTTTTATTAAAATATTATATTTTGTGGGTCTGACTAAAGGGACTAGGAAATAAAAGTGTGTGGATGTTTGTTACTTCAACAGATAAAATTACCTATTTTAATTTTTAAAAAATAATACGTTAGAATAGCTAGGTCTGATGGTTCCTACCTATAATTCCAGCACTTTGGGTGACCAAGGCAAGAGGATCATTTGAGGCTAGGAGTGCCTGAGCCATATAAAGAGATCTCGTCTCTACAAAAAAAGAAAAAAGAAAAAAGAAAAAAAAAGTTAAAAATTAGCCAGGCATGATGGCATGCATGCCTGTAGTTCCAGCTACTCAGGAGGTTGAAGTGGAAGGATTCCTTGAGCCCAGGAGATTGCAGTAAGCTATGATCTATGATCATGCCTGTGCATTCCAGCCTAAGCAATTGAGTCAGACCCATTCCCTCGTCTCAAAAAGCTTAGAATAATGAATATTGAATTGCACAAATTATTAACTCAGTGCAATATAGAAGGTGGATCTGTGGACATGCTTAGAGTTATGTGTTTATTTTAATTTCTGACTGCATTTTGCCTCCAAATAATCATTCATTTAGAACAGAAAATTTTACAGTAGATTAATGAAACCTAAAACACAGTTACCCTAAAGACTGAAGAAAGGAAGAAAGCCCAAGAACCATAAACACACTATCCAGACATTAGAGCAACAGAGTTTACAGAAAATTCCATGAGAAATCTTCATTGACCAATAAATACCACCAAAATATCTGCTCTAACTGAGTAAAAATCCCAGGTGCCTTTATCCTGAGGGCATAAAAATATAACTGAATGCACTTTAACTATCTTGAACAAAGGCAATTAAAAAGACACATCAAGATTTTTAAAACATGAATTCAATAATGTATTGCTATTATTGAACATATTAATCTTTAAGCTTTAAGAAATTGCCCATCATTCCCCAGTACTGCAATGCCATGGAGCTTTTTATCAGGTTAGCCATAATTTGGGCAGATTGTATAACCCAAATGTCATAACTGCAGAGCAAGCATCTGAAATAAAATCAGCTCAATGCATTAGTTCTTTCCCACCACTGTGTGTGTGGTATACATATATACACACACACACACACATACTTATATATACATACATATATACACACATACATATATACATACATATATATACACATATATATATACACATGCATGCCCACATATATATAAACACACATTACAGATGTATGAACAAATAGGACACAAACTTGATGGCAGTAAATAATTGTATAGAACACTCATATGAAATGTCCAGCAAGAAAAGACTACTACACTATTGTTTAACAATAATAACATCTTAGACTACGAAAATTTTTTCAATATAAGAATTTAGTATTTCAAGTGATAGACAATGGTTTTGGTGAAAACATTTTTAAAATGCACTGTATGCTTCAAACACATTTTAATGTAAAATGAAGTTTTTCTTGATACTATCCTTTTATTATACAAAGCACTGTATCCTTGTGTTACATTCAAAACAAATATATAGAAGTGC
This sequence comes from Mandrillus leucophaeus, assembly GCF_000951045.1. Taxonomy (NCBI): domain Eukaryota; kingdom Metazoa; phylum Chordata; class Mammalia; order Primates; family Cercopithecidae; genus Mandrillus; species Mandrillus leucophaeus. The sequence continues at coordinate 6,960,974 of NW_012108141.1, read as the reverse complement.
TAATATTTTTTTTTCCATGCACTTTACTTACTCATCTTTCTGTCCCTCTGAGGTATGTATTCGGGGAATACTGATATGGACAATGAGAAGACATTGTGATTTTTGAACAGGAGAATGGCATTGACAGATGAATGTGCTATAGCGTTCACCTTGGGTAGAGAATAAATTTGCGTAGACGACATTATAGATCAGTAGGGAGGCCATTTGTAATTTTTAAAGTTTTTTACTGCATACATAATCCAGCTGAGTAAAAATGAAGCCCTGAACTACAACAGAGGGATGCAGAAAAGGAGACCGATGGCAAAGGAAACATCACTAAAAATGGAGAGGTGAGGAGGAGATGGCTTTAGGATATCTCCTATGTGCCTTACCTGAACCAGCAGACAGTAGCTCTGCCATTAGTCAAAATGTGGGAGAGAAAGAGGTGGTTTTGGATAAGTATGAAAAACTATGCATTCAATTTTATGTATATCTGATATA
>NW_012108141.1:6950494-6957994 GCF_000951045.1 Mandrillus leucophaeus | reverse complement strand
GAGATGGGTAGAGACATTTAGGTCTCAGGTAGTTCGTCCCCATGGTTACATTAGAGACTCTTTAAAAAGTTTAAGTGCCAGTCATCTGTGGTCAAATAAAATCTGACACATCAAATAGGATAACCTTTGTGTAAGTCATTAAGATCGTGTTCTGGAAAAATAATTTTGAATATTAAAAGATGCTAAAGAGATATGCTAAAGAACTGAAGAAAAATGATGTATCAATATAATTTTATGAGACTATGGTTTGTAAAAGGTAGTTTACAGAGTCTTTTTGTACATATAAAAGTTATATCCTACAAAGTACTTTCTGGATAGTAGGATAAAAAATATTTTTAATTGATGTTTTTACATTTATTAATTTAAAAATGTCATTTTAAAAATTGTGTTTCTTGATGCACAAAAATTATAATTCCCAAAATATGGATGTTTGAATTCTGCAAATTCTTACAAATATTGACTTTCCTAACATATTTTAGATAATTCTACATATAAACAGTATTCATATTTTCTTGGGCTATATGCATTTTACAAAACACTTCTGTATGATTAAACTATTTTGTCACTATTTTGCATATTTACAAAGTAAGTTAACTTCTCAACTGAAAGCCAGGAGAGCATTGAAAAAAAAAAAAATAAAACAGTACTCCTTCCTATTAATCATGTACAAAAATGAATGTCCACTTTAAGAAGAACATTTTCTTTAATGATTTATGAAGAAAACTCCCTAATACCTAAAGAAGACATTTCACTTAAAGTTACATAAAACTGAAACATGACAACAATTTGGAATCCTTCAAAATTATTTAAAATCCAATTTTAGTTTCCTTTTAACAACAAACAATTTGAGCAAACATTTTCTTTTATGTACAAAAAAGTTAATTTTAATTTTGCCTTTCATTTTATTTAGGAATGACACAGTTTTTGATCTAAAAGTTTATTAATTTTTTTACTTTAGGTAAGTTCTTTCAAGATACCAATTTAATGATGCAATTTCTGAAAATAAAGAAATGCAACTAATGAAATAAAAGGAAATAAATATTTCTTATTAAATTTTATTAATTTGGAATTTACTTTTAAAAATCAACAAGAACTGCCAGAAAAATGAAATAAAATTGTTTCATTAAGTTCATGACTGATTTTGCATTACACCCTTTCAGTATTGCTATCTCTGCTTCTAGTCTCTTCTCACTTCAAACAAAGCCCTCTAAGTAGCCCCAACATGTGTATACTTCAAATGGAAATAAAGTGTCATCTCATCTATGAAGAAGCTTTGCAATAAGCAGAACCAGTCATTATTTTACAGGTTCTCCTGTAACACTTTATACCTATCTTAACAGATGTTCCATAAATTATCATTTCTAGACTCAAGGACCATCAGTACCTAAAATAACCGACTTACTTAAAAGTTCCAACACTTTGGCTTTCGGGTAGCTCCCTTCTTCTCCTGACCCCCAGTTTCTTCCCTCTGTAATACTTTCTGCGCTCCTCCTATCGCCCTTTGTTAGTCTAGTTTCCGCCCTCTGAAACGACCTTTCCCTCTAGCTGTATACCAGAAACTGCTTATTTTAAGCTGCAGTTTAAACCACACTTTCTAGGTGAAGTCTCTCTTATCTTCTTAGTGAGAAGTAAACTCATCATCCATCTATCTCCTTTGTGTCAATTTGATGTTGTCCACTGTTGTTTCTTGAAAGCTTGCACAGAGTTTTAACCATTTTTGTACATCCTAAAATGGAGAATTTGAAACATCTTCTGATAAACACTTTTCATATGGAAACTTTTATAGATCCCCAATATATTAAAATATGCTTTAGAATTTTTTGGTTGGGCTTGCAGTCATAATTCTAACTTAAATTATTGTTAATCAGTAAAAATAATGAGGCTGTTATGAAAGATATTTGAAATGAGAAAATCTGAGTAACTTTTGCTATCCCATCTATCAGCTGTATATTTTTACTTATTTCTCAATTTTCTTTGGGTAGTATAATATTAAGAAAATCATGTTTCATACAAGGAAATTGCAAATAGTAATTGATTTTAACACCTTGCCTTTATATCAGGATTTTTCAATTACATTGTCCCAGAACCATGAAAGAAGAGTGAAATGAACTCTCAAAGTTGAACTACAGTAGAAATCCTCTTAATCTGACACAGCTGGACTGTCATTAGTGAGTTTGTTAAAGGAACAGTTAAGGAGAGGATCACACAAAGCATAATTTTTAATGTAAAACACACAAATGTCCAAGTAGTTACCATTTTAAAACCATAAATAAGGTCTTTTCTGGGCAAGTGAGTGCTCCTCAGAGTTTCTTATAATCTTTCTTATACAAATTACCTTCAACGCATCATTTATAAATTACAGTATCAACTTCTGGAAAGCATAGCAGGGACCTAAAGGTACTTTTTCAGTGACTTGCTCATGAAAATCATCTAGATGTTTATGATTCTCGCTCCAATAATGTGCAATTATTTTTCCACACCTAATTTAACCACAATTTTAGCCAAAACTTTCCAAAACATTAACTTTTCTTGAAAACTTTTTTTTTTTCTTTTTTGAGACAGAGTATCACTCTGTCACCTAGGTTAGAGTGCAGTTGCACGATCTCAGCTTACTTCAACCCCCACCTCCTGGGTTCAAGTGATTCTCTTGCCTCAGCCTCCCAGATAGCTGGAACTGCAGGTGTGTGCTGCCATGCCCAGCTAATTTTTAGTAGAGATGGGGTTTCACCATGTTGGGCAGGCTGGTCTCAAACTCCTGATCTCAGGTGATCCACCCACCTTGGGCTCCCAAAGTGCTGGGATTACAGGCGTGAGCCACTGTGCCCAGCCTAGAAATATTTCTTTTTGCTCTCACATTTCATCAGCTTTTATGACATTTGATTCAATTACATGAATAATTAAATATTAAATTTAATAGTAAATAAAAATAACAACTAGCATAAACATGTTTGGAAACAAATGTGAATGACTCTTAATTAGCATACACCACAATTTAAAAAGGCAGAGTGCATAGGCAGCAAGCAGTATCCCACTAAGTGTGAGCATTTATTCAAGCATAGGCATCAGTCAGTGGGTTTCAGTGAAAATGGGTCCTTTCGTTGTCTAGTGAATCACTAGGCACAGATTCAGAGACTTTCTATTATACTAATTATTTAGCAATATTTGGACTCCACATCTTAAATACAAAATGCAGAGAAAATGAATGCCTATGAAATCTATTTAGGATATCACCTTACTACATGCCATTAAAACATTACTTGATATTGTTTAAATGACTACAATGACAAGAGCATGCACCAAACAGATGTGTCTGAGACTTGACTGATGTTTGATTAAGCTCCATGAAGTATGCTGAAATCTTCCATTAATTAATTTAATAAATATTTATTGACTCCCAAAACATGTAACCAACAGTGCTAGGTTCTGGGAGTATAATGGTAAAAAGATTCATTCCTTTCTAGAACTGATGTTTTGGAGTGGCAGTCTCCAAACTGTTTGTAAACATATTGCTACTAGTAAAAATACTTGAGGATTATCTATATCTAAATCTATATCTATCTACATCTATATGTACATCTATATCCATTTATCTATTTAAAATACACACACACACACACACACACACACACACACACACACACACAAAGAATTGGAAAACCTAGTCCAAACCTAGTTTCAAACATATTTTTCTAACTTATATATTTTAAAACTACACTGCCAGATTGAAGAATATGTTCTAAAACTGATTAATCCATTTGACATTTATATCACTTTATTAGCACAACTAAATATGGCATATCTTTTGGGAGGAGAAGTAAAAAGAGTATAGAGAAAGAGAAGTAACAGGAGAAGGGAGATAAGGGAAGGTGGAAAGAACAAACTATCAAGATTTGTTATGTTTTCTCAAAATTTCTTATGTTTTCTTGTGTCTAGGATTGAGAGAAGACAATGGATTCTATAAATAAGAATCATTGTGCATTTTTTAGGAATAAATGTGATACATGACCTTGTTTTCTGATAAATTTTTAAAAATGTTTGGATTGCTTTTATTCTAACCTTTTAAAGATACTTAAAAATTAAACTGGCTTATATAAGATAGTTAATACAGAATTTATAAACATGAAACTGAGAATAAAGCTTCTATTGGAATTAATTGTAGTACTCTTGTTCTGCACAGTAGATCCATTGTAATTAGCTGATTAGAAATTAGGGTAATATGACTCTAGCAATCATCAATTTAAATTGGATACAGAAGGCCAGCACTGGTGGATACTGTTCAGTGACAGTAAAGCCATAGACAAAGAATTTCCAGGCTGACAAAATATCACATCTGGGCAAAGCATGCCTGCCCCTTTCTTTTTCTTTTATTTAACAAATATTGCACAGGATGAAGGAATGTCAAGGCTCTAGTACAGATGTAGAACACATGCATTTGTACCAGCTCAAAGCAAGATGACAGACACTGGAGACACTGTTGTGGCTTGGCAGTTAAAATTGTTCATTTCCATTAACTTGTGGTTCAAAGATACTATCACATTTAGGGAAGGGAAGGATATTGCCTTTTTGGTGACTGGTGTCTTAAAAGCTAAGTCTTAAAAACTAACAGTGGAAAGAACCACATATTTCAAGATTATGCTAAATGTCAAATTTTTCAAACTGAGAGAAATTCAGTCACAGCAAAACACAAGTTCTAAACAAAAATTCATTGCAGATACATCTACCAAGCACTTTTCCCAATTCTACTTGATATTGTTTGTGAGAAGAGGCACGATAAGCACTTGACCTTATAAGTCATAAAGACCTTGGAAAATATGCTATGTAAGAGAAAGAACACCACATGATAGGGGCCAAACATTTCTTCCCAACCTCAAAAATATTCCAAGAGACAGGAAGCTATTTAAACTGCCTGAAGTTCTATCAGTTCTTCCTTTTTTTTCCTAGTTATTTTGCATTGTAAGTTAGATAGTATGCAACATAAGCATCTTAAATTATAAATATGGCTAACTTTTCTTGAGCACTGAATGTGCTAGTTACTGTCCTAAGGTAAATATTTGTGTGTTTATGTGTATGTACGTGTGTGTGTGTGGATAACTTGACATAGATACAAATGGATACACACACATATATATATGTGCATTTATGTATTAAATCTGTGAATATAGATATTTTATTGTAGAGTATTAACAGATACATTTTTATTCTCCCAACATCAAGAGGTAGATTAGGTTAATATTTTCCATTTAAAAAAGAAAAAACTAAGGCTAAAAGAAGGTAGGTAGACAGAGCTTGGTGCTGTATACCTCTAAAACCTATGATTCTCAACTGCAACGCTATACTCCATGCAAGTTTTGACTTAAATACAGATAAACACACAGAATCTAGATAATTTGTCAAATGACCTGCAGTTTTTCACGTGACTTTTATTCCTCTTTATTATATATAGAGTTTATTATACCATTCCAGTCCCTAAAGTCAGCAAAAATTGTTTCTAATTAATATCAATTCCTCCAGCCTTCACTGTATCCCAAGATCAGACCCTGAAAAAAAGGAAAAAATTAAAAAGAGGATCCCAAGTATTTAAAAATAATATTCTTTGATGATTCCCAGTATTTACTTTGTCTGGATAATAGAAAACATGACAAGGAAGTAGGAGGAAGTTGGCAAGTATATATACAAATAAATAACCAGTTTTTTCATCTTAAATGTAAAGGTCAAATTATGCACTCATCTTTACACTAATCCTTCTACATATCTCAATGTTTGTATATTTCTCTTATGCTTATAATATCAATGCTAAAAATGATAAATTTTAAGAAATATTGATAAACTTTTGAATTTTTATGAAAGTTCATCTGTTTATTTATTGAACAAATATTTATGAAGTAACATACTTGGTTTTAAATACTAGACATACAATGCTGAAAAAAACAGTTGAAAATTCTGCTAGAATGCAGAGATGTTAATCAAATCATACAAACAAATGTCAACTTTTATTATGACAGTAACTAAGAAGGAGAAGTATATGGTGCAATGAGAACTGAAACAATGAAAATTTGCTTAGCCTAAAAAATCCAGGTAAGCTGCTCTGAGAAAGTAATGCTTGAACTGATATCTTAAGGTTGAATAGGAGGTAACCAGGTAAAAAATATGGGAATGAAACATCTCCCTCACCCCGCAATAGAAACTGTATGTGGTAAAGCTCAGGGATAACAGAGAGCTTTGCCAAAACATGAACTAATGAAGGTCAATGTAGCTAGAACACTGTAGCAAGAAAGCAAGGACTATAGAGACATAGCCTAGACCCTTGTATTAGACATATTATCCTAAGAGCATTGAGAAATCATTCATGAATTCAAAGCAGTATCAAAACATTTAACTACACTCCAAAGAATGTGAGGGGAATGGATAGGTATAGAATAAATGATTGGTAGACTAGTTAGGAGGATATGGGAGTGACACAGAAATGGAAGTAAAATCAACAGGACCTGATGGTAAACTGAGAATGAGGGATGAGAAAGAGGGAGTTACTAAGAGTAGATTACCTTAGTAATCTACTAAGTAGATGATAGTACTATTCATTAAGAGGGTAAACATTGGAAAATACTGGTGGGAAAGACCAGGAGTTTAGCCTGAGAAACTTTGGGTTTGAAATGTTTGATCTAGTAAAGAGGACCTGTAAAGTAAGGTACTCTGAAACTCAGGGATGAAGTCTGGACTGAAAAATACGGGTTGGGTAAGATTTCTGATGGGGGCTAGTGCATCATAGAAGCTAGGTTAATAAAATCTTACAAGAAGACGGGTATGATTAATACTACTGAAAGATAAGTAAGTGTAGAGGTGAAAAATAACTTGCATCTAATATTCTTTTTTTCTGCTCATATTTTTACTATGAATTGGGCATTTTAAAAACTTAATTCATTTCACATTGAAGCCTAAGGATTATTGCCTTGTAAGGACAGACAGTAGACTTGGAGTCACACATGGGACCATTCCAGAGGCAGCAGCTTCCCTGGAATAAAATTCTTCTAAAGAGTACGCAAAAATCTACTCAAGGAACAGGAGCTGGAATTCTCTAAACATTCTGCTCATCTGAATTAGACTTCATAGAACACTTAGACAAATAGTTATATTGTCTCCACCCGAATTACTAATTGATCCGTAATGCCACAGGGACACAGAAAGAGGCAAATAGGATAGTAATAAAAAAAAAGTCCAAGATGTGCTAAGTGTCAAAAAAGATTATTTTAATGGAAATAACTACTGAATGAAATTGTTAGGTCTAGGTTCTAATGTTCGGTGTGTTACCCAAATATATATTGAGTGTTTCACAGAGTCTCTAGATGTTTTCGATTTTTAGTCTTGAATTTTAAGAAGTGTACTCATTAACCTGAGTGAAAATGAAACAATAAAACAATGAGAAGATCTATAAAAATAAACCTGCTAATCCCTCCATAACCCTTCCATACTTCACCCCTTCCAGTAATCAATGCCAACAGTTTG
>NW_012108141.1:6947481-6950444 GCF_000951045.1 Mandrillus leucophaeus | reverse complement strand
TAATATCAATTCCTCCAGCCTTCACTGTATCCCAAGATCAGACCCTGAAAAAAAGGAAAAAATTAAAAAGAGGATCCCAAGTATTTAAAAATAATATTCTTTGATGATTCCCAGTATTTACTTTGTCTGGATAATAGAAAACATGACAAGGAAGTAGGAGGAAGTTGGCAAGTATATATACAAATAAATAACCAGTTTTTTCATCTTAAATGTAAAGGTCAAATTATGCACTCATCTTTACACTAATCCTTCTACATATCTCAATGTTTGTATATTTCTCTTATGCTTATAATATCAATGCTAAAAATGATAAATTTTAAGAAATATTGATAAACTTTTGAATTTTTATGAAAGTTCATCTGTTTATTTATTGAACAAATATTTATGAAGTAACATACTTGGTTTTAAATACTAGACATACAATGTTGAAAAAAACAGTTGAAAATTCTGCTAGAATGCAGAGATGTTAATCAAATCATACAAACAAATGTCAACTTTTATTATGACAGTAACTAAGAAGGAGAAGTATATGGTGCAATGAGAACTGAAACAATGAAAATTTGCTTAGCCTAAAAAATCCAGGTAAGCTGCTCTGAGAAAGTAATGCTTGAACTGATATCTTAAGGTTGAATAGGAGGTAACCAGGTAAAAAATATGGGAATGAAACATCTCCCTCACCCCGCAATAGAAACTGTATGTGGTAAAGCTCAGGGATAACAGAGAGCTTTGCCAAAACATGAACTAATGAAGGTCAATGTAGCTAGAACACTGTAGCAAGAAAGCAAGGACTATAGAGACATAGCCTAGACCCTTGTATTAGACATATTATCCTAAGAGCATTGAGAAATCATTCATGAATTCAAAGCAGTATCAAAACATTTAACTACACTCCAAAGAATGTGAGGGGAATGGATAGGTATAGAATAAATGATTGGTAGACTAGTTAGGAGGATATGGGAGTGACACAGAAATGGAAGTAAAATCAACAGGACCTGATGGTAAACTGAGAATGAGGGATGAGAAAGAGGGAGTTACTAAGAGTAGATTACCTTAGTAATCTACTAAGTAGATGATAGTACTATTCATTAAGAGGGTAAACATTGGAAAATACTGGTGGGAAAGACCAGGAGTTTAGCCTGAGAAACTTTGGGTTTGAAATGTTTGATCTAGTAAAGAGGACCTGTAAAGTAAGGTACTCTGAAACTCAGGGATGAAGTCTGGACTGAAAAATACGGGTTGGGTAAGATTTCTGATGGGGGCTAGTGCATCATAGAAGCTAGGTTAATAAAATCTTACAAGAAGACGGGTATGATTAATACTACTGAAAGATAAGTAAGTGTAGAGGTGAAAAATAACTTGCATCTAATATTCTTTTTTTCTGCTCATATTTTTACTATGAATTGGGCATTTTAAAAACTTAATTCATTTCACATTGAAGCCTAAGGATTATTGCCTTGTAAGGACAGACAGTAGACTTGGAGTCACACATGGGACCATTCCAGAGGCAGCAGCTTCCCTGGAATAAAATTCTTCTAAAGAGTACGCAAAAATCTACTCAAGGAACAGGAGCTGGAATTCTCTAAACATTCTGCTCATCTGAATTAGACTTCATAGAACACTTAGACAAATAGTTATATTGTCTCCACCCGAATTACTAATTGATCCGTAATGCCACAGGGACACAGAAAGAGGCAAATAGGATAGTAATAAAAAAAAGTCCAAGATGTGCTAAGTGTCAAAAAAGATTATTTTAATGGAAATAACTACTGAATGAAATTGTTAGGTCTAGGTTCTAATGTTCGGTGTGTTACCCAAATATATATTGAGTGTCTCACAGAGTCTCTAGATGTTTTCGATTTTTAGTCTTGAATTTTAAGAAGTGTACTCATTAACCTGAGTGAAAATGAAACAATAAAACAATGAAAAGATCTATAAAAATAAACCTGCTAATCCCTCCGTAACCCTTCCATACTTCACCCCTTCCAGTAATCAATGCCAACAGTTTGTATCGTTTTATATTGTTTTTCATAGTAATAACACGACATACAAAAACACACACAAAGCACATGTTTTGTTTGTTTTTAAAAAACCATGGATCACAATAAGCACATTTCTCTGTAAGTGGCTTTTCTGATTTGACAAAAGCATATTGAATATCCCTCAAGTATAACATATATAAATCTAACTTAAATTTATTTTCTAATAATTACACTAGTATTCCCCAGTGTGAAAACACTATGATGCATTCAACTACTTTGCTATTGATAGACATTAGAGGTACTGAAACTTGCATCTTAGAATTCACATAATGTAGAAATCAATATCTCACATAAATACTAAAGCATCCTGTACTGCCTCATGTTGTAAATATCTGTGAAAAGAGCATATTACATTATAACATGGATTTATTCTAAAGATTTTTCTCTTTTAAGCTCATTATAAAATAACATATTTCTGATTATTGATGGAAGTTATACAAAAAACTCATTCGCAGCTAATTTCCTTCATTCTTACTTCCCTGTAGTGAAAGGGTAACTAAGCAGTAAAAACAGACTCCTTAAGTTCCCATGATCAAATCTACCAATCCTTGCAGCTGCGCCCATAAATACTGCTTCCCCTTATCATATAGGATGAATCACCCATCTTTGTATCCAAGGCCAAGCTCTCCAACTTATGTGCTAGATACCATTGCCCCTCACCTACTCAAAGACATTACTCTAGAAATTCTCCCATCTACTTCATCATCATTCTTTCTTCTCCAGTTGATTTTCCATCAATATACAAGTATATCCTGCAATTTAATCTACTTCAAAACAAACATCCCATTTCCTCTTGATCCACTGGCCCATTTATCCACAATCCTTTATAGCAAACTCCTCTAATAAGTAGCATAGTTGTCCATATTCATTCCTTCTTCTCTTTTAGCAGTTCTTCTCTTATTTCTTGATCCCACTCTAATCAGA
>NW_012108141.1:6934729-6943226 GCF_000951045.1 Mandrillus leucophaeus | reverse complement strand
GGTTCAAGTGATTCTCCTGCCTCAGTCACCTGAGTAGCTGGGACTACAGGCACGTGCCACCACACCCAGCTAATTTTTGTATTTTTAGTAGAGTTGGGGTTTCAACATGTTGGCCAGTATGGTCTCAATCTCTTGACCTCCTGATCCACCCGCCTCAGCCTCCCAAAGTGCTAGGATTATGAGTGTGAGCCACCACCCCCGGCCAACTATTTACTTTTAATTAAATTGTCAAGATAGGTACTGGCAATTCTAGCACTGTGGATCACAAAAGTTCTTATTAATTTGTGAAATGCCTAAATGGAATTAATTTGATTCTCTCACAAACCATTTTTCCCTGACTTCCCTAGTGTAATTAATAAGACACCATTAATTTCCATAAACAACTAGGATATTCAGAAGCACACTTAAATCCAAATTTAATCAGTTGCCAATGCCTATGAGGTTTTATGTTCACCATATCCCCTCCAACCAGATGCCTTGGCCTGTATCCTTCCATAGCTTTACACTGTTAACAGATTAACCTCCCTGAACTAGAAGACTGAGCATGGTATTTTGCAATTGATAAATGTTATTAACTCCCCAAAAGCAACAGATGAAATACAGAGTCCTCAGACGGGCCTTTAAGGCCATACTAAACGCAGAACCTTTCTGCCCCATTACCTTCATATGGTGACTCCTAAATATCAGTGAAACAGAAACATTCATTTTTCCTGAAGTAGGTACGTGCATTCATGCAGCAGCGTCACTGATTTTACAGATTTATCTTTACCCAGAATGACCCATTCATTAAGTACTTGTCAAATTGTACTTCACGTGATTTTACCTTAAACAAATTTTCCATATCTCATCTGTTTATCTCATATGCCACTTTTTTTAAAAGCATCCCTGTTTAGCCGAATGATATCTAAATGATCCCACTTTGTGGCCAAATAATGCTCACTTAGATCACATCCATGTGAGGTCCTGTGTAGTCTTTCTAATTATCCTTTGTACTCTCGTTTGAAATACAAGCTGTATGTCAATTCCTTATTGATGATTAAATTCTGTACAGCACCTAATATTTTGTGCATAACATATACTTAACTTTAAAAGTTGTTAACCTAAGTTGATAAATAGGACAAAATGTACCGCAATCTTCAGCTAAATACCGTTTTGAACATGGATTTAAAAGAAAAATAGGGTTGGGCATGGTGGCTCATGCTTGTAATCCCAGCACTTCGGGAGGCTGAGGCAGGCGGATCACCAAGTCAGGGTTCAAGACCAGCCTGGCCAACATAGTGAAACCCTGTCTCTACTAAAAATACAAAACTTAGCCCAGCATGGTGGTGTGTGCCTGTAGTCCCAGCTACTTGGGAGACTGAGTCAGGAGAATCACTTAAACCCAGGAGTTGGAGGTTGCAGTGAGCCGAGATCACGCCACTGCACTCCAGCTTGGGTGACACAGCAAGACTCTGTCTCCAAAAAGAAAAAGAAAAATAGTTTATGTAGCTAAATATGTTATGATGAATATATTAATTTTAAATAAGTGACTTTTAAAATATAGATATATGTTGTATCTGCATATATATATTCAGTTGTAAAAATATGCTTTGATGATCCAACGAAATAAACATTGCAATACGCTATCCCATAAGATGAAGTTATTCAAATTCATGTAATTCATCTAATGTCATATTTAACAGACACTAAAACTTTGTATCTATAGCGACACAATTACCCAATTTTAATTAATGCATACAGCATATTTGTTTGCATATTATTTTAACACATTCACTGAAATGTAAAATATTTTCATCTGGATTTTTGTAGAGCAAAGTAATTGATAATGTGCTCCAATGATAAATTGCAGAAGTTGTCACTTTCTATACCCAGGGGAACACTAATTAATCTTGAATAACCCTCTGAGACACAGAATATAAGCAATGTGCACATGGGAGGGAAATAATAATTCACCAGAAAATAAACACAGAGAAAAAACAGACTACGTGTAAGCAAATACAATGAATATGATAGGTGATATCTAGTGTGACTTCTGGAGTTCACTTCGGGGGAATTATGAAATTCCCAGGACTAATTCTGAAACAAGATTATATGCATTTCTCAGCATTATATGGAGAAAACCTATGAAGAGGAATTTGGGGCTGGTACTAATCTAACCACTGGCAAGGAGAATACTCTGGGAATGGCACTATTTTCATAGACTAAGCAGCATTAATCTCGGAACTTGAGATTGGATTACTTTGCCTGAGGGATATATACCTAAACAAAACAGGTGGCTTATTAAGAGGAAAGAGGGGTAAGCCTGGTTGGGCAGGCAAGCAATGCTATCTGCTAAAACAACCTGGCCTCACTCTACTATTCCAGTTTTCACCTATTGCCAGCTCTGATACACCCACATACATGCCTCCGGTATTCTAGCCAGGCCTAACGACTTACCATTTCCCCCAGCGTGTTGTAAATCAGAGCCAGCTTCATAGCCATAACTCCTGGGCAGTCACACAGCAACATGAACTCAGAAGAGCCCCACACTTAGTTTATTTATTTTTTATTGTGGTAAAATACATATAACATACACTTTACCATTTGAACCATTTTTAAGAGTAAAATTCAGTGGCATTAAGTGAATTCACATTGCAACTATCAACACCACTCATCTCCAGAACTTTCTCACCATCATAAACTGAAACTCCATGCCCATTAAAACATAATTCCCTGACTGGGCACGGTGGCTCACCTGAGGTCAAGAGTTTGAAACCAGCCTGACCAACATGGTTAAACCCCACCTCTACTAAAAATACAAAATTACCCAGGTGTGGTGGTGCATGCCTGTAATCCCAGCTACTCAGGTGGCTGAAGCAGGAAAATCCCTCGAACCCGGGAGGCGGAGGTTGCAGTGAACCGAGATGGTGCCATTGCACTCCAGCCTGGGCAACAAGAGCAAAACTCCATCTCAAAAACAAAATAAATAAATACATAAAACATAACTCCGCATTCTTCCCTCCCCTAGTACTCAGTAACCACCTTTACATTTTCTGTCTCCATGAATTTAACTACTCTAGGTACTTTGTATAAGTGGATTCACACAACACTTGTCCTTTTTCTCAAATGCGGTTTAATGATTTTCTGTCAGTGTCTTAAAACTGTCAATAATTTCAGAACAAGGGCCTTTCCATTTTCATTTTGCATGGGATTCCTCACAAATTAAATAGCTAGTCCTGCTGTGAATTTTTATAACCTCTTACCTATATATTCTCCACACCAAAAAACATCTCCACGTTCTTCTGGCCTCACCTAAATTGCATCTCCTCTGTGAAGTGAAGAGCAGACACTGCAGTCCCCTAAACCCCTTAGAGTATTTATATTTTACTCATTGAGGGCTCACTTCCCATTGCATTGTGACTCTTTGTTTTTAAATGTCTTTCTTGCTGGAGGAATTATTTGTGTCTTACTTGTGCCTGGTGCAGCACCTGGGTTATGGAATAAATTCAAAATCCATGTGTTGCAGCCCTAACTCCTGATGTATGGTATTTGGAGATGAGGCCTTTGGGAGGTAATTAGGTTTAGGTGAGGTCATGAGAGCAGGGCCCTCATAATAGGAGTAGTGCCCTTATAAGAAGAGACACCAAAGAGCTTGCTCTTGCTCTCTCTTTCTGCTCCATTAGGGCACAGGAAGAAGGTGGCAGTCTGAAAGCTAGGACAAGAACTCTCAACAGAAATCTACCACGCTTGCTCATCTCAAACGTTCAGCCTCTGGAAATGTGAGAAAATAAATTTCTGTTGTTTAAGCTGCCCCATCCATGGTATTTTGTTATGGCAGCATGAGCAGACAACCTAATACATATTGAATGCCCTAAAATATTCACTGAATGTAAGAGTGGCTGTATGCACCCATGATGGATCACACCTGGCATTGTTGGACTTTGAATTTAACAGAAACTAAAGGAGAATAACAGAACTTTCCATCATTGGAAAATATGATCATTGTGATAATCCAGAAACTCTACTCAGGGACACAATCCAGGCAGTTAAACTGTGATCTGTAACTGTGTCCTTATATTCTCAGGGAAGCATGACTCAAGTGTTGGACTCCATGTTTTAAGTCATTGAATAGGCCTGCTCTAGTGTTTCTGATTTGAGAGATCTCCAGTTCCTTTTCTTTGAAATAGGGCTACATTACTTCTGTGTATTTTTCATGTCAACCTCGCATTCTCATCAAGGGAGACCTATCAATAGACCCAAGAAGTATGGCTAAATAGGCTTCATAGCTTATATGATCACAAATTCACATATCGATAAAGTGCCTCATAATCTTCAAATGTTGAAGAAAATGTTCTCAAATTGGAGCCCGTTGGCATAAATTAATTCCCTTCCACACTCCATTACCAAAACTGAATAAAAGTTCTCCAAGTAGGGAGATCAGGATGGCACTGTGCAAAGGGCCTGCAGCAGGAAGTTGAAGTTATTTGTTTCTGGTCTACCAGCCATGCTCCTACTCTCTGTGTGACTCTGGCAATGAGGCTTTCTGAGCCTCAGTTTCTCATGTCAATAAAAAAGGATTTGATGAGCTAGATCTCCTTGAACTCCGAACACTTGAAGATTTCCTGTAGCCATCAAATTTTTCTCTCACATAAAATGCTAATTTCACGTAGAAAGTTAATAAAAAATAATTTTCTTTACTGCTAGAAATCAACGATATTTTAAATTAAATATTTTAGGATAGTTAACTTTGTGTGACAAAAGAAATACAGAGATTGTACTGACTTTAAAGGAGCCTTCTCTAGTGAAGACTTGGAAGCAAGGCAACATGACCTCAAGTTGAACTATTGTTCACACATGTTAGTTTTTGAAGGACATGATAGAGGTTATATGCTTTTGTTAATTACTCTTTTTATTATTCTTTTAAGTCATCTAATAGGCTTGTTCTACTGTTTCTGTTAGGTCCTTTTCTATGGAATGAGACTACCTTACATGTTTGCATCTTTCATGTCAACCTTGTATTCTCATTTGGGTAGCTATGACAAGTAAACGAGTTTGGCTGGTGGAGAGGCTTACATAAAATGAAATGCTATAGTGCTGGGAATTCCTCTTTAATTTTAACTTTAAACTCGATCTTTCGGTTGCATGACTGACCACCTTGTTATTACCTGTACAGAAAAAGGTTCCACCGATAGCGACTGTCTTAGGTCCACAGACCAAAGACAAATGCTGCCATTGTGCAGCCTGGTATAATCTGTCAAGGAAATGCACAGGCATTGACAACCACTTCTTTCCAAAGTAAGGGCATTTCACAGGAAAAAAATTGCATGTCTATCACGTCTCCTTTTACTGTACTTATATATCTATTATACCTTGCTGACAATGGCATATTTTTCTCATTTTCCCTATTTTGTTGGAATACAATTTAGGGGATATTATCCATACTTCTTTTAAAGACCTTCTAAAGC
The DNA here is from genome assembly GCF_000951045.1 of Mandrillus leucophaeus. Taxonomy (NCBI): domain Eukaryota; kingdom Metazoa; phylum Chordata; class Mammalia; order Primates; family Cercopithecidae; genus Mandrillus; species Mandrillus leucophaeus. The sequence continues at coordinate 6,937,782 of NW_012108141.1, read as the reverse complement.
AACACTTTATCTTTATTAAACATTATATAATGGCTCTTAGGTTCTTGATCTTTACAAAAAAATGAACAAAAGCAATTTATGATAGAACTATTCTTTGTAGCATCCATAGATGACCATAGTCTTTTTTGTTTCATAGTCTCCGTTTTATTTATTGATTCAGAGAGGAGTTTCAAGCAATTATTTGATAGGCACATTGAATGACACTTTTTTCTTTTTTTAATTATGATTATTATTTTTGCAAGCAATACTTTTTTAAAAACTTCAATTTTTTATTTTCTAATATATATCTATACCTTAATTTTCTGTACTGGTTGTGGACAAACTTTCTCTACAAGGAACAAGTAAATATTTTAGGTTTTGTTGGCCATACAGTTTCTGTTACAATTAGTCAACTTTGCTATCTGGTGCAAAAGCAGCCATAGAAAATATGTAAATGAATGAGTACAGCTGTTTACCAAATAAACATTAGGTAGGCTGGATGTGGCCCATGAGCAATTGTTTACCAGCTCCTGCTCCACCTCAGTCTGTAAGAGGTATTGTACGAGTCATAAATACAGGATACCAAGATATGTTGATTTAGAACACTTTTCTACCAGCTGTGTCACTTTGGGCATGTCTTAACTTATCTGAGCATCGTCATTTATAATTTGAAGGAGTTTAATCTAGGCAGATGTTACTGTCTCTGCACGCCATTATTATTTATCTTTATTTCGATCATAGTATTGGTCTACTTCTCCCACTCAGTAGCAATTTCCATGATGGCAAGTGACTTATCAATATTGTCCAGAGTTTTATTACCTGTAGCTAGCACTTGTCTGGCATATAATAGATACTGAATAAATGTAGATTCATTGAATGAATGATCAAATTAACTAATACGAAGAAAAAATGAAATTACTATTTTTAATAAATGTTGAATGTATATTTATTGAATGAATGAGCAAATTAAGTTATATGAAGACAAGGAGAAATTATAATTTTTAATAATAGTTTAAACCATGCTTGTTCTTGGGTAAAGGAAAACCAAACTGTTTTCAAAATAATTTTGATACAAGAAAATTATTTGTATCACAAAATGTTAATGTCATGTTGAAAAAAATGTTGTCCTAATCCAATTGAGTTGCTATTAAAAGTACCATAAACTAGATGACTATAACCAACAGGAATTTGCTTCTCACAATTCTGGAGGTTGAGAAATCTAAGATCAGGGTGCCAGCATTGTCAGGTTCTAGAGAGGCTCTTTTTCACGGTTGGAAGAGGCAAAACAGCTCTCTGGGGCCTCCTTTATAAGGGCACAAATTTGTTCGTGAGGGATCTGCCTCATGAATGATCCAGTTACCTCCCAAAATGCCTCACTGCCTAATACCAGCACACTGGATGTCAGAATGTCAACATATGAATTTGGTTGTGGGGGGCACAAATATTCAGACCGATAGCCTAAACCTATAAAATGAACTATAACATGAAACTATAGAGAAAATAATCAGATTTTCCAAAATGCTTTTACTGTTGTTCAAGTGGCTAAAGCAATCATAAACCATGATGACTCAGATTAAAAAGAGATAGTATTCGAAAGAAAATTGAAGTAAATTGACTAACTTGAAAATAATATGTTTATACAAATGAATTTATGACAGTACTTGAATACTGTAAGAGATAAAATGAAGTACCTTCTCTTTTTCAAAATGTAAGATACAGTCTTAAATATTGGAGCTGCTAAAATTATAATCTATCAAGAAGCATAAAGAAAAAAATGCTAGATTAATGGCAAATTATTAAAGAGGAAGAAAGGCAAACAATCAGGAATCCCAAAATATATTTTTTCTTTTAATATTTAGTTTGAATATTTACCAATTTCTAGACTTACTCTTTACTTTATAATTTGTACTTGATGTTTATGTAGGTATCTGTTCAAAGTATTTGCACTGAATCTCATTAAATTTATATAATTTATCAACCAAATACATATTTAAATAAATTAATATGACAAATCATATAATGCTATACCAACACAAATGGTTCTTATAAAAGTAAACTATAAAATAATGATAAAGACTACTTTTCTTATTTACCACCTGGAAACTTTTATAAATACTGAAAAATGGCAACTTTCATAAATAATAACTATAAAATCAACTAGAGACTATGACTGCTTAACATACTAAAGACTGGGCCAATTGATGTGAACATAATGTTATTTTATAATTAATTTAAACAATACTACTCTAACAAAGGAAACAACTATCTTTTATGCATAGCCCTGCAATTGATTGTACCTCTTTTATGCTTTCTAATTTTAATATTTTAACAGTCTAAATGGCATCTTCCTGTCATTAATGGAAATTGGTGAGGGTCTATTTTCATTTAAAGCCCAATTAATTTCTAAAACATCTTGCGCTGAAGTAATATGTTAACATAACTCTCAAGTATGTATGTGTAAGACAAAAATAACTTACAAGTCTGTCTATTCTTGGCATTTGTTTCATGGAAAATCTGCTATTAATGAAATCATTTCATTTAAGTACTTATAAATATAGTATGCTTCTATTGTCAATATATTACTCAATAATATGTGGATCATTAATTTCATGAATAAAATACCTTAATCCCTTGTATTTGATAATTAAACATATATACTGCACACTTCATATCTTTGTCTTTCTTTGAAATGATTCCCATGTTCATAGAAAATTAGCATTAGTTGCCACTATTTTCTAAGATATTCTAAAAATGTTTCATAAAATCAACATTTTATAATTTATTTTTAAAACACTATTCTTAATGTAGTCATCACTCTAATAACCCAGAACTTTTAAAGTATATGCTATTCACCAAATTATTAAGTAGAGAACAAATTTAAAGCATGATGTGAATTTTCCTTTTAAGACATCTTTAAAGGCAAGACTTTTCTGATAATAGAAAAGTTATCAGAATATGCATATGCAACTTTCACAGATATAGAATGATGAAGCTCACCTTGGAATGATTTTACTTTACTGTTAATTTACTGTTTATGGCTTTTCTACTCTCTGCCACAAGAAAAGAAAAGAGTA
>NW_012108141.1:6924106-6934679 GCF_000951045.1 Mandrillus leucophaeus | reverse complement strand
CAGTGAAAATAGCTGTATTCACAAAATTTTCAGTTGTTTCTATTCTTTATAATTTTTAATATATATGTTTTTTTTTTTGTTGTTGTTGTTTTTTTGTTTTTTTTTTTTCCCCCAGAGGTAGAGTCTCCAGGCTAAAGCACAATGGCACAATCATGGCTCACTGCAACCTCTGCCTCCCTGCCTCCAACAATTCCCCTGCCTCAGCCTCCCAAGTAGCTAGGACTACAGGTGCACACCATCATGCCCGGCTAATTGTTGTATTTTTAGTAGAGACCAGGTCTCACTATGTTGGTAAGGCTGGTCTTGAACTCCTGACCTCAAGTGAATCACCCATCTCAGCCTCCCAAAGTGCTGGGGTTACAGGCATGAGCCACTGTGCTTGGCCAATTTTTTATAAATTGACAGATAAAAGTGCACATATTATTGTGTACAGCACCGTGTTTGAAGTATATATACAGACAGACTAATTAGCATATGTATTCCCTCACATAACTATCTTTTTGTTGTGAGAACAGTTAACATCTAGTCTCTCAGCATTTCTCAAAAATACAATATATTATTAACTACAGTCACCAAAGTGTACAATAGAGCTCTTTAACTTATTTCTCTTGGCTAACTGAAATTGTATATTCTTTGACCAACATCTCCTCACCCTGCCTCTCAAATACCCCAGCCCCTGGTAACACTATTCTACTTTCTACTTCTGTGAGTTGAACTTTTTAAGATGCCACATATGAGCAAGATCATGTGTCTTTCTGTGCCTAGCCTATTTCACTCAACATAATGTCCTCCAGGTTAATATATGTTGTTGTAAATGACAGGATTTCCTTCCTTTTTTGTGGCTTAATAGTATTCCATTGTGTCCACATTTTTTAATCCATTCATTCAGTGATAGAAACGTATGTTGATTTCATATATTGGCTTTTGTGAGTAATTCTGCAATAAACATGAAAGTAAAATCTTTTCATCATACTGATTTCATATCTTTAGCTATATATCCAGTAGTGGGATTGCTTGATTACATGGCAGTTTTATTTTTAATTTTTTGAGGAACTTCCATACTGTTTTCCATAATGGCTGCATCAATTTACATTCTCACCAACAGCGTGCAAGGGTTCCCTCTACTTCATATCTTATCAGCACTTATCTGTTACCTTGAAGATAGGCATTCTAACTGGTCTAAGGTAATATCTCATTGTGTTTTTAATTTGTTTCCCTGATTAGTAATATTGAGCTTTTGTTTCACATACCTGTTAACCATGTGTATGCCTTAAGAAATGTCTGTTCAGTTTCCTGACTCATAATTTTATTTAATTATTTGGCTTCTTGCTATTGAATTGTTTGAATTTCTTACATATTTTGGATATTAACCCCATAACAGATGTATACTTTGCAAATATTTTCTTCCACTCTGCAGGCTGTCTCTTTGCTCTGTTGGTTGTTTTCTTTGCTGCACAGAAGCTTTTTAGTTTAAAGCAATCTTATTTGTCTATTTTTGCTTTTGTTGCTTGTGCTTTGGGGTCATATCCAAAAAGTCATTGCCCAGATAAATGTCATAGTTTTTCATCTAATTTTTATTCTAGTAGTTTCATAGATTTGGGTCTTACAGGTAAGTCTTGTTTTTTTTGTTTTGTTTTGTTTTGGTTTTTTTTTTTTTTTTTTTTGAGATGGAGTCTCACTCTGTCACCCAGGCTGGAGTGCAGTGGTGTGATCTCCACTCACTGCAAGCTTCAGCTAACAGGTTCATGCCATTCTCCTGCCTCAGCCTCCTGAGTAGCTGGGACTACAAGTGCCCACCACCATGCCCAGCTAATTATTTTATTTTATTTTATTTTATTTATTTTTAGTAGAGACAAGGTTTCACTATGTTAGCCAGGATGGTCTTGACTCCTGACCTCGTGATCCGCCCCCCTCAGCCTCCCAAAACATGTGTAAGTATTTAATCCATTTTAAGTTGATTTTTATATATGGTGTGAGATAAGATTCTAATTTTATTTTTCTGCCTGTGAATATCCTGTTTTCCCAAAAGCGTTTATTGAAAGGACTGTCCTTTTCCTATTGTGTGCTCTTGACACCTTTGTCAAAAATCAGTTGGCTGTAAATGCATGGATTTATTTCTGTGCTCTCTATTCTGTTTAATTAGTCTGTGTGTCTATTTTTATGCCAGTACCATGCTGTTTTGGTCACTATAGTTTTGTAATATATTTTGAAGTCAGGTAGTGTAATATTTTCAGCTTTCTTCTTCCTTTTCAAAATGCTTTGGCTTTTCAGGATTTTTTTGTGATTTCATATGAATTTTAGAATTGTTTTTTCTATCGCTGTGAAAAATGTCATTGGTATTTTGATTGGAATTCTGTTGAATCTGTAGCTTGCTTTGGGTAGTATGGACATGTTAACAACACTAAATCTTCCAGGCTATGAACGAAGAATATATTTCCATTTATGTGTGTCCTCTTTTATTTCTTTCATCATTAGTTTATGGCTTTTAGGGTAGAGATCATTCACCTCCTTGGTTACATTTATTCCTAAATATTTCTTGTAACTATTGTAAATAGTATGGTTCTCTTGTCCTTTTTCAGATAGTTTGCTATTAGTGAATAGAAACACTACTGAGTGTTGTATGTTGATTTTGTATCCTGCAACTTTACTCAATTTACTAGATAATTCTCACAGGTTTCTTTTTGTAAAGTCTTCAGAATTTTCTGTATATAGGGTCATGCCTTCTGCAATCAGGGACAATTTAATTTCTTCCTATCCAATTTGAATGTCTTCTATTTCTTTCCTTTGCCTAATTGCTCTGGCTAGCACATCCAATACTATATTGAATAGAAGTGGTTAACATGGGCATCCTTATCTTACTCTGTGTCTTAGAGGAAAAGCTGTCAACTTCTCCCCACTGAGTTAGCTGGAGTTTATCACACATAGCCTTAATTGTGTTGAAGTACATTCCTTTTATACCTAATTTTTATATAATTGAGTTTTTTGGTCATGAAAGAATGTTGAATCTTTCCAAAATTTTTTGCACCTCTGAAAATGATTATATGCTAATTATCCTTCATTCTGTTCATGTAATGTGTTATATTTACTGATTTACATATATAGAACCATCCTTGCATCACTGGAATGAATACCACTTGATCATGATGAATAAACTTTTCAATGTACCATTGAATTTGGTGTGCTTATATTTTGTTGAGAATTTTTGCATGTATATTAATCAGAGATATTGGTCTGTAGTTTTGTGGGGTTTTTTGTTTTTGGAAGTATGCCTCCTCAATTTTTTGGAAGAGTTGAGCAAAATTTTTATTAGTTCTTTTCTAAATATTTGATAAAATTCAGCAGTGATGTCACCATGTCTCAGACTCTTCTTTGATAGGAGACTTTATTACTGATTCAATCTTTTTACTGGTTATTGATCTGTAAAGATTTTTTATTTCTTCCTAATCTTTGTAGATTATAAGCATCAAAGAATTTATCTGTTTCTTCTAGATTATTGAAATGGTTGGTATATAATTCTTCCTAATAATCTCTTATGGCCCTTTGAATATTTTTTTTGTTTGTTTTTGTTTTTGTTTTTTTTGAGATGGAGTCTCCTTTTCTTTTCTTCCTTTTACTTATTTGATTCCTATTTCATTCTCAGTTAGTGTAGCAATATAGCTAAAGTTTTGTGGATTTTGTTTATCTTTTCAAAAAATATATTTTTCTATTATTTTTTCCAGGCTCTATTATTTTATTTCTGCCCTGATTTTTATTATTTCCTTCCTTTTACTAACTTTGGGCTTAGTTTACTACTGTTTTGTAGTTCCTTGAAGTACAATGTTAGGTTATTTGAGATCTTTTATCTTTTGCAATGTCACTGTTTACAGCTACATGCTTCCTCCTTAGAACTGCTTTTGCTGTATCTGGTAAGTTTGGGTATGCTGTGATTCAATGTTCATTTGTCTTAAGAAATTTTAAAATTTTCTCTCCAGTTTCTTCATTGACCTATTGGTTGTTCAGGAGCATTTCCATGTATTTGTCAAATTTTCCAAAGTGTCTCCTCTTATTATGTTAATTCTTATTAATTGAGGTCAGAATAGCTACTTGATATGACTTCAATTTTCATATATTTGTTAAGACTTGCTTTGTGGCCTAACATATATTCTATCCTGGAGAATGTTTCCTGTGGAGTTGCAAATAAAATAATGTGTATTCTGCAGCTTTGGGGTGAAATGTTGGGCTTATCTTTGTTATGTCCACTTGATCTAGATTATGGTTTTAGTTTAATGTTTCCTTATTGATTTTCCATGCGGATGATCTGTCCATTTCCAGAAGTAGGTTGTTTAACTCCCCTAAATTTAGTATATGGTGATCTATTGCTCCCTAAAATTTATTTATATTTACTTTATATCTTTATCAGTTTGGATGCTGGGTACATATATATTTGTAATTGTTATACTTTCTTGCTTAATTGACCCATTTATAACTATATAATTATGTTACTGTTTCTTTTTATGGTTTTACTTAAAGTCTATATAATCTAAGAATGGCCACTCTAGTTTGTGTTTGGCTACCACTTACATGGAGTATTTTTCTCCAGCCCTTCACTTTAAGTCTATATGTGTCCTTACAAGTGAAGTCAGTCACTTGTAAGTAGCATATATTTGGGTCTTGTTTTTTTTGTTTTTTAAATTCATTCCGCTATCTTATGCCTTTTGATGGGAGAATATAATCCATTTATATTCAAAGCAATTACTGACAGGTAAGTATTTACTACTGCCATCTTGTTAACTGTTTTCTAGTTTTTTCATAGATCTTCTGTCTCTTTCTCTTTTTCTGTCTTTCTTTGTAGATAGGTGATTTTCTTCAGTGTTATGTTTTGATTGTTTGCTTTTTATTTTCACATACCTACTATAGGTTTTGCTTTGTCGTTTCCATACGACTTACAAAAAATATCTTATAACAGATTTTAAGCTGAAAACAACTTAACTTTGATCACACACACACACACACACACACACACACACACAATCTAGTTATACTCCACACCCCAAACCACATTTTGAATTTTTGATGCCACAATTTGCATCTTTTAATATTGCAAATCCCTCAGTAAGTTATTTTGGCTATTTTTAATAGTTTTGTCTTAACCTTTTTAATATAGATTTAAGTGATTCGCACACCACCATTACAGTATCAGAGTGTTTTGAATTGAACCATGTATTTACTTTTACCAGTGAGTTTATACTTTCATGTGTTTTCATGTGACTTACTAGTGTTTTTTTCTTTCACCTTGAAGAGCTCCCTGTAGCATTTCTTGTAACACAGGTCTGGTGGTGATGAACTCCCTCATCTTTTGTTTATTTGGGAAAGTCTTTATTCCTCCTTCATTTCTGAAGAATAGTTTTGCTGAGCACAGTATTCTTGATTGACAGTATTCGTTGTTTTCAGCACTTCAAATTTTATCAACCTCTTCTCTCCTGGACTATAGAGTTTCTGCTGAGGAGTCTTCTGTTAGCCATTTTAAAATATTTTTATATGTAATTTTCTTCTTTTCTCTTGCTGTTTTTTAAAAATCCTCTCCTCAATGATTTTATTTGGTTATAATATTTTATAATATAAATAATATTAATAATATTAATAATATTATTTGGTTATATTTTATAATATTTTGAGTTTGGTTATAATATTTTTAAAGTAGTCTTATCTGCATTGAATCTGATCAGAGACATTTGACCTTGTTGTACCTGGAAATTGATGTCTTTCTCCAGATTTGAAAATTGTTCTGCTAGCATTTCTCTAAACAATTTTCTTGCCCCTTTATCTTTTTTTATTGTATTCCATGACTCAAATGCTTTGCTCTTTTGTTGCTGCCCCATAAATCCCATATGCTTTTTTATTTATTTATATTTCTTGTTTTCTCCTCTGTATTTTTAAAAATAATCTCTGTTCAGTTTCGCAGATCCTTTCTTCTTGATCATTTCTGCTGTTGATGCAGTCTATTGAATTTTTCATTTTATTCCTTGTATTTTTAAACTCCAGGATTTGTTTGCTTTTTACTTATTTTTTTCAGTCTATTAAATGTATCATTCTGGTCAAATATTGTTTTCTTCATTTTGTTGAATTGTTTCTCTGTATTTTTTTTTGAAGTTTGTTGAGCTTCCTTAAAATAGTTATTTTGTCATATATATCATATATCTCTAATTTTAGGATCAGTCAATGGCATCTTTATTTTGTCCATTTGGTGATGTTATGTTTTCCTGATTGTTCTTGATGTTTGTAGTCATGCATCGATGTCTGCATATGTGAAGAAGTAGGTACTTATTCCAGTCTTAGCAGACTGGCTTTTTTCTGAAAAAACCTGCAATAGGCACAGCATTGGGTTATGTTCAGTGCAGCTGCTGCTGGCATGGCACTGGGTTGCTGCCTGAAGCCTGGGGTACACTGAGAACTACCTGCCACAAGGGATGTCTAGAGCTACCAGAAATCAAGTCTGCCACACAAGCCTGAGACCTGGGGCTGTGTGGTCCTGTCTTCCACAAGGATGACTCTAGAGACTCTGTCTCCAGATTCTGATCTGGAGTATGGGACTGTGGGGGTCTGCCTTATGCTGGGTTACACTGTGTTGGTGTCAGTATTGGGGTCCAAGGCAAATTTTTATACTCATTTTCTTCTCTTTTCCCCAAGGAAATGGTATCTCTAACTGGACTGTGTTGCCTGGGTTTGGTGGAAGAAGGACAGGGGTAATGCAAAACTGTCCTTTCTACCTTATCAATACCTCTTTTCTTAGCATTGTGCTACAGCCAGATACTGTGAAATCTTAATATTAACTTGTTTCCTTAGCTCTCACAAGAATATTTTTGTGTGTGGAGAGTTGTACAAATCAATATTCCTGTGAAGTGATGATTGCCAAAGAGTTCTACTTTGCCATCTTGTTCCACCCATCTCTTCATTTGGTCCTATTCATGTCTATTTTTGTTTCATTTCTGCCTTTTTTGTCTCATAATTTTTGTTTGTTGCCATGAGTATTAACATTAGACTATCCCCTAATATTAATTTTATCTTGGACATATTCTTGTGCATTTTGCCTGGCATGTTGCTTGTCTTTCTTAACATCAATTAGTTTACTTATATACTTTAGAATCTTGATTTGCAGACTCATTCAAGTGAAAGGAATACCTCTTTCCCCTCCTTTCTCTCTCCTGCCAATATTAGCCTTCCTTATTTCTTGTTGAGTTGTTTCTACTTACCCTCCTAATAAATTGAGTGTAGACCAGAAACATAAAATATTCCCTTCTTCCTGATGAGATCGGTCAGTCACTAACCCAGTGGGAAACTAGGAAACTAATTTAATTTCCGCTTTTTAAAACAAGTGACATGTTGATCCTCTCGCTTACTTTGGTCTACAGTATCCTACAAAGCCATAGCCCCAAGCTCTTAGTTACAAATATAATGCTAACCTCCTTTCTTGAGAGAAAATTGATTGAGCAAGAGTCATTCCCATCCCAGACATAAAGCAGTAAGCTCATTATCTCTAGTTTCAAGTATTGCATGGAGCTTTTTTAGACTATGTGAGTCAGCAGTTGCATCCTAGTGGACTGCAGCTGTAGATCCACTCACAACTTGGCATTTCTGGCCTATAAAATGTTGATTCTGCTTTTGAGCCCAGATAAATCTTATAGGTTTTCTTAATTTTTTTATCTTTCACTGATATTATTTGGTGTAGACATGGTACTTTAAATATAAATCATTTTGCTATCTGAGCCAGAAATGCAAAGTTATTATTAGAAACATATTGACAATAAAAAATTATAAAGGCCAGTCAAGTTGTAATATGAAACAAGATGGTTTTAGAAAAGATGCTTATAAAAATATATTTAGTCAAGAAAGAACACATTGGTGTACCAAGTTTTGAAACAGAATGCTAAATTAATATTCTGTGGATCTAACTCAGCTGGGGATGACCCAGTCCAGATAGTAGGGTTATAGTGCAGTGCAGTTAAAATCACTCTGTGTTGATTTAAACAATAAAATAAAATGTCTCTGCATAGGTCAGACCAACTCTAGACTGTTGTATTTATGTTCAGTGCAATTGCCCTTCACTTCATTTATCTCACATCCTTTCACCTGGACTATTGCAAGCTCTCCCAGGTAGTCTCCTATTATGTTTTTCCTCTCTCATGATCAGAAAAATTATTTTTCAAAAATAAAATAATGGCTAATTTTTGCATTAAAGAGTCCAATATTTCCCTGTGCTTATAGGAAAGAGCCTAACTTCCTATGTATGGAATTGACACTTCATGATCTGACCCCAACTACAATCTCAACTTGTTTAACTGACACTTAAGTGCCTTCTCTGTCAGCCAAAACTTTCCCAACACAGTGCATCACTCTATCACTACTGGTTTTTCTTCTAACTGGCTCCTCTACCCACAATAGTTTGTTTTCTTCTCCATATGCTCCCCTTAGCAGTCCTCACCCCAGCACCCCACAAATTCCTACTTCTTTGAAGACCTGGAAAATTCTTACTGCTTAAGACCCAGGACAAATATCTTTCTCTCTGAATGCCCCAGAATTTGACTCACTGCTCATTTGAAGCATTTAATCATGCTGTAATAATTATTTATTGAAGCATTTACTGTATCATATTACTTTTATAATTATTTTTATAAACAAATAATTAACATAACTATAAGACCTTCTAGAGTCTTTGTCTCATTCATCCCAGGATTTTCAGTGTCTGGAATAGTGCTTGGCATATGGAAATACTCACTCCATATTTGTGATAATCCAGCTTCAAATCCAGTACAATATCCCTCTTCCAAACTAGTTGTAAGTTTTCATTTATTAAATCAACAAATGATCTTGTGTCAGAAGAATGTGCAAAGAATGGGATGAGAGATTAGAAACTGCCATATGAAAAAGAATGAAAAATAACAAAATATTTATTTTAGGTAGGAAAATATTTGAGGAAGACAATAAGTTTGTCTGTAACTATTGGTAGAGAATTTTACTTGGTATATCCCAAAACAATTTCTTTAAATCTGATATTGAATCATTCATAAACTATCCTAATAGAACTACTTGACATGTTCAGCAGTCCAAGCCTACCCATTGGGAAAAGGAAAGAAGTTATCTTCAGGTGCCAACATTCAAATCATCTTAAAGTTGAATGTGGCTCCTTGCCTATAACTGAATCCCCCCAAAATTCATTTTTTGTTATATACTAAATACTTAAGGCAATAATTAAAGGAAGGAAACGTTCTACTGAAAATATCCACTGGGAATCTATTAGTGACAAGGTATCAGTACTTTAATAAAGGTTACTTGGTTGATAATAAAAAAAAAAAGATAGGCTGTTAGGTAATTGTGGAACCTGGACGTAGCAACCACAGAAATAGCAGCTTCAATTATTTTAATAATCGGTGTCTGTGAGGCACTCTATATACTTATGTTATTTAGTTTTCATTATAAACCAACTTCAAAAGGTACACATTATTTCTCTCACTGTATAGAACACTCCTAGAGAGGTTAAATTGCCAAAAATGTCATGGCTAGACAGAGATTATGCCAGAATTTGAACCCAGATCTGCTTTATTCAAAAGTCAGTGTTCTGTTGACTTTCTGTAGGGAACAGATTTAAGCAGACAAAAGAGGCAGGAGAGATAATCAGTAATGTAATGTTGATTGAAGATGGCTTCAAAGAACTCATTAAATCAAGGGATGAGAATGATGAAAAGAATACAGAGACTGACCTGGCTTTATCAGTATGGTATCAGGAATCAAGCCATCATCCTAAAGCAACTGAAACATAGTTTAAGTTCACCCAACTGTAGAGCAAACAGAAAATCCAAAATATAAATGTAAGATGTGTTAAATTCCTTTCAAAACTGTTATATGAACATGTCGGCTATTCCTAAAAGTAGAGCAACATCTTCTTCATCACCATGCCATCTCTGGCAACTCCATGGTCATTCCCTTGTCAACAAATTGCTCTCTTCATTCTTCTCTGGAGTGATTTACTCACTGATTGGCCACCCATAAAAAGTTATACATGGTACAATGGTATTACTTATCTTAGTATACCAACAAGCAAGGGTAGTGACATACGTGCAACCCTGAAACCCTGAGGATTGTTGTGTCTATAAATCCACTTCACAGCCTTGACCACTGTGTTCGGCTTGCAGGTATTGAATCAAGTGTGTGCTGATGGATGGATTATTTTTACATCACTTTCCATACATATAACTCATGAAAATATTTAGCATTCAGTCTGAGAACGAGAACAAAGACAAAATAATGCCTTGTGTTTTATATCATATGTTTAAAAATTGTTTCCACAATTCTACATCATCTTATTCTCTCAATGCTTATGATTATTGATGGTATTTTTCATTAAAATGTTTCTATAGAAATTAGAAAATTGGCCGGGCGCGGTGGCTCAAGCCTGTAATCCCAGCACTTTGGGAGGCCGAGACGGGTGGATCACGAGGTTAGGAGATCGAGACCATCCTGGCTAACACGGTGAAACCCCGTCTCTACTAAAAAATACAAAAAACTAGCCGGGCGAGGTGGCACGCGCTTGTAGTCCCAG
>NW_012108141.1:6921349-6923936 GCF_000951045.1 Mandrillus leucophaeus | reverse complement strand
AAAAAAAAAAGAAATTAGAAAATTATAATTTTGAAGATTATTTCATCATTTTCACAGGGGAAAATAAACAGTCAAAATCCACTGTGACAAATTCTCTCAATCCCATTGTTTATCCCATTCCAATGAAGAGATAATACATAATCACTTTATTAGACACAATATATTATGTGTCTATTAATAAAATATATGTGTGAAAGCACATTTTAAATAGGTAAATGAAATAAGCTGCCACATCCAGTATAGGTGCCTGGAAATCAAAAGACAGTTGTAACTGCTTATTAAATACCTAGTCATTGACTGCACTGTGTTTGGAGATGACAGCAAACACTGTATTCTGTATTCAGCCCTTCAGTAGTATTGAATATCTAAGGAATATTTAACTATATTCTAGATATGTAATATGTAAGCCATCTAGTTAGGTGGTTGAACACAATATATAATAAACTTATGTTTTCTTCTCTTATTGGTTTCTTCTTTCCTTCTTTTAGTAGTCAAGAGAATAATAAAGGTTGTGGAAATGGGTCACTAAATGTTTTTCAACACTAGGTATATTCAGAAAATTTCACGTGGCTCAATCAGGAAGATTAATTATTTAAAAAAGCATAAGAAGGAAACAGAATGTCAACGCTGAAGAGAAGGTCCTTCAGTGCTCTGACTGCACCTTGGACAGGCCACTGCCACCTTGTGGCATTTTGGTTCAATAGTTTTGATACATCACATTCCTAACAAATCAGAATAAAGTTTGAATTTAAAAGTGATCATCTTTCCTGAATATTTTCATTGGGAGTAAACTGTTTCTAGCTGTATTTTAATGCTGTGAGAAGTAATTATTTTTATATTTTGTTTGTATTTTCACATGTTCAGACAGAACAATTACCATCTAATAAAATAAAATATTCAACTACTTAAAATTGTCTCTAATTTCTGAACAACTTCAAAAAGTGATGGAAAGCCAAAGCTCCCTTAAGTAATAAATATTACACATACAGGTGTCATACTCCTCTATTTTTTAATGAATAATTTTAGCATGGTTTTCATATGTACTTTGTAAACAAAGTTTTTATTTTATTTCTATTATTGGAAAGCGTTTCTTTTCAGCTCCCACAACTAGTAGTCTATTTTATTTATAATATTATTATACTTACCCTTATTATTCTAAGTAAAAATCCACTTGTTATTAGTCAACTTATCCTCAATTGGATTGGGAAGGAATCCAATCCAATTTAATTTAATGTATCGTTTAGTTTAATAGCAATAAAAGTTATGGAAATAATTGGAGTTCATGTGGCTAATTAGGCTGCAAGATCCTCCAGAGACAACTCCCTTCCCTCTGCCTCAACTACTTCTACATAACTTTTATATGATCTTTCATATGATTTTTACTTATGTTTCCATGTTGTCTTCTAAGAATCCATTGATGTTTACTTCATATCATATTATCCCCAAATTATTTCTGCATATCCCTTCAGTTTTTTCCTAACACAGTAGAGATCGTCAAAATTTTGGATCTATGACACTTGACTATAAGAACACCTGATAACAAACTTGAAAGGATTATATTGCATTATTATCAAAGTACTTACTTGGCTGGTTGTCCATCAGTACTATTCATTGTTTGAGAAAAACTGTTTACTCTCCTTACTCACATGCTCTGAGAGAAAATTTTTACACATGGTAGATAACATTTTTTTCTATAAAACAGCTTGCCTTTATACTGTACCTCTTACCTCTTAATTCTAAGAAGTATACTTTGCTTTATCTTTAATTTTTTTCTTCGAACACCTGAAAGAGTAAAGTTTATTCCTTCCAGACCTGACTTACAACCATGACCATAAGATACTTCACATGCTATCAGGGTTTAATGATTACCCCTTCATCCCAATCCTTCCTCTTTGCAACAAGCATAGGAAAACCTATGCAGTATGTAGACCACCATATATCACAAATTTTTCTTTTATTCCTCCAATTTTGATGGTTAGTTTCTTTTCCTTCTTAATTTAATGACTATGTACCCCATTCTGAAAGTAAGAAGACATGACTGTATGTATTTTTAATTGCTTTGGGCAGATCTTTAAATTGCAATTACTCACGTGGGCCAAGACATGCAGTGAGACAATTGCAAATGATTCCTTCCTCTGTAATGTTTTGACCACACAAGAACAAACATATCAAAGTGCTTACCCTATAGGTTCAATATGTTTTAAGGCATACTTGTTATCCCTTAGTTATTTGATCTATGCCCTTCCCTATTAAATGGATTAATTTCCAGAGTTTTGGTTATCATTATGATGGGCACTTTTATGTAGGAATGTCTTTTAACATTAGGTGGGTAGTAGGGCAGGCCAACATTCAAATTCAGGAAATACAGAGAACGCTACAAAGATACTCCTCGAGAAGAGCAACTCCAAGACACATAATTGCCAGATTCACCAAAGTTGAAATGAAGGAAAAAATGTTAAGGGCAGCCAGAAAGAAAGGTCGAATTACCCACAAAGGGAAGCCCATCAGACTAACAGCAGATCTCTCGGCAGAAACTCTACAAGCCAGAAGAGAGTGGGGGCCAATATTCAACATTCTTAAAGAAAAG
>NW_012108141.1:6915152-6916486 GCF_000951045.1 Mandrillus leucophaeus | reverse complement strand
CCGCTCAACTACATGGAAACTGAATAACCTGCTCCTGAATGACTACTGGGTACATAACGAAATGAAGGCAGAAATAAAGATGTTCTTAGAAACCAATGAGAACAAAGATAAAACATACCAGAATCTCTTGGACACATTTAAAGCAGTGTGTAGAAAGAAATTTATAGCACTAAACGGCCACAAGAGAAAGCTGTAAAGATCTAAAATTGACAATGTAACATCACAATTAAAAGAACTAGAGAAGCAAGAGCAAACACATTCAAAAGCTAGCAGAAGGCAAGAAATAACCAAGATCAGAGCAGAACTGAAGGAGATAGAGACACAAAAAACCCTCCAAAAAATCAGTGAATCCAGGAGTTGGTTTTTTGAAAAGATCAGCAAAATTGATAGACCACTAGCAAGACTAATAAAGAAGAAAAGAGAGAAGAATCAAATAGACGCAACAAAAAATGATAAAAGGGATATCACCACTGACCCCAAAGAAATACAAACTACCATCAGAGAATACTATAAACACCTCAACACAAATAAACTAGAAAATCTAAAAGAAATGGATAATTTCCTGGACACTTACACTCTCCCAAGACTAAACCAGGAAGAAGCTGAATTCCTGAATAGACCAATAGCAGGCTCTGAATTGAGGCAATAATTAATAGCCTACCAACCAAAAAAAGTCCAGGACCAGATGGATTCACAGCTGAGTTCTACCAGAGGTACAAGGTGGAGCTGGTACCATTCCTTCTGAAACAATTCTAATCAACAGAAAAAGAGGGAATCCTCCCTAACTCATTTTATGAGGCCAACATCATCCTGATACCAAAGCTTGGCAGAGACACAACAACAAAAAAAAAGAATTTTAGACCAATATCCCTGATGAACATCGATGCAAAAATCCTCAGTAAAATACTGGCAAACCGGATCAAGCAGCACATCAAAAAGCTTATCCACCATGATCAAGTGGGCTTCATCCCTGGGATGCAAGGCTGGTTCAACATACGCAAATCAATAAACGTAATCCAGCATATAAACAGAACCAAAGACAGAAAACCACATGATTATCTCAATAGATGCAGAAAAGGCCTCTGACAAAATTCAACAGCCCTTCATGCCAAAAACGCTCAATAAATTCAGTACTGATGGAATGTACCTCAAAATAATAAGAGCTATTTATAACAAATCCACAGCCAATATCATACTGAATGGGCAAAAACTGGAAAAATTCCCTTTGAAAACTGGCACAAGACAGGGATGCCCTCTCTCACCACTCCTATTCAACATAGTGTTGGACGTTCTGGCTAGGGCAATCAGGCAAGAGAAAGAAATCAAGGGTATTC
>NW_012108141.1:6902547-6913732 GCF_000951045.1 Mandrillus leucophaeus | reverse complement strand
ACTGGGGCCTATCATGGGGAGGGGGGAGGGGGGAGGGATTGCATTGGGAGTTATACCTGATGTAAATGACGAGTTGATGGGTGCTGATGAGTTGAAGGGTGCAGCACAGCAACATGGCACAAGTATACATATGTAACAAGCTGCACATTGTGCACACGTACCCTAGAACTTAAAGGATAATAATAAAGAAAAAAAAAAACATTAAGTGGGAATGTATATCTGCCACCCTTAGTGGAAGTAATTTGAAGTAATTTTTTTCTGTTGTAAAGTGTTAATAATAGGATTTGAAAAGAACATTCCCCTCTAGACTACAGACCTCTTGAGCCATCTGAAATGATCCTAGGGAAGTGGTCAAGGTTGTACCATGAACCAGACTTATCATTTGGTGAGTTCACAGCAAGTCATTCATTCGCTTGCTCTGCAAAGAACAAAAAGCTAAGTTGATGGCAGCGTATGGGGGCATCTGCCAGTCAGGAAACTGGGACTGGTGGTCAAGCCCAAGGAAAACCAGGCTCTTTTTCAATAAATGATAACATCTAACGCAATTTTGAGCAACTCCGGGTAAATATGACATGTTTCTTAGCAACAACATGAGTCCTAAAATAGAAACACTCCCAAATTTTCCCATTCAGAACTAACCTCCGGTTACATCTCTGAAGGCCTAATTAATATTCACAATTTCATTACTTTTTAAAATTGCCATTCCTTTAATGATGAACCACCTGCCTTTTCTTCATTTTCTTTTTCTTTTTTTACTCTATAAATAGTGGTCTAGCACTCTCATTCATGTATCTTTAAAATTCTATTTCTATAGACAGTTTTAAGAGTAGGAATTGCTGGATCTATAGTTACATTCATTTTAGTTGTATAGAGATAGATAACTTCCCAAAAATGTTATGTTGAGGTATTATTCCATTAGCAATCCATCTCAGCATCTTTGCTAGCATTGTTAATTTATTAAACATTCAATATTTAGAATTATTAAAATAAGTATATTATGTATAAAATGTACATATGTGTATGTATATATGTATGTCTAATTATACCCCATATGGATGTTCTATCTTCTGCTCATTTTCTCATTAGAATGGTGTATACATGTTCAGTAAAATATTTGCATTTTTTATCTGGCTAGTATGTTGCGACCATCAGTACATCATACAAGTCCGAGAAGTATAATGAGGGTTAACCTAAATATACATTCTTAGGGCCGCCAGGAAAGCATGTGATGAAGTGAGGTGAGCATTGTCTGAATGTCAGGAGTCCTGGCTGCCCCAACTTAGCTACTAACTTGCATTGGGAACTTGCGAAAGTGACTTTTCCTCACTCAGTTTGGTTTTTTTTCTCTGTAAAATAAAGTTGGGACTAGATGATCTCTATAGCCCTTTCACTTGGGAGTATTATTTATGTATATATGCATATTTATAATACATAATATATACTTATATGTATAAAAATTACATATATAAAAGTACACATATGTATATAAAAGTTTATATGTATATATAAAACATTATAGTTCTTTTTAAGTCTTTTATGTGAAGTTTTAACATATACAGCCAATAAATTTAGCTTCAAAACTTATCTATTTTGTGTGTTTTGGAGCTAACAGAGGGCCAGGGGTCACAAAGAAGAGTCACATGGGCCTGGTTCCAGTCCTAGGCACCATAAACACACAGGTGAAACTTTACAGTTTAGTTGGGAAGATACAGAAGCACAAACTTAAATGGAAACAGCCTATGATACAATTAAATGTAATATTTGTTAAATTTTTAGGTGAAGTTAATGCTCAGACATGTGAGGTTGTATTGACCAGTGAGAGGAACTAGCTCTCTTTTCCGAGGGTGAGTTAGTAACTGAGTACTAATAGTAGGAAAGCAGTGTTAATTACCAATTCCCAAAAGCTGAAGGAACAAATGGAGGTGAGAGTGACTGCCCCTGCAAGGTACAATACTTTGAAGGAGGGATTGAGGGCCAGAAGCCCACTTTACTCTTGGGCCACAGTCAATAATATGGTTACTTTTAATAGAAGTGCCTCAATTTCGCTGAAAGGGCTTGCAGAGGTTGCTGAATGAAATAGCGAAGGATCCTATTTAGAAGTATTTTAGAAATTACTTCTTAACTATCTTGCTAAAAGTATCAAGATGGATGCCTAAGCGGGGCATGGTGGTTCACATCTGTGATCCCAGCTACTTGGAAGGCCAAGTCAAGGAAGATCATTTGAACCCAGGAGGAGTTTGAGGCTGCAGTGAGCTATGATCATGCCATTGAACTCCAGCCTGGGTGACAAAGCAAGACCCTGCTTCTAAAAAAAAAAAGAAAGAAAGAAAAAAAGAAAGAAAAGAAAGAAAGATGCCTGCAAGCCTACTTTAGAGTGAATAGATGATGTAAGCTTTCTAATCCAAAGTAGATACACTACAGTAAGGTATTAAAATATTTTTAAAGCTTTACTTTGTAAATAAGTACGACTTCCAGCAACCCATTTCTTATACATAGACACAAATATTAGAAAAAGTAAACACATTGTTGTTTACTTTGCACTTGTACAAGTTAGCTTCCATATCACTGTTTACCTAGCCAATGAACAATATTTGACCAGTAGATAGCTGGTGATTTCTAAATTCTGCACTCGGATTGTTTGCAGTTCCCTAAGCTCAAATCAGAGTTCCTAAAGTCTACTAAACTAATTTGCTCAGATTAGTAAATATTAGCAGCTTTAGTTCTCAATATTAGTCAAAAGTTAGTGGCTGCAATAGAAGGCCAGAAAGAGTTAATGTAATAAAAATATAGAAATTTTCAAATAAAGTATATCATTAAAATATGAATGAAGTTTTAAAACATGTTACCACTGAGGAAATCCATAATATCACATGGTATTTAACATACAATTAGCTGATAAACATTTAAAATTTTTCTATGAAAAAATGGGAAACCGGGAGCTATAATTAAATATACTAATTTACAATGTTTTGGTGTAAATGCAACCAAAGGTGTCTCTTGTATGTTGATATTAAAATTGTGTTTTTCTCTGCTGATCAGATACCATTTCAAAACATTTCAACTTCAAACAACATTTAAACAACATGTGTAAGCATTGTTTTTACAAAATGTTTAATAAATGAGATTAATTCATTGAAATTCAAGACTTGTAACCACATTCAGAAAGAGCCATATTGCTAGCGATTGCTAGTACTTAATCTGTCAACTTAAAAAACAAAAGAAAGAAAAGAATGAAAAAGCATTGTCTCAAGTCTTCTAATTTCTCTGTCACCCAAACTACATCAACTTTGCTCCCAACCTTTTAGGAGGCAGGCAGGCCTCTGACTACACCCGCGGCACTTGCTGCCCCCCAACAGTGCCTGATTTTGGGGCTTTCCCACCTTGCAAATCAAATCCAAATCGTCTTCTCTAATGACAGTACCTGTGATGCCTATTAGATCAAGAGCTCCTTTTCAATAGAAGTGCCTTAGTTTAAAGTTAGTGCCTCACCACTAGTATGGACTGCTTGTCATCTCCATTTAACATACAGCTACGGGGGTCAAGGTTATTATTAGTCACACAAATGCACCTCTTAGGACACTTTCTCTCAGGAACGTATTTTCTATTTGTTTTGAATCACTCCTTGAAGACTTAAAATATTCTAAGTAGCCGTTAATTTTAATCAAAACTCTTTCCATTAAGATAGAAAAAAATAGCATTATTTCAGTGCAAACTGACAACATTCCGTTGGAGTAAATTTCACTTGAAAATAGATGATTTGTTATATATACAGAAATGAAAAGTGGAATACAAAATTAGAAGTGTCCTTAACAGACAAAGCAGATGCTCACATACTACAGTTTCAAATAACAAAACCCAACTTTACACTAATTGGAAAATAATAATGATACATTAAATAAACTGGAGAAAATGAATCAAACATGTGCCTGCCTGCCTTTCTGTAGCAAAGGTATGAGGAATAGTTAAGAGTTATCAGTTATAAACTGAAGAGAGATGTATGTTTCCTCCATCATTTTTGTCTCAGCTAACAGTGTT
This sequence comes from Mandrillus leucophaeus, assembly GCF_000951045.1. Classification (NCBI taxonomy): domain Eukaryota; kingdom Metazoa; phylum Chordata; class Mammalia; order Primates; family Cercopithecidae; genus Mandrillus; species Mandrillus leucophaeus. Next base: position 6,909,697 of record NW_012108141.1, on the reverse strand, counting down.
TTAGTCAAGCATTAGTCTTCGCGAGTACAGATGAATTGTGAAATGCAGTCAGTTGTAGAGCAGGGCCATCTTAAAGTGCACAGAGAAATGATGTTAAACTGAAAGGCAGCGGGTTTCGAACTTTAATGAGCTTAAGCCTGAATACCAGATGACCTAATTCAGTGGTCAGCTTTCTACAAAATCAACATAGGTGATTCTGATGCAAGTGACAGATGGACTGCATTTTGTAAAACACTGCTATGTGGTATGCATGCATAGCAATAAAGCATAAAAGTCAGCTGAAATGTTGGTGAAGGAGATAGGTTCAGGGAGGAAAAAGTGTTTCTATTTGTCTTAATTGGCATTTTGCATGTAACCTAGATTTGAAGAGCTAATGAAAGAAATAACATAATTTTTGTTTATAATAAATTGAGTTAAATTATTTAAATCTATTTGAATTAACATATGTGCTAACCAGTTTTAGAGTTAAATCATTCAGTAAAATAGTGTATTCATTATCCTTAGAAAACGAGGGGTTCTACACAAGATGCGATGCCAATAACTTCAAGTGTCAAAGCTCTGGGCCGGGCGCGGTGGCTCAAGCCTGTAATCCCAGCACTTTGGGAGGCCGAGGCGGGTGGATCACAAGGTCAGGAGTTCCAGACCAGCCCGGCCAAGATGGTGAAACCCCGTCTCTACTAAAAATACAAAAATTAGCTAGGCGCGGTAGCATGTGCCTGTATTCCCAGCTACTTGGGAGGCTGAAGCTGGAGAATCGCTTGAACCTGGGAGGCAGAGGCTACAGTGAGCTGAGATCGTGCCACTGCACTCTAGCCTGGGTGACAAAGTGAGATTCCATCTAAAAAAAAAAAAAAAAAGCTCTGTATATTTTAGCATTTCTATGGACTCTCCCTAAAATTAATTTTCTACTTCCTGTACAAACTGAATATACTAGAAAATATTTAAATTGGTATAGGTGACTTATGACATTTACCACTGAGTTAAGATAAAATATCCTGAGTTAATATCTCAAATCTACCACTTACCAGCCTTGGGGAAATTGCATAGCTTCCCATGCCTTGCTTACTTATTTGTGAAATAAGTTGCATATCTCATGTAGGATTGTGGGGAATCAAACATGTAAATGCATGTGAAAGAGCCTAACATGTCCAGCACTTCATTGTTACTTTTCCTTTCTGTCCTAGGCTGTTAGTCTTGCAGTTCTTACTGCTATATTCGGTTCTTTTAGTTTGATGTTTTTATCTTTAGAAGGTGACTAAAACAGACAATCAAGCTTGTTAAGAACTACATGTTAAATGAAAGAGAGTGCCCAAGGCCACACTATTAGGGTTTGAACTACTTAACTAATTTAAAACTATGTACTTAATTCAGAGTTCAAAGGCATTTTGACCTACTTAATTAATTTAAAACTGTGTACTTAATTCGGAGTTGAGGGTGTTAAATTCAATCTCTACTTAAGATGGGAGTATTATTGAAATAGTTTAAACCACAGAAAATTATTTAATGTAAGGATAATTTGGGTACACAAATAGGGATAATTCAACTTCTCAAATCATTTCATATAGTTACAGAGATTTCACAAAACATAATGTTAAATGACAGAAATTCATTTTCAGCCCTCTGTATGGATGGGGTGTTTCTGCAAATGAAGTTATTAGTTGATTAGGCCTGAAATAGATACTATAGGTTTTGTCCCATCAAACTCTAATAACATGTCAGAACCTATTTAATAGAAAAAAACTCTAATGATAAATGTGTAATCATTTCCAGAAAAATTAAATCAGCATTGTGCTTTGAGATAATTTTTTTTTTAGTTTAGTGACAAATTGAGTCAATCTATCCCTCTCACTGAGTTTTAGGGTCTGTTTTTCTATTTACAATTTTATTTTTCTCCTGAAGAGGAAGGAGATAAGAAAAGACAGAATGTAAGAAGTAGGGTATAAAAATAGAGAAATTATTCACAATCCTTTGTGTTCCGGAAAAAATAAAATACTATAGTTTGCTAATAGTTGTGGGAGGTTATGTGTTTGCATGGATTCTTTGCGGTATCACTAATCTACAAAAAATTGGCACATGCTTTCCCTATGAGGGATAAAATAAAACAAAACAACAAAGCTTTGGAGCATGACCACCTTTGACGATTTGTGAATTTCACACAGCATTTATTCATTAATCCGGTTCAGCATTAGAAAATTGACAAAAATATTGGCCCTCATACTCAGGTATATCAAGCCAAATACACTTGTACTTGAAGAATTCTCTGCTTGGGACAGTGTATGGTGTGGGCTGTAATGACACAGTTCAGTTATTCTTATTTCTTGAGTCAAGACCTACCACAGTGAGTGACAGGGTTTACAGGTAAATTCAGTCTTCCAGCACCCATTTCATCCTTCAGTTAACAGGGAGTTAAGAGACTGAATCCTGAAAACTTACAAGAGGACTCAAAAGGGTTTGCTCAGTGGAGTTCAAATATCAGGCTAAAAGCAAGTTGCAATTGATTTGAACCCTGCTTCCTACAAGTGTCCCAACCCAGGTGTGGTCTGGATTTGATAAAACATTAACTTTGTTCTCTATGTAAATAAAATGGTGGCTACACAGGTGCACCTGCTGCATGGTATTATGGGCAACCACAAAGTTATCAGAGTGTAACTTAGAAAAAATAAACAGAACAAGTGTGCTAAAGGGCACATTTAGATTGCCGTTGTAGATTGTGTATACAGTTAAATCATTCTGTCAAATAAGTTTAACGTAGTTATTGAATATAATGTATAGTTCACATGGAAGCTAATTTGCCCAGCATTCCCACATGTCCCCTGATTTAGTGAATATTTTTAAACTTTGCTCAACAATTACATAACAGGAAGGTATCTAAAAGTAGAGAAAGAAAAAAAAAGTGGTGTTAACTGAATGCGGAATAAGCTATGCTTCCTTTTAATATCTTTTGTGAAATGACAGAATGATAGAGAGCACTGAGAACATTTATTACTGACAGGTGTAATTTCACCCCTACTTGAAAGGCCATGACTTTAAAAGGAGATGAAAGCTTCCAGCTGATGAATGAAGGAAGAAAAGTCTGACAGGAATAACATGACTGTCTCAAGGGAATTGAGTCATGTGGTCCTGCGGTTTACCATTTGGCCATGAAGTTACAAAGATTTACAGTGTGCTCTAAAGGGGTTTGGAACCCATTTATTTGCATTTACTTTTGGACGGCTGATAGAACAACTTAAACTTACAAGGTGACCAGCTCATCACCCAACTGATAATAGCATAATGGTTATCAGCCTCCCAGAGCAACATAACCATGACTGATGAAACCCTCCTACAACTAAGTTGGAGGGCTGATAACAAGATTTGAGATAGCCATGTGGTTATAAAAAGCCTTTATTATTATCATTGAATAGAATCGATAGGTCTGCATCTAGAAAGGAACTTTGTAGATTTTATGGTATCAGAAACAACGTCTCAAAGGACGTTTTAGCTTTAGGTCCATTTTGATGAAAACTTTTTTAAAAAGTTTTTAAATGGTACTAACTAAACTAATACACATTCTGTACTACTATTTTTAAGATGCTGAGCTAAGAAACTGAGTTTCAGAATATTAAGGTTGTAAAAGAGAGAAGATAAAGTGTGAATTACTATAGCCTGAGAAAGAATGTGACAGTGACCTAGGAAAGACAGAAGATAGAATAGGAGACAAAAACGAGAAGTGGCTATTTCTCTGGAGGCACTAAATTTGCATACCATTGTGTTAGATTTTGCTCTTGTTTTCTTAAATGTGAATATTTTTGCCACTTTAGTACTAAGTCCAGGTTAGGGGTTGGGGGACACTGAGAGTGCTGCTGGGTTCAGTAATATTCACTCCAGTTAAATCAGTGTGCTGTCTTCTAACAACAGAGAGCAGACTCTTATTTCTGTCCATGCCTCACTAATGTCATTTTTTTAGAGCATCTATCAAATTAAAAAGACTGTTAAAGTGATCAGAAAGAACAGATACAAAGAGGAACCAGAATCTCTGCAATTAATAAATTACTTAGACCTACCTTATAAAGCATAAAAATAAAATAAGTAGGCAAATTCTCTGCAAATCTATAGACACTAATAAGCATTATTCAGCCTTTTTAAAAGTCTTTAAAAACATCCTGTGGGTAAAATTATGCCCAGATATAATCTGGATAAGGATAGGCTTACTAAAGTGCATTTGGTTTGTTCAAACATAGTCTAGAATTTTTAACTTCTTTTCACTATATCACTTTGAGGGTCATTTATAGACTATTCAAACACAATTATTACTTCCTTGGACAAAATTCATTAGTCGGCACAGGGATATGAGCACAAAAACTTATAGAATACAGAATATAAACATGCAAATATAGACAAACCACGTATTACTGGAGAACTATCAAAACATAGTTACGCATAAAATGGCAATTATAAGAAATTCCACAAATGTTAAACAAAAAATAGGAGAAGTGGTACACATTAATTGTGCCATGAAAAAAAATCATGTTCCATTATTACTTTAGCCCTTTGTAAATATAAACAAGAAATAAAAAATAACATTAACATTGATTACTCTGGACTACTTAAAATTATATGATATTAAATAAATATTCTGTTCATAAAAATCCAACATAAAGAGTCATATCTAAATAACCTTTACATTTTAATAAGTAAATCCTATAAACCAAGCTTAAAACATTTCTAAAAGGACATCCTTCTTCTACCAAATAGCTCCCTTCTCTCACTGCATAGTTTCCTACCTTGGAAATATTTGTAGGAACAGCATGACATAGTTATCAAGATTCTTTAACATAACTAAATAATATCACAGAAAGAAGCTCCTAATAACTGGGAATATTATTTTGATTTCACTGTCAAGTTTTGCTAGCGTGATTACACACAAGGCAATATTCCTATTTATTTACAAAGTCATGTTATTTAACCCAATATATACTTATTTTCTTAAGCGTTTTACATTTCTGTACACAGGAAAGTACTCAAGTAGCAAATATATGTATAGCCCTTGGAAACTTTTCCAAAAAATTCATCCATATGTTCCTTTATATTGAGTTATAACCCCTGACTTAATAGTCTCAAACACTATGTGAATATAAAATACCCAATAAAATAAAGTTAAATGTGGGCCAATCTCAAGTTATTTTTAGAACTGTATTTTATCATGAAATGTTTTCATATAACATTTTCTTTTTTCTTCTCCTTTTAATCATCCCCCTCCTTCTCTGTGCGCATGCACACACACACACACACACACACACACACACACACACACACACATGCATGTGCCCTGTAAGCTTTACCCAGTTTTACACAAGAATTCTAACCCATTTCTGACCTTTAACATGATTATTCTGTTTCTAACTCTATTATTACTCATTAAACCTCCTGGCTTCATCCCATTGGTAACATCTGCTTTCTATCAATGCCAAAGACAACAGGCTCTTTAAGCAAACTTTGTTTAAAAAATAAGATTTTAAAATATAAGAGTTGTATGGATTTTTTAAGTGAAAATCTAAGTTCTTGCATTAAATCTACAATGAGTTTTTTTCAAAATGAAAGCCTTCCATTTACCCTAAGAAAATTGTGGAAAATATCAACATCTGTACATTGCAATAAAAGCACTACTTGTGACTGTCATTCATCAAGCTAGTGAGTAATTCGGAAAACAGTAGCAATAGACTTTGGAGTGGAGTGTATACGTAGGATGAAGCCAAAATGTTTTTCTAACTTGTAAAGGAAACTTTTCCGTAAGCAGTACTTGCTGCCAGTTGCTTCTTCAAGGTATGAGCAGCATCAGTCTGCTGTTGATTTAGCTTAAATAAATTAAGAGGGGAAATCCAAGTGAGGTGTATTCCACATGTTAACAATCTCCTACCTAAAGTATAGCTTGAACCCCACCCTCTGGTACTGTTGGAATTAGTTATCTATTTCCTAATTACTTAGGCTCAACAACACTTGTGAATGGTATAAAAATTAAGATAGCACATATCTTTAACATGAATATCTCCATATATTATAATTGTACAGATAAGTATGTGTGTATACATACACACATATAATTGTATATAAAATTGTAATATAGTAAAATTTAAAAGAAACTTTGGCTATGAAATGCTTTCTAAATGTCTTCACTATACTACATTCTAATCTAAAATAAACTTAAGCAAAACTATTTCATGTAACCTGCACATTGTTACAATACATAGGCTCCCAGTTCAATGTAATTTCCAAGCTGGCCCCACTATGAAAGATTCATGACCATAATTAAATTTCTGTTCCCATAGCATTAAGAAATGGAAAGCAAGTATTTCACCTTTGCAGTGACACATTTCCCAGTTCTCCTTGCACAACTTAAATTATAATACAAGCCCTCGAAACAATCCTTTTTATTCTGAATCATGCCCTTCCAACACACGTAGCTTTCAGTCTGCAGTCAGAAGCTGAGCAATCATTGTTGACTTCTTTGACTTTATGGAAAATAACACAATGTTTCTCTGCTTTCTGAAGTAGGAAAATGTTGTATTCTTATATCTTGGTGTTTTCTCTTTTCTTCTGACTTACTATTCATTTTTTCCCTAATTATCTGATGTTGACAGCTCTAACTAATGGCATCGTCATCTTCTTGCCTCCCTCATTTCTTCTCTTCTCCATTCCTCCTTCTTTTTCTTCCTTTCTCTTCCTCATGGTCTCTCTCTGTCTCACTGATGTCTCTCTTCCACTTCCTCTCTGTTTCTCCATCCTCTACTTTTTGCTTTTAAGAAAGGCACAGTATCTAGATATGCTTATGAAGTAGAGAACACATGAACCAACAAAACTCTATAGTACTTCTTGTTGCTTGTCTATCTAAGGAGATTAGATATTGAGAAAACTTTCAGGTATGATGAAGAAGTTTAGGGAACCACAGGGCCATACAATAAAAATATTATTTAATATTCTATTAACTATACTCTTCCTGAGAAAGTAACTCTCCAGCTGCCCTCTGAAAGACATAAAAAGTTCACAATAACAGGGATGCCCTCTCTCACCACTCCTATTCAACACAGTGCTGGAAGTTCTGGCTAGGGCAATCAGGCAAGAGAAAGAAATCAAGGGTATTCAGTTAGGAAAAGAAGAAGTCAAATTGTCCCTG
>NW_012108141.1:6899960-6900682 GCF_000951045.1 Mandrillus leucophaeus | reverse complement strand
TGGGTGCAGCACAGCAACATGGCACAAGTATACATATGTAACAAACCTGCACGTTATGCACATGTACCCTAGAACTTAAAGTATAATAAGAATAATAAAATAAAAATAAAAAAATAAAAATAAAAAAAAGTTCACAATAGAAAATTGGTAAGAAAATTTGATCATAATCTTGACTAGAAGGTCCCTGTCCTCTTTCACTCATGTAAGGAACCACTATCCCCAAAAAACTAGCCTATCTGACTTTCTTCTTTCCTTCTTCCTTCCTCTATCCCTTCCTTCCTTCTGCAAACATTACTGAATGCACCAAAGACAAGAAAAGTCAAAAGTTATTATCCCAATTTAAATGTAAAGGTGAACCTGCTGGAAATTTATCTTACAGTTAATATCTCACAAAAGAAAAATAAAATCTTAGTTTTGTATCAGTGAAACTTTTTTTAAAAAAAGCATATCATTTAGAGTATAGATTTAAAAATTATGGTATACCCATATAATGAAATATTATTCAACCTTTAAAAAGACTGAAGCACATTTATATGAACTTACATCACAAACTAATCCAGGTATATTATTATATGAAAAGAGCACACCACGGAAGAGTACGTGCAGAGTCTAATACCATTATTTCCAATATGGAAAAGGAGTTCGGTGTTTATATCTTTAAGAAACAAATGTACATCTGTTTGTATCTATATACCTATTACTGTAGCCATGGCTATATATAT
>NW_012108141.1:6842866-6899493 GCF_000951045.1 Mandrillus leucophaeus | reverse complement strand
GTGATCCACCCACCTTGGTCTCCCAAAGCGCTGGGATTACAGGCATGAGCCACTGCCCCTGGACTAGCTATGGCTATATATCTTTGTATGTACTATACTCAGAGTATTTCTGAAAAGACTTACAAGATACTCTTAGCTGTAGAAAGGGACACATGGTTAGGGAATGGGGTTTTCACTTTTACAATACATACCACCACTGATTTGTTTGCTCACACCTTTATTAATTTTAAAAATGTATTCATCAGCTACAATAGTTAAGAGCTTCATTGACTCTTCACACAGCAAGTGTTGTGGCCTCTCATGGGAATGCAAAAGAAAGGCAAGTTGGGCCCTATTGCCCTAAGAGGACTTCCATGGTCAGGCAGAAGCTATCCTACCCCCAAAGCTGTAGGAGACAGAGATGCTGCCGATAAACCAACAGAAAACAATGCAGAATGACTAACTTTTGTTCAAAAAAAAACCTCAGAATGTTAAAAAAAATCTTAAGTGTTAATAAAAATAATAGGTAATACTAGGTAAATCTGAGTAAAGCATATACAGGTATTCTTTGTGTTATTCTTGCATCTTTCCTATAGTTTGAAATTATTTCCAAATAGGAAGATTTAAAGAAAAATAAAGAACAAAAGCTAACATGGCAATGTTATTAAATAGGAGACATACAAATGTTTTATTCTTATAAAAACAAATAAATATCTTCTTTTAATTTTGTTCGCTGGTTATTCAGAGCCAGAGTGAAATACCACAAGCAAAATCTCATTCTTGAAAACACATTCCTGACATTTGTTTCTATTTCTTTTATTTAGAAGCTGATGTAGTAAAGTCAGTAAGAGCATTTTGTAATGTCATTTCCCCTTGGCTATATAATCTAGTTTTCAGTTTTCCGGTCTGTATTTAGAGTAAAATATATTAGTGTCTTTTTATGTTTAAGAAAAAGTGAAAACACTTTAGAAAAATCATTTTGGTACTTTCCTTCCCCTCCCATCACTCCACTTTTTACTTTTGGAAAGTAAAGTCATAGATACGTTCAATAAGCGTTTGGCTGAAAACTAAATGTTGTTCAAAAGAAAATGTATCTGCACCAGAAGTATCTCTTCAATGAAAATCATCTACCTCTTTCTAAAATATGAATAAATTATTTCAGCATGACCTCAAGTAGAATTACAAATAACCATTTCTCTTCTGAGGTATGCATTTTATATGACTCAGGCATGAAAAATGTAGCTTTGAAAATGTTTCTCTGTAACTGACCTTACCTTGTGAGCCCCCATTTTCACTGGTAGCAAAACATATCATCTTGCCAATGTAAAATAAACTAAGTTACTTTTTCTCTAGCTCAAACTCAAAAGCTCTGAGGAAAATATTTGGGCAGTTCAGAATTCTCCTCTCCATCATCCTTTCCATTTTCCTAGGATTATATGTTTTTTTTCTGGTATTATATTGGCCTCTGAGGACAAGTGTCTGATACAAAGTCATTGATATCTATCCATCCTGACTTTCTGACGTGACGTGTAATTCATACTTTTGTACAATTCATACTTTGTTTTTTGATTGTCCCTGCATTCACCTTGAAATGTAAGCATCTCACTTTGCTTTCCAGTTGCCAGTCCTATCCAGTTCATTGTGTCCTCCAAGTAATAAACTGGAAACCTTTTCATGTTTGCCTAAATGCACTTGACTTTAAGGGTCTGTCATCAGGCCACCTGCTGAGGCACCTCATGTATTCACTGCCAATATCCAGGCACCATTCTGGACATGAAGCATTTCACTGAGGCCTGTAATCCAGGTAAGACTTTGAAAGCTAGGTGAAGATCCCTCTTGAGTTTCAATTGTCAGCTTGTGTCAAGATGTCAATTGTGTGAAGACATCAAGATGTATCTAGAGAGTGGAGTACTGGACTGATGCCCAGAGACCCACCACTGCCTAACTTTTAGTCACATACACTTCCAATTATCTTAATGACAGCTGGTCAAACTTTTTTGTACGATTAGGCAGAAAAAAAAGTGCATCAGCTTGCATTTTCCCTTACTTTATTATTTTCTATACATGCCCTGAGTCCCTCAAGCATTTAGCTTTTGACAGTCAAAAGATATTTCCTCTCCCCAAAACCCAACTTTTGAGAGGTGAGTTCTTTTAAGATAGTGTTTCTGTTAGCAGACTTTAAATTTTTCTTCTGATTTGGGTCCTCCCTTCCCTAGGCCAAGCTACTGAAGGAATTAAATCTCCTAAAGGTAAGGATAATGGTTTCAACAAGTAAAACTTCTGGGTTTAAAATCTTAATTTTATTCTAATGTGTAATTTTATATTCATGCATTTTTTAAGTGAACACTTTACCTTTGTTACCACTTGAGTTAAAACGTTTTATTAATTTTTTTAAAAGAGACAGCATGCAGAAAAACAAATAAGGTCCCATTATTCTACCACTCAGAAATAATTCGAGAGATTGTTTTTGTTGCTTTCCTAAATGGAGATATCAAGAGAGATGGAGTTTTTTATTCTTGGATTACATGTTGACAATATTTTAAAGCCATTATGCATTTTCAATCGTATTACTAGTTGTACAGTATTCTATCATATAGATGAACGATGCATTACTTGAACAACTGATTGCTGTTAGAATTGAGTTCACTATCAATCTTTTCTAAATTAAAAAACAATGCGCTAAACAAATATTTCATACCTAAGTCCTTAAACACATTCATAAATATTTTCTTTAAAACAATTTTTATAAGTGGCTAAAGGATATACATATTATTCTACCTATTGTCACATATTGCTAAAATGCTCCTACTAATAGTGTAATGTGATCATGGGATCGCCTGAGACCCTCAGCACTCAATAATAGCTATTATAATATACATGTATGGTTGTGCGTGTGTGTATGTATATATGTGTATGCATATATATACACATATATGTATATATGTGTATGCATATATATACACATATATGTATATATATTATATTGAGAATCAAAAATTGTACCTAACTATGTTTTAATTTAATTTAGATATTTTGCACGGTGTATTTCTAAAGTGATTGCTAGGCATTTGGGCATTTTCATGTCCATTCATCCTTCTGCTTATTTTTCTGTTAAGAAATATGTTACATCTTTTTAAAATTAATATGTAAAATATGCCAACATAGTTTTCACATTTGACCTTTCATATTCTCATTTTGCTTACAGGGACATGCCAAAGTCTTCTTTAGTCAAATCCATAATTCCTTGCTTTTGATATTTTTGGGTTTGGTGTCATGCTTACAGATCTTCTTTATCCTAAGAGTATCTAAATATTTGCTTATACTTTTGGGAGTATGGGATCATGAGCAAAAGCCACCAGCACCTCATAGTGCAAATATAGCATGGGGGGCATCAAGAGAAAACTGAGAAGCAGAGAAACAATATAGCACACCCTATCCCCATTCTTCACCTCCATCACCCACTGCCCAGGTCTGTGTGCACATGGCCAATGTTCCAGCAGAGAAGGGCCTTGAGTCAGTAATGCCTCATGTATTTATAAGGCCAAAGGGCAAGAGAAGCTTTGTGATCTGGAGTGGGAGCAGACTTTTTCTCACAGGCTGGCCTTGTTAGAAAGTGGGAGCCTCTGGGTCCCACAGGGTGTCCTTCTCTTAAACTAATAGACTTGTTGAGCCAGCTCTCTACTAAGCAACCAAAGAAGGAAAGAAAGATTAGCCACCAGGACCAACCAGACTTGTTTCTCATCAACCTATATTAATAGTTGGTTAATTTCTGTATTTAATTTCTATGCTAGAATTCTTCTCTGGTATAAGGCAGAGATCTATTATTTGGTCTCCTTTCAGAACTTTCTTAGTAGTGTTAATGATTTTTCAATTAGTTCTCTGGAACTTTGGAAAAAATTACATCTTTTCCATTATGGATATTTTGGACTCTTCCTTTCCATGTTCACACATTTTTAAAATTAATTTAATTATGTTATTTCTTATGTTAGAGCCACTAGGATAAGCCTGTACAACTGAAGTGATTGTAAGCATTCTTGACAAGTAGCCGGGCATTAAAAAGCACATATCTAGCATCTCTTAACTGCCTTTCCTCATTTACATTTATTTGGAACCTGTTGAATTTTGTTTACTTTTATTTTAAGTTCAGGGGTACATGTCCAGGTTTATTACGTAGGTAAATTTGTGTTATGGGCATTTGTTATACAGATTATTTCATCACCCAGGTTTTTAGCCTAGTACCCATTAGTTAATTTTTCCTGATCCTCTTACTCCTCTTACTCTCTATTCTCTGATAGACTCCAGTGTGTGTTGTTCCCCTCTAAGCTCCATGTGTTCTCATCATTTAGCTCCCACTTAAAAGTGAGGACATGCAGTATTTGGTTTTCTGTTCCTGCATTAGTTTTCTAATAATAATGGCCTTCTGCCATTATTGGCCTTCAACAAAGGATATGATTTCATTCTTTTTGTGGATGCATAGTATTCCACGGTGTATATGTACCACATTTTCTTTATCCAGTCTATCATTGACTGACATTTAGGTTGATTACATGTCTTTGCTATTGTGATAGTGCTGCAATTTTTAATCACATTCTTCTATCCCTTACTCTTCCCTGTGGAAATGAATGAGAAAGTGATCCATGCTTATCTCACCTGGATGGAGATAATCAAGCAATAGCCCTGAGTGTGAGGTGATGTGGTGACCCTAGGTATTGTCCACTATACACAACAAACTTTTAGTCTGACTGTTCCAAAGTCTAAAAAAGGGGAAAAAATACAACAATGGCAAGCCCATTTGCTTTCACTCTAAGCCATCATTCCAGTATAGATTTATCTGCTTAAGAGTTAATATTTTTTCATTCTATCTATCTGATTTTAGAATTTTCTCTCAACTACTTGCAAAGGTAGGTGGGACATAATGAAGGCATAGTAAATAATGCCCTAACAGTATTTATGTATTCATATGACTTACATCTCAAAATGCACAAAATATGGTATGTGTAGTCAAGGAAAATTTATCACATAAAAAAGTTTAAGAAGTATCTAAGTCAGATTCATTCAAAATTTAGGTGCAAAACTAAGTTATAGGAGCACAAATATCCTACTTTAAATAATGTCACATGATAAAATAGTGAGATTAAAAACTAAACTTCTCTGATCAATCTTAGATAACTAAGATGTATATAGTAAGTTATCATCTCTTTGAGTCTCAATTTAATAAGCTATAAAACTTTTAAAGTTATGTCCTATTGATTCTTCTCTCTAACCATCTAGGAAGGTTGCAGCTTTATATAACACTCTCATATATAAGTCTTAATAACAACAAATATTTGTTAAGCAGTCAATAAATACAGATACCATATGAAGCACATTACTTATTCTATTCCATCTCATTTAAATCATTCTATAATCCATCGGGTGGATACAATAGTCACCCTCTTTCTACAACTGATGAAACTAAGTCACAGAAAGGGCAAAGCCTTTTACTAAAGTGGTTCAACTAGTAAGTATCAGAATTCAACTATGAATTTAAAATTCTAACTCTAGAGCCTACTATCTTCACCACAGAATAAGTTTAAATCCATGTCCCGGAAACTTTCCTTATGTTTTGGATACACAGAACCATTCCTCAGGAGTTGTTTATTTCCATGAAACAATAACAAAAAAACTGACCTTTTCACCAGTGCGAAGAAAGAAATAACCACAGTATGCAATAATTGTCATGATAGCTACAGTACAAACTGATGAAACATTCTTAATTTTGCCACTTTTTGTAACTATTAAAGACTGTAAGACAAAGCTTGTTTTTTATTTAAAAGCTTACAACAGCACAGGGAGTGTAATCTGTATCATATTTGTATTTGGAAAATAAACATATACTGTCAAAAGAGAAAACAGACCTAAACAGAAGCTGATTAAATGCTTGAAAATCATTCAAGGCACCATACCATTGAAGTGATTCCAAAAAGTGACATGGATGTAATATAAGATCCTGAACTACATCAGAACTCCAGGATTTAGCAAAAGGGTAAAAGGGGAGTTCATTCACGTAGAGGAAGAGGAAATTTTCTTTGGACTAGTTATATCAGATAATATGTTTGTTTAAGGAAAAGTCAACAGGGGGCAAAAAGTTTTGCGTGCCTAACATGGAAGGAAAGCATATTTGCGCCTAATATGTTGCAGAAACTGTTTCAGCACAAGTCATTCTTTCAAAAATATCACCCTCATACAGTAGCCAATGTCAGTTTGGATTTTGGTGATCTGCTATTTATAAGTGTAGATCACATATATAAGTGTAGATCATTCAGACACTGTGACTTTAAAATTTGTTTATTATTCATGAATTACTGATTTTTCCCTTTGAGATCTGACACATTTCAGCTTTTGGTTTTGTTTTTGTATCCCAATTTCCAGTACATAACATCTAAGCTTCCCATTGATAATCAACAACCTTCATTGCATCATTGCTAAAGGCCCATATTATGATTTGGTCACATGATTTACAAAAGCATTACTGCAAATATTTCAAAAATAAATGATCCCTTACAACTTAAACACAAGTTTTAGACCTTAAAGATTTCCTGTGGGTGTAACAGTAGTATCCTGCAAGATCAGGAGAAGCAGGCCCTCATTTTATGTGAAATTTATAACAATGCAATCATGAGGTAACCTAAGAGAGTTTTGAAATTGTACTCATTGTTAATATGGGTCCTTAAATTCAATACCTCTACAATTTTGAAGTTACACTGTGTGGACTAGTAAAAAAAATAATAGGACAAAAGTTTTTAGAAACAATTTTCTAGACCCACCGGGTCACTAACTACATGACTTTACCTCTATAAGCCTGAGGATTCTTATCTGTCATTGCCAAACCTATATAAAACAGTGGAGAATTAAAGATGGTTCACAGGATATGAATGTTAGGCACATAACTGTAAAGACCAACTAGCACACTGCTAATAAGAAGTTAGGAAAGCACCTTGCAACAACGTATGGAGATGTCTTAAGAAAGTGCTATCACAGGATGTAATTTCATAAACAAATTATGCAGAAAATGAAGACGATTATAGAGCTGTGGATTCAACAGCAGTGTAAGGGAGACGTAGAGATTAGATATAAGGTGGGAGGACAGAGATCCATAATTCATGTTATGCCTTAATAATATATAGAATAGTACACTGCATAAAACAGGCACTATGCAAATGTTGCAACTGAAATAAATGCATACTTAAAGACTTTCTCCTTGGATTTGGCCAAATAAAAGCTATTTTGCATAAAGCTTTTACTTTCACATAGTTGGAGGTGGCTAGAGGCCAAAGTATGACATTTAGGCATGCATCATACCATCTTGTGGGTATTCCTTTTCCCAGAGGTGAAATAACTCTATACTGGAAGTGATTTACTCTAAGAATGTGGTCAAGTTTCTAGCGTTAGGTGCCCTACCTCAAAATCACAGAAGTGGGGATTCACAGAAAGGTGTGTTCTCTTATGATTTCTTTGCTTGAAAATCTGAGGAAACGGTATGTTAGGTACAACTGAATAGCTTTGTTTAAACACGATTTGCAGTTAGGAGCAGTGTCAGCTAGAGGAGGAAGGCCTCTAGTATACCAGTCAGGGATTTTAGGGTATAATCCTATAGTATCTGATATTTGCTCTTAGTCACTTTCTTATCATATCTGCCAATGTTGAATGCCTGAATAAAGCCGAAAGGGCTAACATGTTGGATTAATTATTTAGGATTCAAAAATACCCTGATAGGCTTGAACAAATAATCTGAATAACATGAAAACACCATAAAATGCTCAAGAAAACATGTTAATTGCTGCTTTGATATTCAAACTAATCAATTCTAGTAGTGGTTAATGAAGGGCATGGCTTAATAGCTAACAATTCATATTTAAATATCTCACATTTTGGTTTGCTGTAACATTGAAGTTTATGTTGTGACGTGACTGGCACAAGCCAATGTAATAAATCAATACAATTGTAGGTACATTTCTAAAAGTAGTATCTAAGTAATAGGAATCTATAGCACACTGTGTTCCATACTAGTACACTGTTTTGTACACTAGCCTGTGGCACAGTACTAAGTCTATTTTGGGATGATACACTGGAGTTTCCTAGGCTCTGTCCTCAGGCTTCTTGTTTATGCTAAACTCTTTAGCATAACTAAATTCATAGTGGCATTTGTATACTGAAAACTTCTAAACTTTTAATTTCAACCCAGACCTGCACTTTGAAATCCAGATTTTTATATTTATGCCTGCTTGACATCTTTGCTAGGATGTGCAATGGGTATCTCGATGTAACTTCACACTATATGCAAAATAGTAATTGCAGGACAGGTACAGCGGGCTCATGCCTATAATCCAAGCACTTTGGGAGGCCGAGGCAGGCAGATCACTTGAGGTCAGGAGTTCAAGATAAGTATGGCCAACATGGTGAAACCCAGTATCTACTAAAACTACAAAAATTAGCCAGGAGTGGTGGCACATGCCTGTAATCTCAGCTACTCAAGAGGCTGAGGCAGGAGAATTGCTTGAACCTGGAAGTGGGAGGTTGTAGAGAGCCGAGATTGTACCACTGCCCTCCAGCCTGGGTGACAGAGCAGTACTCCATCTTTTTTGTTTGTTTGTTTGTTTGTTTTTTAAGTAATTGTAGGTAAAATATACATCTAAATGTAAACATTGAAACAATAAAACTTCTAGACTATAACATAAGAACATAAAATTGTAACTTTGAGTTAACAAAGATATCTTAAACATCATAGAAACATCTCTAGCCATAAAGGAAAAGATTAATAAGTTGGACCACATTAAAATTTGGAATTTTCATTAAGAAAGCACAAAGGTAATCTATAGAGAGGGAGAATATATTCACAGCACATATAAACAAGTAATTTTTATCCAGAATATGTACAAATTGCCTAAATAAGAAAAAGACAAAAGATACTGTAGAAAAATAGGTAAGAAATGTGAACAGACACTTCTCAGAAAAGGATATTAAAATGACCGGTAAACATATGGATGACCTCATTAATGATCATATAAATGCAAATTTAAACTACAATGATATAATGCTATACACTTACTAGAATATTTAAAATCAGAAATTAAAATACTAAATGTTAGCAAGACCATGAAGCAACAGGGACTCTCATAGAGAGTAGCTCTGAATTTATATTGGCCTGATCATTTTGGAAAGTATTTGGCATTATCTAGTAAACAAAACTGAACATACATAGGTCCTATGACCTAGCAATTTTACTTGTAGGTATATAACCAATAGAAACCAATATACATATATGCACACAAAGTTATGCATAAGTGTAACCCCATTATTTATAGCCGTCAAAAATTGTAGACAATCCATTGCCCATAAAAAGTAAAAGAAAAATAATTGTGTATCATAAAATGGAAAACCACAGAGATAAAATAGTATATACCACAACTACATATAACAACATGGATGGTTCTCATAAACAAAATATTTAGTTTAAAAAGTCAGAAACTATGGTTCTATTCATATAACATTTAAAAATGACAAAATTGTTCTATGGCATTAGAAATCAGAATAAGGATTATCATTGAGAACAGGAGAGTTGTGACTAAATGGGCATACATAAGGCTTATTTTGTGTCAGTAATGTTCTTTTTCTTATTCTGGGTAGTGAGCAAATGGTTTGTTCATTTTGTAGTAATTTATGAACCTGCACATTTAAGAGTTGCATGCTTTTATATGTTTGCTAAACCTCAATTTTGAAAAGAAGTTTCTAATGAGACACTGTATAGGGAGTATCCAGAAAAAAAAAAAAAAAAAATCAGAATGCCAAGAGCTTAAATAAAGAGTGATTGAAGAAAATATAAATTTTAACCTTAAAAGGCTCTAAATATTTACCAGAAAATGTGAAAGCTATCTTAAAAAATCACAGTGGGACAGCAGTATTATTCTATATTGCTCCAGAAGACCAATAACTAAAAGAAGGCAGGTTTCGCCCCTTGCAGTCTAATTATTAGAACTTGCTGAAATGCAAATAACAACCTACAAAGGAATGAGCTGCCTATCAATGAAAATATTTAAACTATTTAAGCAAAGGCTGCATAGCCATCTGTCAGAGAAGCTCAAAGGAGGATTCCCATAATGAGACAGAGGCTGAACAAGATAAACTCTGCTCCATTCGTTTCTAAGAGGCTACGGTTCAAAATGAAATTGGTGTCAAACACGTATCTGTCCCTCTCAGCTTTCCTCCTTCCCTTCCTTCCTCTCTCCCTCCTTCTATAATCCCTCTTTCCCTCTTCTGACTCCAAAAAGATAATTATAGAAAACAAGGTCTTTCATTTGGTCAATTCTGTTTCATTCAAGAGAGTCTCACAAAGACTGACAGGTATGATGGGAACCCTCACCAGGGGTCAGATATAGACTGCTATGTATTGCATGCACTGCCAAGTCCACTCTCCCCAAAGGAGAAAGTATTTTGGAACTGGATGTTCCTCCTCCTCAAATATTTTTCCAAGTATTTTGGATAACTTCACCACCTCAGAAAACACACCAGAAAATATGTCCATAATTTCCCTAGCTTGATAACTTAATAAATATTTCATACTGGATTGCAGATGTCAAAGTGGTATGCAGCATTCTTTCAAAGACACTTTCATTTCTTAGGTCCACAGAAAACCTTCAAACAACAGCAACTTGTTAAACTGTATATTCATTCCAGCATACTAATTCTCAACCAATTGAGATGTCATTTTATTTTGTGACTCTTTACTCCAATCCAATAAGATACAGAGCATTTATATCAACAAGTCAGTGTATAACTAGCATATTAAGTAGCATCTATTGCAAAGCAACAGATATATACAAAATTTTGGACAAGCCAGTGTGAGTATCACTAATAAAAGGGAAGCAAGCACAATTGGGCTTATTTTGTGGAAGAAAAAAGAAGGAAGAATGGTAATTGCAGGTGAAATACACATCTAAATGTCAACACTAAAACAATAAAACTTTTAGAAGATAACATAAGAATATATAATTGTGAATTTGAAATAGAAATCTATCTGTGCTATTTTTGGGAGGGGGGAAAAAGGAAGGGGGCTGCATGCAAGAAGGAAACTAATCTTGGCAGAGCCCTAGAGAGGTTCAGGACTCAGGAATTCCAGTAATATGGAAGGTAAGAAAGGTTAACTGGGGCTAAAACAAGGAGGTCAATTGAAAATACACTCTACCCATATGAAAAGAATTATCCATAGCCAGATAGTCATGCCTCTCAAACACCCTTGCAAAGGATTGAGGACTAATAATCAAAGAAATGGAACCAAGTTGCTGGGGAGAATTAGAGCACATAGCCTGGGACTTGGTGCCAAAGAGCAAGGCCTTCCATATTTAAGAGGGCCGCTGATTAATAGAAAGTTCTCTCTCCAGTCATAGGTTAATGCAAAACCTGTCAGTGATTACTAACTAGTTGACCCTAACTAGATTCACAGCGGTAATAGTCAGCTTTTGTGTCGTGTTATTCTTAAACGTTAATGAATAACCAAGAATCACTAGATATTTGGGAAAAATCTTGTTATGTGATAGACACAAATATATACAGAAAGAAAAATTCATCCTGGTAGACATAGAAATAATTCAGGGAATAGAATAAAATTTTAAAACAAGCAAAGCAAAACAAAACAAGCAACAATTCTAGTTTTCTCAGGGATCACATAAGAATGCAACACTAAGATTAAAAACATAAAATGGTATACAATATTGTAAAATGAAAATGACATATAAAGCAAGATTATTCATGCTTTTAACATGAGGTATGTTCTAGAAAGGGTAAGGAGGAAAGAAAAATGAAAAACACTAGTGATATGCCTATTCAGCCCAATCCTATTGATATGGCTTGGCTTTGTGTCCCCACCCAAATCTTATCTTGAATTATAATCCCCAGGTGTTGAGGAAGGACCCTGGCGCAACATAATTGAATCATGGGGGCAGTTTCCCCCATTCCGTTCTCATGATAGTGAATGAGTTCTCATGAGATCTGATGGTTTTATAAGTGATTGGAAAGTTCCTCCTTCAATCTCCATCTTTCCTGCCACCTTGTGAAGAAGGTGACTGCTGTCACTTCTGCCATGACTGTGAGTTTCCTGAAGCCTACCTGAGCCATGTGGAACTCTGAGTCAATTAAGCTTATTTCCTTTATAAGTTACCCAGTCTTAGATATTTCTTTATAGCAGTGTGAAAATGGACTAACATACCTAGCATGTGTAAATAATAAGATCTTGGCCGGGCGCGGTGGCTCAAGCCTGTAATCCCAGCACTTTGGGAGGCTGAGACGGGCGGATCACAAGGTCAGGAGATCGAGACCATCCTGGCTAACACGGTGAAACCCCGTCTCTACTAAAAAAAAAAATACAAAAAAAACTAGTCGGGCAAGGTGGCGGGCGCCTGCAGTCCCAGCTACTCAGGAGGCTGAGGCAGGAGAATGGCGTGAACCCGGGGGGCGGAGCTTGCAGTGAGCTGAGATCCAGCCACAGCACTCCAGCCTGGGCGACAGAGCGAGACTTTATAAAAAAAAAAAAAAAAAGATCTTAACAGGAAAGTAAGAAAAGGAATGAGCATTTAAAATTAATAGACTGAACAATCTCAGAAAAGCTAGGGAAATTTAAGAAGCTAGAAAATACCCAAACGTTTGGCAACTAAAAAACAACTTTTCGGTAACTTATGGTTAAAAATAAACTAAAAAAGAGATTAGAAAATTTGGACTGCCTGAAAATGAAAACACGACCTATCAAAATATCTGATGGTGCAAAAGTGGTGCTTAGAGGGAAATGTATAGCACTGAAACACCTATGTTAGAAAAGAAGAAAAATCTCAAATCGATGACCTAAACTTTCATCTAAAAACTAGAAAAAGAAAAGCAAAAACCAAAGTAAGCAGAACAAATGGAATAATAAATATCAGACATCAACAAAATTAACAACACAAAATCAATAGACAAAAATCAATGAAGCCAATAGCTGGCTCTTTTGAGAAGATGGATAAAATCTCTAGCCAGCCTGCTCAGGAAGAAAGAGAAGACCAATATCTGGAGAGTGTGGATATCACCATAGATCCCACAGACACTAAAATAATAAGGGGATACTATAAGTAACTTTATGCCAAAAGATTTGACAAATTACAAATGCCAACATGAAGCTAGCATTCAATAAAAGACAACTACCTTAATTATCATTATAATAGTAAACATTGCAAAAGCCATATACTGGTCAGATAGGAAGGGGAGTAGCAATCCCTAGACAAGGAATGACAGCTAAATTGATTCTTCTGAGACTTTCCTCCCATATCTCAAAAACTGAAGCAGAGTATATATTTATAAACAGTCACTCACCATGCCAATTCAAACATGTATTCTTACTATCTTAACTGCAGTGAAGACATTGGTTCAGATTTAGATCTTCCCCTCTGCTAAGAATGAATAAATAGAGATCAACAATGGAGTCAGACACCTACAGTTGGTCCAAAGAATAGCACCTGCCAGTATATGCACAGCCACAGTCCTGTGAAGACCCAACTGTAAAATACATTCTTCTCCCAGACAAAATAGTGGGAATAAGGAATGGGAAGGCTCAATTGTGTTCCCTTTTTAGCTATGGCGTGTAAATAAACATAATACTGTTTCAAAAGTTAGGTTGTAAAGAGCATTGAATTAATTCACCACATCTTAGAGTTAGGGAGAAAAAGAGAAGTCAGCATGATTGCTAAATTTCTGTTTCTGATCCAAACTGTGCTATACACACCAAACTCTTAAAGTATTAAATTATATTCAACTGGAAAATCAGAAGAAAAATGTTTCAAATATTATGCAACATAATTTACTCCTAATAGCAAAAACACCAAATTAGAACTGTTACATATTACTTCAGTGTTTTCTGCCAAATTCACCATCATGCTTTGCAAATTAGATTGAGCCATAATTTTCGTAAATTTTAGAGAGTAGTCGTGGTTATATCCCTCTTAATGCTCTGAAGATTAGCTCTGTTATTTATTAGAGCGCACTCAACATCTTTCCTGACAAATGAATTTTATTAAAATCTTTCTTATGAGGCCCTCTTAATTTTGAGAAGTAAAACTATTTGTTTGACAGAATAGCCATTTAATTTATCCATGTCTAATGATATGTTTCACATAGCAAATTATTTTTTTTCGCTTCTTGTTTTGTATCATTTGTAATATGAAAGGCATTGTACTTGTTAACATTAGGCAGCCAGAAGTTTTTTCTAACAATTTATAGAGCTGAAGAAATAAATACTACTATCATTTTGCATCAAGGGTCAAATAGTCACATGGATATATTCGTCCTTTATTGCACATATACAAATCCAAAACAATCTGTAAATGCTTCCTCACTTATGTACAATAGCACCTTTTATAATTTCAGTAACACAAATGTTTTAAAAGGTAAAAACCCTTATGTACATCACCGCAATCAGCAAATTCACTAATTTTACATTTTATTGCACCCACCCCATTTTGAATTCCATTTCTCCAAAATTTGTAGCAATTTTAATAGCTCTTAATTAGTATTTTAATATGTGAAAAAAAGTACATAAAATTGAGTTTAAAAGAAGTCATAGCTTTCTTAGTTGCATACAGTGTGTGAATTCATAGACTCCAGTATACCAATGTTTTTGAAAGTTTCTTCTGGATGGAATTAGTAAAAATCTGTTCCCACAAAAGGATTATACTAAATGATTATTCTCTCTTTGTTAAAAATACACTATACTAATTTTAAGGTCGTAGTTAGTGTTCTCTTTGCTGTAAACCACAAATCGAACTCTAAGCAAAATGGAGGATTTACTGAAATGGTCCTGCAGTATCTCCCAAATTCAAAGATCCCATTGAAGGCCCTTCCAAACAAAGGGACAGGTACATGGGTAGATTAGGGACCTCAGCAGCAGGAGATTATGATCACACATTTTAAAAGATTAGCCTCAGTGACTCCGTGGTTCTGTGTCTCTCCATTTCTAACGTCACTTTCCAACAGAGGGAATCCTATTGGCTCAACAGTAATTGATCATCTAGGTGGAGAGGGTTAGGGATTAGGGAGGACATCCATGGCCTCTAGGGCACCTGTCCTGGATCTGCATTCCATTTCCAGAGAAGAAAGAATTGTGAGGTGCCACCCCAAGGTTCTACCTCTTTGCTGCATGGTTTTTTTTGTTTGTTTGTTTCTTTGTAAACAAGTTACTAGATATAATAAAGACCAATAATTGTTCATTTTAAAATTTTCCTAAAGTATTATAATCTATGTTTCTTGCTTCTATGTATGACTATAAAATATTTCAAACATAAAGTAAGTTAAGAAAGATTAATATAACAAATATTAACATAACTATTATATCTAATACTCAGGTAGCCAACATCCTGCTAAGCAACTTGTTGAAATCTTAACATTCTCACATATTGGAATCATAAATGTTAAAGAAACAAAGCATTATATAAAAGTCTATTCTTTAATCCTACTCTTCTCCCTCCTTTATTTTCCAACTTCCTCCTACCTAGCGCAATGTAACCCTTTTCCCTAACTTAAGGTATATTATTCCTCAGTTTGTACTATATAGTTTTTATATGATTAGAACATGAGTATGTCCATACAAATGATTATTGTGTCAGTTTTTGAACTTTATATAAACTTTTAAAATAATAAGTTATTAAGCATTCTATGTGTATGGGGTTTTTTTTTTGTTTTTGTTTGTTTGGTTGTTTGGTTGGTTTTTTGTTTTGTTGTTGTTGTTGTTTGTTTGTTTGTTTTTTTTGAGACAGAGTCTCATCTCTGTCACCTGTCACCCAGGTTGAAGGGCAGTGGCTCAATCTCAGCTCACTGCAACCTCCGCCTCCTGGGTTCAAACAATTCTCCTGCCTCAGCCTCCCAAGTAGCTGAGTTATAGGCACCTGCCACCACACCTGGCTTTTTTTTTTTTTTTTTTTTGTATTTTTAGTAGAGACAGGGTTTCACCATGTTGGTCAGGCTAGTCTCGAACTCCTGACCTTGTGATCTGCCCATCTGAGCCTCCCAAAGTGCTGGGATTACAGGCATGAGCCACCACATCCAGCTCATTCTGTCTTCTAAATTGTGTTTTAAATACTTTTACCTGTATAAATTGATTTAATCCTCACACACTTTCTACTTAATACAGTTTGTAATCCAATTTACAGATAAGGAAAGTGAAACCCAAGAAGGAACGAACTCATCAGTGACTGAGACTCATTCTGTACACATCATTCTGAAACATGCCTTTTTTCCTTTTAACTAAACTCGATGTCTTTGAGATGATCTTACGCTGACATAAAGAATGTCTATATTTTTGCATTAATTTCTGTATAATGTCGCATTGTAAGAATGGACAACAACCTGTTCTTATGTTTATGAACATTTAGGTTATGCTGCTATTATGGGCAATGCTAAAATTACACTTACATGATAATTACAGACTTGTAATTATCTCCTCGCTTATATGATTGAGAGTTTCTCTCAATTATTTATCTACTAGTATAAAGATTATACACATCTTTCTCTTTACTAGATATTGTCAAACTGCTCTCTAAAGTTGCCTAACGATGTACTCTACTGCCATCACCGAACATGGTTTCTTACTTCACATCTCACCTGCATTTGGAATAACTGGTCTTTTAAAATTTTTGTCGATCTCGTGGGTGTGAAATATAGCTCATTTTAATTCTCTTGTCTTTGATTAGCAATCAGATTAGTACAGTTGAGTGTCTTTTCCTATTTATTGAACTATTTGGCTTCCTCATCCCTGAATTGCCTGTTTATAATATGTACAGTTGTTGATTGGATTTTTTAACTAGTAAAAATTCTTTTTAAGTTATTGATACAAATGCTTTGCCAGCTTTATGCATTACATATATATGTGGCTTGTCTTTAAACATTGCTAGTTATCTTTTGTCAATAAAGGATTTTAGTTTTAATGAAATCAGTTTTACTAAATTTTAATGGTTTGTGATTTTAGCATTTTGTTAAATAAATTCTTCCCAGGAGGTATAAAGAGAATTTTTTCCCATATTTTCATATTAAATCACATGGAAATAATATTCATGTTTCCATGGATGAGAATCTCTCTTTGGGGGCTCAATGGTTAATGAGCCCAGATTCGGGACCCAGATTGCTTGAGTTTAAACATGTGTTTTACCATGAACTTTGGGCAAAATATTTAACCTCTCTGTGACTCATTTTGTCACCTAGAAATAAAGATACAAATCAGGAGTGATTGAGTTAACATATAAAGTGCTTAGAGGAGTGACAGTCATGCAATACAAGCTACTAATGTATCTACTGTTATTAACATCAGTTTTACCTGCTACATCTGAGCTAATACCCCACTGTCATAAGTAATATGTTTTCATAAGTCTTGCTCTGTGAAGGGCAATTTTGTTCATTTGCATAGTGGTTAAAATCAGACTCTGGAGCCAGACTGCCTAGATTTGATTTCAAGTCACTCACTAATCAGTTATGTAAACCTGGATAAGATGTTCAACCTCTTCGTGCCTCAGAATTCTCATCTATAAAGTGGATATAAAAATAACACCTATTTCATATATGTAGTAAATATTAAGAGTTCAGGGATATAAAGCACTTATGAAAAATGCCCAGTACTTGGTAAGCTTTTAATATATGTTAGCTATTGCTGAAATTATAGTCATTATTATTATTATCTAATTGTCTTAATGAAGTATAATTGGCTGTCTTGATTCTGTCGGTTTGAAAAACCCAGCACCAATTATATATGGGACATGTACTAGCAGACACAAGATTTAACTGGGAAAGTTTCTTACATATGTAAAATTTTGGGACACCAAATCATGCTTGGGCTTTTGGTTATTTGCAAATGACCAAATACTTTTTATTTTAATTCAAATGACTATGTCTCATGTCAGATATGTAACACTAAAGATACCATTAAATTTTCACATAAAATGATTGATAACTTTAAATACCTAAACAAAATTATGTTTTGCTTACATAAGATGACATCATTGAAACAATTACATACTCCTTTTTTCTAAAATGGCTAGAACTAAGCTTTAGCATCTGTAGTTATAGAGCACTGCAGTGGATGTTGGTAGTATTCTTCTTAGATCTCACTTCCCAGGCAGATGTACCCAGCTCCAGAGCTGCAGGTGTTAAAAGCCAATAGTTCCCACCTGCACCCTCCTTGAAACGACTGTCCTTAGCTGACAGGAGCTACTTCTCCATCTCCCACCTCTGTGGCAGCTGATGATTAATTGATGGAGAGAGGAAAGGCGAAGGAAATGTATACAAGCAAATTCCCCTTGCCGCAGACAGAACAATCTCTCATACATATTATTTCTGTGAGATCAGACTGAGACTAGATTTCCACTGAAACCACATCTCTGCCTAGCTTCTTCCTCTATAGTATTGTGCTTCCATCATGCCATAACAGGTTTCAGATGAAAGAACTTTCTCAATAGATCGCTTGCACTAAAATTGGCAGCCCAGGCTCTGTTTTTAGGGAATCTGACCTAACGTAACACATGGTATTTATGCTTTATTAAACATCTATAATGCAGTAGCTTGCACTTTAGGAGGCCCAGCAAGAGGGTAACTTGAGCCCAGGTGTTCACGACTAGCCTGGGCAACATAGGGAAACCCTGTCTCTACAAATAACTCTAAAAAATAGCTGGGTGTGGCAACACATGCCAGTAGTTTCAGCTTTTCAGGACGCTGAGGTGGGAGGATACTTGAGCCCAGGAAATCTTGGCTGCAGTGAGCCATGATGGTACCACTGCGCTCCAACCTGGGCAACAGAGCAAAGCGCTGTCTCAGAAAAGAAAAAAAAAAAAAAAATACACCTACCAAGTTTTAGGCTTAGATGTACTTTACACATTATATAATTTTATTCTATAAATATCTCAGCAGTGTGAAAATTATTATCCCCATACTTTGGGTGGGGAAACTCAGGCTGTGTTGAGTTGAGAAATGTGTCTTTAGCTTGTGATAAGTAGAAAATTCAAGATTCAAACGCAGATAAGATGACTCCATAACCTTCACTCTGTCCTGCACTTCTCACTGCTTCTGTATCAAATTTTTATCCAGGAAATAAGGAAATTAAAGATCTATCCAGCTATACTTTTTCTAGTGAAATAAACGTTGATATACATTCTCCCCCAAATGTTGATGTAATTTATTTAAAAGAGTGTAAGATTGTGTGAGTCATATAATTTCCATAAGGGTTTATTAGTAGACAAGCATGAATTATATTAAAAAATAAATAAACATCTGTATAATACCTTCATTTTCTTGAAAGGGAACATTTTATAAAAGTTGGAAAATAGCAAGGAGGGAAAAGATCATGTCAGCACAATGTTATTGGTCATATACAACACAATCTTATGTTTCATAGAGATTTCAACACAGGAAATGGGTATATTAGGAACCACCTAATTCATAAGTTTTCCTGACCCAGGTACAGTGGTTTCTTTGAATGACTCTAAAGGAAAAGCTGTAGGGAATGTTTTTTTACTAGCTTCAATAATGCATATTTCAAAGCCAAAACTAGTCACCCATTTGACTGTTTACAGAGTCAACATTCAGTGGGAAAATAAGTGTCAACGGGTCTCACTTTTCCCACCCAGAACAGCATGTGACATGTGACCTCTCATTATTATCTTCATGAGTCTTTAATTAGAAAGGAAATGTTTTATTTTTACTTTTTTCACTCAACAAATCAGGGATTCTTAGTTTGCTACTATCTGAAAAATAATTATCTCCTCCCCTAGCTGCTTGTTCACTAGAAAGAGTTACATAATCCTATTACATTAGAAGCACTATAGGGAGGACCCATCTCCCAAACATCCTTGTTTTTGACAAATGGTAAAGTGGTTTGGACAGAGTATAAGTTAAAATGGAGAGGGGTTCCTACAACACTAAAAAATATTCTGATGGCTATAATATCTTATGATGACCAGCAATCTTTGCATCTCTAATAAAATCTATAAGCAACTGATTGTCTCAAAGAACTGTTTCAACTATCTTTTCTAAAGAGAAATTCAAATCTAATCAATGTTTTCCTTAAAGACTATGAGCAAAAGTATTGCATATTTTCTCTATCTATTTTATTCACAATTATAGCTTTAGCAGTTATAACACTCCTTTATTATAAAATTTATTATATATTAAATAGTTGTATCATACAGTGTGACAAATGTTTAATCTATATTTTCAATAATCAATATTAAGATGAAGGTACTCTTTTAATTCCCACATTACAGAGAAGGAAATTGTGGCTTAGAAAATACAGTAATGTCCTTTGCAATCCATAATACTTGGTAGGCAGTGAGTCTGGAACTTCAGTCTAGTTACTGTCTACCTCAAAATTCTGTTTTATAATCACTGAACTATACTAAATCCTCTAAAGCCAGGATTATACTTCTTTCCATTATTAAAATTATTATCAGCTGCTCACTCTCCACTGAATCTCACAAATCACCATTTCTTACATAAAAACAAGCACATGGTTTGCAGATTTTATCTCCTAAGTAATCACTCAATCTATCTTTCTCTTCCCATTCATTTTGTCATTTATTTATCTCAGCCTTCTATTATGTATTGCCTGAACTGTTACAATGGCCTCTCAGTTGACCTCCCTGTCTTATATCTCATTCCCCATCTCTATGGAGACACACTTATCCCCATATACTGCTGCCGGTGTACTCTTAAATTGCATGTCTGATCACATTAACCATTTGTATACATTCTTTTAAGGACATTCATCACCTTCATCTCAGTAACACTGTCCTTGCTACTGAGCACAGTAACAGAGCCCTTAGACCTGTCTGTTACCAATCTCTTTGGCTTCATTGCCTTCTCTCCCACATTGATTTGAGGGTTCGTGACCAAATGGATGTGAGATCTGATAAGTGGAAAAGGAAAAACAAATAACTTACTAATAGAGTAAATGTTGAGCATTTGAGGGATAGCAATATGGAGGTAAACTTTGGAGTAGAATTCAGATCTTTTTCTCCAGCTTCTTAATATCTGCACATATTCTTTTGTCAAAAACAACTCAAATTCAGTATGTTCAAAATCAACCACATGATCTCTGTCCCCCATTTCTGATCTTTTAGTGCACTACATCTCAGAGTGGCAGCACCATCTATCTATCTCCAAAGACCACCCCCTTTCTTTCTACCCCTTCCTTAACTATATCTTATCACAGCATCCTGCCACGTTTGCCTTCTAAATAGCTCTCAAATCATTTCTCTTCTTTTCATCTGATTTTGCAATGCATCTGCTGGCATCTGCTTTATCCTTTCTGAAATTTATTCCCTATACTAAAGGCACACTGATGTTTTCTGTCTGAAAATCTGATTATATCATCCTCTATCCACTTACACATGATCAGAGCTTTTTGTGTTTTTCCTCCATAGCACCTGTCACATTGCAGTTTTGCTTTTATTTCTATACAAATAACGATTATTTGATTATTCATTTCCTGCCCCAAACAACTGTAAGCTCCATAAGCACTTGCCACCCATTGTATCCCAAGTAGTTAGTACGATGCCTCATATAGAGCCATTTATCACTATTTGTTTAATGACTAACTGAAAAAACATAATTAATAGATAGACAAAAAAGATCTAGGTTTCTGTTTTTTTGTAGCAAGAAACATAGTCAGTGAACTCATGGGTTTTGATGGTTCACTAAGGGAAAATGTGTATAGTAGAAGCGATACAGGTCAACTGGAGATATAAGATGATCAGCCCAAGAAAGAGATTGAGTTAAAAAGTCAGAAGAAAGTAGAAAAACTGTAAGATAACTGCATCATAGACACCAAGAAAGGAAATAAAACAAATTGATCTGCTATGCAAATACCTCAGAGTAGTCTTGAAAGAAATTGGAAATTATTGTCTCAAAATAATCCATTTTACCTCTCCAATTTCTAACTAGTTTTTTCTTCAGTTACCACATCTTGACCTCTAAGATGTTCCTTAGTCTCTAACATATACATGAAATGCTCTCAAGATGTACATCTTCATTAAAGCATCCTGTGTAATTCAACCATTCCTATTGCAACATATCTGGAGATTAAATTATGTCCTAGTTTCAGCCTCATTTAAATATTTAATTTCTATAAATTTTCCACTGATATTTCTGAGAAAATGCATTTGTAATAGCTCGTATATTTATTTGATGAGTTCAGGTCTCTGAATTTTTTACATCTGTTTGAATTACTGTCATTTGTCTCTAATGTGAGTTGTTGGCTATTCTAAAACAGACCAGTACAATGTGCTGTGCCAAGCACTTATCATAAGCATACACTTTATAAATGCTTCACTGTGGTAGTAGTGTTAAAAACTTCATAGCATGAGCAATCAGAAAGCTACACTTGCTTGGGAAACAATAGATCTGCATACAATTGAGAAATAAATAATAAAATTATTCATTTTAGTCTTTTAAGAATTTTTAAACCTAAAATACATGAGGCGTGAGGTAGAAACATTTTCATACATGAACGGCTCATATTTAAAATAAAGCTAAAGAGCTATATTACTAGGGAAAAACATTCATTGTCCCTGTCATTTGAAGCACTGTACAACAAATAAAAATATTTTTAAAATATTTTTGTACATAAATTGCACATAAATTTCAATGTTTTGTCTAAACATGATGGAAGAGCGTATTAATTTAAATATTAATATTATATTTTCTATAGTATTCATCTAGAGCTGAATTTAATTATTCCACTTTTATCTTGTCTTACTTTCTATCTCCACTCTGTAAAATATAAACCCGCTAAGGTCATGAACTCTGCAGCATCTCAGGCTCCCAATGCCTAGAACCATTCCAACCTTGTGCAAATGCACAAGAAATATGTTTTGGGTGACTGGAAAATGAATGGAAGTTAAGCAAGAACATATATAGGTATATCATTTAGAAGTCTGTTTTAATGTTTTAATTTCTTTAAGATATAATAATGGCTTGAATCAAGGTAAACGATACTTAGGATGATTAAAGTAAATTGATTTGACTTATACTTAAGAGAACGTGGTAGGTAGTTTATTCAACATGGGTGAGAGAAAGAGTCTGTAACTGACATGCTTCTGATCTGAGTAAGTTGGTGGTTAGTGCTGTAATTCGTCATCAAAGGAGATAACAATGGAAGAACAAGATAAAGAAGATGTGTTTGAAAAGAAGCATATCGTTGTGGTTCAAATCACAGACTCTGGGTCTCTAAAGCTGTCTGTGCTTGCTGGTCCTACTATTTAATCGTGGACCATTTTTTTCAACCTTATGGAATTTGTTTTCTACCTTTACTGTGGGTGGAATTTGTTCTTGACAAATTAAAAAAATAATAATAATCTACAGGCAAACACAATGGATGGTTTTTCAGTCCTTATCTTGTTTGACCACTGATAATCATTTGTTCCTTCTTGGACGTCCTTAACAGGTTCTTTGACACCACTTTCTCCTGCCTTTCCTCAAACCTCTCTAGCTGCTGTACTAACAGTCAGATAAATTCCAGACTTTTCTGTTGTGATTACTAAGGCTGTCCAAAGTCTAGTCTCTGCCCATGTTTCCATCCCCACCCTTTTAAAACCTCTGTCAGCCTACTTCCTACAAGAAATGTTCCCTTATTTTAAGTCGAGGCTAATTCTATTCTATTAACTAAACATGGTATGATTTTTTCTCTCTCTGAAGTACATTGAGGGTTTTGCCTGCATGTGATATTTTCAGTGGATCTGAGAGTGAGAAAAACTCCAACTTTTTTTTGAGAAAGTATTGGTAGAATAGATGTCCTTATATACATATTGTTCTGTTGCTCTAAATATTTTTTATCACAGTAT
Source organism: Mandrillus leucophaeus (assembly GCF_000951045.1). Classification (NCBI taxonomy): domain Eukaryota; kingdom Metazoa; phylum Chordata; class Mammalia; order Primates; family Cercopithecidae; genus Mandrillus; species Mandrillus leucophaeus. The sequence continues at coordinate 6,875,641 of NW_012108141.1, read as the reverse complement.
TTCTGATTATTTTTCTGTAAGTCAGTCACTTACTACACTTTTAGCATGAATATTTGCCTTTTCTATTAAATTTTATTTGGAATATGTTAAGACTTACACAGACTGTTATCACAAATATCATATTAATAAAGCATGAAAGTAAATCTTTATTCCAAATAATATTTGCATACTCTACATATTTGATATAGCACACATTTTAATAAAGTAAAAGTATATTCTCCTTGGATCATTCAAAATAATAATGATAACACATATTCTTCTATTATATGATTTCTATCACATCTTCCAAGGTAGGACTAGAAGGCAGACTATGGTACTATATTCTAGGAGTCATGTAAAATCAGGGGACAAAACTTGGGGTCAGTTGGTGATGCAACTTGAGAGAGTGTAAAAAGGTTAAGTTTAAAAGAAGCTGGAGGCTTTACGTAAGTTAAAGAACCATTCTGCCATGCAAAGGCATTTTCTTTGCAATAAATGTTTAGAATCCTTTTTCTTTTTAACCATTTGGCTACTTCTAGAGATGTAAATGAGAATTTTTGACTTTTTACATTTATTCCTATAATATATAATTAATAAAGAGGAACCATATTTTACATCTTACAAATTACTTTAAGAAAGATATTTAATGTTATATTTTTAACGTTAATTGTGCCTTTAGGGTATACATTTTAAGCTATTAGGTGAAATGTACTTACACTCAGTTTTCCATTGCGATTGTCTTCTTCTCTCATTGCCAGGGCCATCAGAAAATTATCTTGTAGGTCTTTACCAGCACTTGTTAGTGTCCTGTAAAAAGCAGATCTTCAGTTGTAATATATTAGATAACAAATATGTTTCCAACACTCTGGAACCAACAATAATGCTTCTTTATTCCAAGTGACAACTTCCTTGCAACATGAAAACCATATAAATAAAATCATTATGATCTGCTAGATTCATCAATTTAATTTTATACAGTAATAGAGTCTTTATTTATAAATAGTTGAAATCAAGCCTTTAAATAATATATCCATATCAAGATTCACGGCAGATATTATTTCATTTACATGCCCATTTTGTTCTTTTTTTAATATATCATGAAAAGTCAACATGCTTGTACTGCTCACTTCCCATACAAATTTTAAATTGCCTATAATTTTAGTACAGTTTATTTATTAATTTGGGGAAATGAAACTACTAGACACCTATGCTAATATAGTTACTGGAGTAGAGCATTAATTTTAGCTCTATGAGTAGAAACAATCAAGGGAGGAAAGGAAACTAGGTTGACTTATCTTTGTTAGATGAAGGGAAGCATCAAGAATTCAAAAAATAACATTCTCTGGAAGTATATTTTAAAAGAAATGTATCACAAAGATCTCAATCAAACAAAACTGAACCACATAATAGTGAGTTCAAGAGTGATTTGTGAAATAATCATCTTTTCTTTATACAGCAATTTCCTACATATTCCACAAACTTTTTCATCATGTGTCTGCTATGTACCAGGAACTGTATCAGGGCACAATCATGCACAAGACATAGTTCCTGCTCTCAAGTTGCCTATAGTCTCATAGAGGTAAACAGATACATAAACATAATGTCATACCATGTGATAACTGGAATAATAGAGATATAGACCAAGTATCAGAGGAGTTCATAAAACAAGTGTCTTACTCAATGAAAAGTCACTTAATCTCAAAATTAAAACCAATTACTCTTGAACTTAACGTTAAAACTTGACGTAGTGTATACTAACCAGTTTGTGGGGTGGAAGGAGAGCGTTATCAGTAACTACAAAGGAATAAAGAAATACAAATGTAAAATTGCAAGGCAATTGGGTAATGGTAAAACAGAGTAAACACAGGAAGTGAGGGAGAAACCAGTTAATATTAATAGCAGTTAACATTTTAATAAACATATTGTTATAAATATTTAGTAAGTCCAGATAGTAGAGTCTGGTCTTACAACTCATTCTCACAATCGCTTTCAGGGAAGGCTTGTGTGCTACTTAAGGAGGTTGGACCTTGTCATTGTACCAGAAAGTGTTGAACCAAAATGGTCTAATGCAAGGAAATCAGATAATCAAATCTGTGTTTTAGAAACAGTATTCAGCAACTTTGAAAAAGGTAACATGGAGGAGAGCAACACTGCAGGGATTAGTTAAGGGACTATCACAAACCTTTAGAAAGAGATGATGAATATCTGATTTAAAGAAGTGATGGTAAGGATAGGAAGGAAAGGATAGATTTGGGAAATATTTAAGAGAGAAAATACACCTAGTGATTGTTTTTTGCGAAGAGTTAAGGAGCAATTACTACTAGGTTAAATCATTGCAACCTACTGTTTATGTTATTGATCTAGAAATGTAGCTCCTTAAATTGATCATAACTTATCTGCTTTTGCTTTTCTAGCTTTATGTTCCTCAGCTTGTCATATATATATATATAAAATATCTATATTACATATATAATATAGATATAAAATATATATCACTTAATAATAAAAAACCTAAATTTACATGCAAAATAATTACTAATTAGCACGAAAGGAGATAATCAGATATTTGAGAATTTCTTTAATGCACTGTTCTGTCCAAAAGTGAGTGTTCCATATTACGATATATACTATGTATTACTTTGATATTAAATGTCTCAAACAGAAAAGTAATTTTATCAGTTGCTTGTTTAGAAAAATCTACATGTTTTCTACTGCTATTCTACTACTACTGCTATTTCTACTACTACTAATATTCACTTATTCAGCGTCTACCTAATTTCCTGCTTATGGTCTGTTTTAAAAACCACAGTTTGTTGGAAATTCTCTGTGAAATTTGAACAGAGAATTCATTTTACAAGTACATAAATCAACAGTGGTTAGGTTATACTATAGTAACCAATAGCCCAAATCTCAGTGGTTTACAGTTGCAAGAGATTACTTCTCAATAATAATATGCATAAATAGCAGGTTTACTGTGGCTCTTCATCTTGGGGGACTGAGACACTGATGAAACATCTTCTATCTGAACCATCTTCGGTTATTGTGCAGAGGAGAGAACAGAGCCACACAATGTCTCTTAAAGCTTCTGCTTAAAAGTAACATATATAACTTCTACTCATATTTTCTTGGCCAAAGCAAGTGCTATGCCCAACCTTGAAATCAATGGTGTGAGAAAATACAATCCTTTCCAGGGATTTGTAGTAAATATTTGTGAACAGTAGCTCAGACACTCATGGCTTCCTATAGCATAACCAACAAAGGTTGAGATTAAATTGCTCAGAAAATAAGAGCAGTAAAGAAAACAATTCCTGAGCAAATCTTGATAGTACAGAAGATTTGTTAACTTGGTTCACTGTAGTGTAACCGAGTAAATGCTCTTTTGAGAATTAAAATCACTAATTCTAGCTTCAAAACCGAACCTTCCCCTACATACCCACAGAGCATCCTAAAAATTACAGCTAAAGCAAGGAAAAATTAATAGATTTCGTCTTCTGTGATAGTTGTAGACATCTATTGCTTTTGCCTCCTAATATTGTTTCTCCCTTTTTACTGTCAACACAAGCCTAACTTTTACTTGGGCAACAGTCTTTTCTACGCTCTTGGTCTTCGTAGAATCAAGGTATCCACTTACTTACAACTCTAACCTCCCAAACCTCAGCTAATGAATACACTTCAAGGTTTGCCAATGTCATTTCACCTCATGAGGATGTAAATCTTTAACAGAGACACAAGAATGAAAGACAGCTGGATTTATAGTGGCTACCCTTACTTCCTACTACACAGTCTTCTTCAACTTTGTCTTTGAATCTATGATAATCAGTGCTCTTCCAATTCCCTTTTTGATTTTGTTCATTAGAATTGGTTTCTATTGCTCACAATAAAAACCTGTAATTGATACAATGGCTATAGTTAGGGTACTACAGAATTCCTAAGAGTTTCCACAAAATATGTCTACTTTCTACTCCTGCTACCTTCCCAAGCATACCTTATTTTGCTGCAAATTTTTAGAACCTTACAGATAAAGTCCAATTTGATCATCAACCCTGATCCCACAGCACAAAAGGTAATGATCACTATCAGTTTTGCCTGTAGCCTTCAAGGTTTTCTAAATTATATATAGATATATGTCTATAATATATCTATATATTTATGTATGCAGAAAAATATATATAGTATCATGTGGTCAGTTGTTCATTTTATTACATATTTTGCAACTTGCTGTTTTATTGCTATTGTTATAACTATTCCTTGAAGTGGATGTTTATGAAAGTTCCAAGGAAAATCAAAATTATCCCTGATATATCAGATATAAAATGCCAGAAGAATAGATTTTTAGGCATCATTCACTAGTAAGGATGGGACTCCTAATATTTTGCTAAGCGTGACTCTCTTGATAATGGCCAAGGTTTTCAGCAGATATCTGGGCTGGACAAGAAAATAAAGTAATAGACAATAGAATTTTTACCGTCCCTGGACACTTACTATGGCAGACACTGTTCCCCCTTCTTCCATAACAATGAAAGCCCCAGTTTTCACTTGGGCATGTAGCAGCCTGGAATAAAGACCACATTTCTTAGTCTCTTTGCAGCTAATTATGTTCATGTCACTAACTTTTGCACATTAAGAGTCAAGTGAAAATGATTTGTGACTTCTAAGAGTATACTTAAAGTAGGGAGGGGTACTTTTTTTCTTGTAGCTAGAATGCAATATAATGACTGAAACTCCAACTGCCATCTTGGCCATAAGTTGGAGGCCACTATTATGGAGAAACAAAGAGGGGCAGGGTCCCTGATATTTTAGAATACCCACATAGCCTTGAGTAACACCAGCTGGAGTGTGTGAATATGAGACTGAAAAGAATTTATATTTGGTTTCAGCCACTGTTATTCTGGGGTTTTCTGTCACTTTTTTACCCACTTAATCCAAAAAGATACTTGACTGTTTGAAATTTGTTCACTTTCTGAAAAAAGATGCTCTTGTGTGATTGGCTTGGTGATCAAATTGGAATTTAACCTTAGGTGAAATATTCTAAGAATTTCCCAGGAGACTGTATTACTTACATAACTAAAATGATTTTTCTAAGACAGTCATAGGTTAAGTCTATCAAATAATAGCACAAGATAATAAAAATTAAACTAAAATATGAGATGGAATATCAACCTTTAATTCCTACTCACTTATCAACTGATTAGTCCAAACAACCACATTTTTCTGAACCTGGATTTCATGATGTGCTAAATAATATCTAGGCTCAATAGCAGAGGTAAAACTTGCGGTCTAAAGCAATCATATTGTATCATTAACCACCAATCATCATTAATATATAATTAATCCAAGCAAATGACTATTATTCTGACAATATCCTAAGTTCATACTGTTCTTCTTTTATTATTATGCAAGTCTCACATACATAGACTTACATCATTTCTTATAAACTCAATGAGGAAGATAGAAGTATTATATAAATTTGGAACAGAGGAGATAAGGATCTTTGGCTCCAAAGCTATCTGAAGCAGAGAAAAAAATGTTATATAATAATCATTCTTATATTATGCTACAGCTGAGAACCTGAAACTTCTTAGCAAGAGGAAATATTGGAAAAGAATGAAAGTTAATGCAGAGTGTGAGGTAAGGAATTCTTAAATCTTTAACATGGTTAAACTAGGTTTATTTAACAGCCAGTGACCTGAGAAACCTTGCTTATATAAATATTACAAAAGCAGTAACTTCCTCAAGAAGTGAAGTAGGTCTGTTTCAAAATCTTAGCGTTATAAGTTCTACAAAGGCAAATACTCCATCTTTATTGTTCATACTCCACTGCACTTTCAAAATGTGGTAAAAGTTACATGGGTGAGTTAAATTTTACCAACCATGTTTAATCAATAGCTAAAGCTATTTATATAATCCTACTTGAATGACTATAAACATATTATTAATCTTCAACAATTAGGTTACTGGTTTTATGATTTAAGTGTGTTGTTTATATATCATTATCACATAAACTGACATTATTAACTTAACACTCAAAATGAATGAATAACAAAAGGAAAAAATCGGAAAACCGTTAAAGTAGAAACTTATTTTCAAGAGTTACTTTTTAAGAGTTTATTTTTTAAATAAGTTCTTTCACTACATATTTGTGATATCAATTATTTTTCAGATTTTTAATGTATAACTGGAAGTGTTCTAACAAACAAAGTTTGATGTTTTCTAGGCCAGGCATGGTGGCTCATGCCTGTAATCCCAGCATTTTGGGAGGCTGAGGCATGCGGATCACAAGGTCAAGAGATGGAGACCATCCTGGCCAACATGCTGAAATCCTGCTCTACTAAAAATACAAAAATTAGCTGGGCATGGTGGCGCACACCTATAGTCCCAGCTACTCTGGAGGCTGAGGCAGGAGAATCACTTGAACCTGGGAGGCAGAGGTTGCCGTGAACCAAGATCATGCCACTGCACTCCAGCCTGGCAACAGAGCAAGACTCCATCTCAAAAAAAAAAAAAAAAATGATGTTTTCTAATAAGCAGTTTCTTAAAAATTCCTAATTCAAATCTGAGATTAAATCTATTCTAACAGCAATACTTTTTAGCTATTGGGCACTGCCTTTGTACTAGTCCCTATGCTAGACATTTTGCAAACAATTTTAATTATTTTTAAATAAAATCTAATGGGAATTATATTTATAACTTCACTATAATCAGCTGGTATTCAGTTTTATTCTAGATTCACTAATTCGCAGGTTTTATTTCACTATAATGAAACGTCACAATATATCAAAGCAGCATATCATAAACACTACATCATAATATTTTTACATTGTGAAACCAGTGAGAATTCACTGGGGAGAAGGAACATAAATTAGTAGGAGTATAGGAGAGTAGGAGGAGTGAGGTATGCAGACTTTATCTGGGCCTTCCCCTGGGAGTAATCAGAGTAGGCTGGTCTTGCAGTCTCCAGGGAAAGCTAATCAGGTATTATCATCACTCCAGTCTAGACTGAAGTTCTCATCAACTGCCCTGTTCAAAGGTAGATTTAATATTTTAAGCCAGAGAACTCCAATCTAGCCTATATTTCACATTTAGATAATTTACATTCAACTCCTTCACACTTGTTTGAATATATAATGCAACCTCTCTGTGCCTTAGTTCCTTACAATGTGTTGTATACTTAGTTTGGAAAAAATTAATGAAGAGCAAAGTGAAAAACAGTAGTTGAGTAAAAGTGTATTATACAAAATCTATAATGTTATATTCTTAAAAAACAAACAAACATATCTATGAAAACATAGTTTACAGAAACAGTTATATTTCCCATGGATAAATTTACTGACAGAACTATTTGTATATATTTATATTTGTATGATCCCAAATAATTTAAATTCTAATTTTTAGAGGCCAAAATGGAAAATTATTTGCAAACTTGATGAGAAAATATAATTTTATTTACCATAATATATAAGCTCATTTGAGAGTTAAATATGGAAGAGATGTTTTTACTGTATTTTGATATGGGGCACCTATTGCTCTATCAGAGATGATATTTTTGTACATTTCCCAGAAACCATGACATTTTTCTGTTTTGTCCTTTACATAAATAAGGAGAAAATAATTCTACCTTTTCACAGATAAAAGTATTTATAATTCTTGAATGACCAGTGAGTCAACGAAGAAAAGAAAGAGATTTAAAAATAGCTTCAAACAAATGACAAGGGAAACACAACATACCAAAGCCTATGAGATTCAGCAAAAGCAGTACTGAAAAGGCTTCTAGCTATAAGCACCTACATCAAAAGAACAGAAAAATTTAAAATAAACAATCTAATGATGCATCTTTAAAAACTATAAAAGCAAGAACAAAACAAACCTAAAATAAAAAAAGAGAGAGAGAGAGAAGACCCAAATAAATAAAATCAGAGTGAAAAAGAGGACATTAGCTGGGCATGGTGGCTCCTGCCTGTAGTCCCAGCTATCTGGGAGGATGAGGTGGGAAGATCACACGAGCCTGAGAAGTTGAAGTTGCAGTGAGGTGTTATTGTGCCACTGCATCCCAGTCTGAGAGACAGAGTGAGATATGTTCTCAAAAAACAAACAAAAAAAACATTTAGTAAATGTGAAAAAGGAGACATTATAACTGATACTGCAGAAATTCAAAGGATTATTAGAGGCTCCTGTGAGCAACTATGCCAATAAATTGGAAAACCCACAAGAAATGAATAAATGTATAGATATGTATAATCTACCAAAATTGAACCATGAAGAAAACCAAAACATAAACAGACCAATAATTAGTAATAAAATTAAAGTTGAAATTAAAAGTCTTCCAACAAATGAAAGTCTGGGACCCAATGGCTTTACTGCTAAGTTTTATCACACATTTAAAGAACAACTAATACCAATCCTACTCAAACTATTCTGAAAAACAGAAAAGGATAGAGTAATTCCAAACTCATTCTACAAGGCCAGTATTACTTTGATACCAAAACTGCACAAAGATACATCAAAAAGAGAAAACTACAGGCCAATATCCCTGATGAACATTGATGCAAAAATCCCCAGCAAAATAAAAACATATTAAAAGATTATATATCATGACCAAGTGAAACTTATCCCAGGGAGTCAAGGAGCATTTAGCATATGAAAATCAATCAATGTGACACATCATATCAACATAACAAAGGACCAAAACTATATGATCATTGCAATTGATGCTGAGAAATTATTTAATAAATTTTAACATCCTTTCATGATAAAAACCCTCAAAAACTGTGGAAAGAAGGAACATAACCCCCAGACAATAAAAGCCAAATATGACAGACCCACAGCTAGTATCATACTTAATGGAGAAATCTTGAAGGTCTTTCCTCTAAGATTTGCAATAAGACAAGGATGCCCACTTTCTTCACTGTATTCAACATAGCACTGGAAGTCCTAGCTAGAGCAATCAGAAAAGAAAAAGAAATAAGGGTCATCCAACTAGAAAGGTGCAAAGGAAGAAGTCAAATTATCCTTGTTTGCAGATGAGGTGATCTTACATTTGGAAAGACCTAAAGACTCCACTGAAAAACGATTAGAACTGATAAACAAATTGAGTAAAGTTGCAGGATACAAAATTAATATAGATAAATCAGTAGCATTTCCATATATCAAAAGTGAATAATCTGAAAAAGAAATAAAAAATTAATTCCATTTACAATAGCTACATATAAAATTAAATACTTAGGAATTAACCAAATAAGTGAAGGATATCTACAATAAAAACTATAAAATATTGATAAAAGAAATGGAAGGGGACACCAAAAAATGGGACAATATACCAGGTACATGGATTGGAAGAAACAATATTGTTAAAATGTCCACATTACCCCAAGAAATCTGTAGATTCAATGCAATCTCTATAAAAATACCAATGACATTTTTCACAGAAATAGAAAAAACAATCCTAAAACTTATGTGGAACCACAAAAGACCCAGAATAACCACAGTTATCCTAAGTAAAAAGAACACAACTAGATGAATCACATTACCTGACTTCAAATTATACTATGGAGCTGCAGTGACTGAAACAGCATGGTACTGGGATAAAAACAGATACATAAAGGAACAAAACAGAGAACTGAGAAACAAATTCATATACCACCAGTACACTCATTTTTTATAAAGGTGTAAAGAATATATATTAGGGAAATGAGTTTTCAATAAATGGAGCCAGAAAAACTGAATATCCATATGCAGAAGAATGAAACTAGGCCCCTATCTCTCACCATATACAAAAATCAAAGCAAAGTCAATTCAAGACTTAAATCTAAGGCCTCAAACTGTGAAACTACTACAAGAAAACATTGGAGAAAATCTCTGGGACATTAATCTGGGCAAAGATTTCTTGAACAATATCCCACAAGCACAGGCAACCAAAGTAAAAGGGGAAATACGGAATCACATCAAGTCAAAAAGCTTCTGCACAGCAAAGGAATCAATCAACAGAGTAAAGAGAACCCACAGAATGGGAGAAAACTACCTTTCTGACAAGGGATTAATAACCAGAATATACAAAGAATTCAAACAGTTGTATAGGCTGAAATCTAATAATCCAATCAAAAACTGGGCCAAAGATTTGAAAAGACAAATGACAAATAGGCATACCAAAGGTACTCAACATCATTAATCACTAGAAAAATGCAAATCAAAACTACAATGAGATATCATCTCATTCCAGTTAAAATGGCTTTTATCCAAAAGATAGGCAATAACAAATACTGGTGACGATGTGGAGAAAAGAGAACCCTGATACACCGTTGATAGCACTGTAAATTAGTACAACCACTATGGAGAACAGTTTGTAGGTTCCTCAGAAAACTAAAAATAGAGGTATCATGTGAACCAGCAATCCCACTGCTATGCCTATACCCCAAATAAAGTATATCAGTATATCATGTCTGCACGCCCATGTTTACTGCAGCATTTTTCACAATAGCCAAGATTTGTAAGCAACTTAAGTGTCCTTCAACAGATGAAGAAAATGTAGTACATACACATGTAGAATTAAAAAACTGAGATTGAGCCAGGCATGGTGGTTCAAGCCTGTAATTCCAGCACTTTGGGAGACCCAGGTGGGCAGATAATAAGGTCAGGAGTTTGAGACCAGCCTGGCCAACATGGTGAAATCCCATCTCCGCTAAACATACAAAAAATTAGCCAGGCATGGTGATGCATGCCTGTAATCCCAGCGACTCAGGAGGCTGAGGCAGAGAACTGCTTGAACCTGGGAGGTGGAGGTTGCAGTGAGTTGAGATAGCGCCATTACATTCCAGCCTGGGAGACAGGGTGAGACTCGTCTCAAAAAAAAAAAAAAAAGAGACTGGGATCCAGTCATGTGCAATAACATATATGAAACTGGAGGTAATTTTGTTAAGCAAAATAAGCCAGGCACAGAAAGACAAACTTTGCTTGTTCTCACTTATTTGTGGATGGTAGAAATTAAAACAATTGAATTCATGATGATAGTAGAATGAAGGTTACCAGAGGCTGGGAAGGATAGCTGGGCTGGGGAAATGGGAATGGTTAACAGGTTCAAAAAACCAGAATGAATAAGATGTAGTATTTGATAGCACAACAGGCTGACTACAGTCAACAGTACTTTATTGTACATTTAAAAGAACCAAAATAGTTTAACTGTAATGTTCATTACACAAATAAAGGATAAATGCTTGAGGTGATAATGTTGATGCCCCATTTACTCTGCATGTATCAAAATATCTCATGTACTCCCATAGATATATATACCTACCCTATAGACCCACAAAAATTAAAAAGAAAAAAGAATAAAGGAACATTAAAAATGTTTCATATGCATCTGTAATGCTATTGAATCTTTACATTCCTTCTCTCAATGTATCATTGTGTATTTGCTCTGTATTAGGCAGTTTGGGCTGCTGTAGCAAAATGGCATACACTGAGTGGTGTAAACAACAGAAATTTATTTTATCACAGTTTTGGAGGCTGGAAGTGAGGGATCAGGGTGCCAGCATGGTTGTATTCTGGTACAGGCCCTCTTTCTGGCTTTCAGATTGCTATCCTACCGTATCAAACATGGCAGAGGAAGCAAGAACAAACTCTGGTGTTTCTTCTAATAACAGCACTAACCCCATCATGAGGGCCCCACCCTCATGATGTCATCTAAACCTAGTGACCTCCCAAAGTCTCAGTCTCCAAATACCATGATAGTTGGGGTTAAGATTTCAACATATGAATTTTGAGGAGGGATACAGTTTAGTGCATAACATGCTGTTTCTCATTTTGGAACAAGATGTAATAATTGTCTATAATATATTTTTTTCTACATATACTTTCTTATCACTTCTTTCGTACAACTTGAAACTAATTCAAGTTTTTTTCATCATGTGAGCTAAATTAGAGCATTTTCACCTCCTGAAATATGCAGAATTTAGTTACCAAAGTCAGTTATTTTTTTCTCTCTGGTTCTCTTTAGCAAAGTGGAAACAATTTCAAGCCAGATAACCACAAAGGCCCAAATGAAAAGCACGATGGGAACTTGCTGCAAAAAGCATGGAAAAACTTCCTTATCTTAAATATGAATTTATATTAAAATAATATACTCATAAGATTATTCTGAAATAAGAACAATGACCACAACACTTTAGATAGAAGCCCCGATCACTCTGTTCTGCTCACGACTCCATCTTCCCACCTCCTACACCATGGCTAACTACTTTCTCACTTTCATGATATTTACTCTCACATTTCCTCTATCTCAGTCTCCAAATTTTAGAATCATCACCTCTTTGTTTCACTTAAGTATGTACCCCTAAACAATATGGTGTAATTTTACTTGTTTTTGAACTTTCTATAAATGAAACCACAAAGTACATATTTGTAATATATTGTTTCTTTAGCATTTTCCACATTTCTTTACTATGTTCCACATATGTTGATGTGTGCAGCTGTACCTCATTTTCATTGTATTCTTGTGTATGAATATACAACCATTTGTTTGTCCTTTCTCTTAGTATAGACCTCGGAGTTGTTTCTCCTTTGGGTCTATTATAAATATGCTGCTAGAATTTCCTGTACTTGTGTACATTTCTGAGTATATATTTCTCAAATATCTATGGCTAGCAATAGAAGAGCTGTGTAATAGGACATTTGTAATTTCCAATTTACAAAATAAAGCCACTTGTTTCCAAAATTCTTGATCAAATTTACACTTCACTATGAGAGTGTGTGAGTTTGTTTTGCTTCACATCATTCCCAACATGTAGTAATTTAGAACTTTTTAATATAAGCAATCCAGTGTAAGGTTAAGCAATCTCAGAGTGCTTTTAATTTGCATTTTCCTATTTTTATTGATGTTTTGTCATAGTAATTTCCTCTCATGCAAAATGCTCATTCCAGTTTTTTTTTCCACTTTATTATTGAGTTATTTACATTGTATTGTTTTGTAGAAGTGTTCATATATTCTAGATTTTAGATTTTTATTATATGTTCTGTAAATATATTATTCTATACATACCTGTATTTTTGCTCTTATTGGAGTTTCTGTAATTTATCTAATTCGAATATATACCAATATATCAAAATTATTCATTGTTATAGACTTTTTTCCACTTTAAATCTTTCTCTACCCTGAAGTAATCACTACATTGCCTATGCAATGTTTAAAACTTTAATGAAAAGAACCTTCAATGCCTCTTTTGTCATGTATCAAATATTTATATATATAGATCTGTTTCTAGCTTCTCTATTTTATTCCAGTTTTTATGTATCTTTCTTCATGCCAATATCACACTAGCAAAGACTGAGCATTTATGACAAATTTTGATGTCCAAAAAAGAAATCTTATCCTTTCTTCGTCAAAATGTCTTTGACCTTCTTTGTATCACTATCAAATTTTAAAAATATATTTGTCAACTTCCACTTTTAAAAAGCTCTTGGAATTATTTGAATTTCCAATTTGTAAAGAATGAACATCTTTATGATACTGTAGCTTCCAATCATGAAGCTAAGAATAGTGTGTGTGTCTCACTACTTATTTATGATTTTTAAAGCTTTTTCAATAAAGTTTTATTGCATTTGTTCTTAATAAGTCTTGTACATCTTTTGTTAGATTTATGTCTAACAACAAGATATTAATGTTAATGTGGAAAGCTTTTTCACTTTCTGCTTGTTGATTGTATATAAAATAAAATATAATTTGTATATTACTTTGCATCATGCAATTTTGCTAAACTCTCTCATTATTATTCCATACTAATTTTAATTCCCACCCATCAGTCCTCTTTGACAGGTAGATTTTAATTTCCTCATTAGTCACTTTATCTTTGTTATGAATTACAAACCAAATCTGACACTAAGCTAAAATTTCCCAAAACTTTTTCTTTTGTCTTATGTTATAATAGTAAAAGAAAAAAAGCTAGTTAAAATTAACTAGAATATTTTTAAACAACTTTACATTATAGAATATTTCTAAAGAAATATATTAATACACCCTTCCAATATAAATGATCAATTATACACCATTTTCCTGAACACCCAAGCCAAACTAAAACTATATGGAATCGTCTGAGATTGTATTCCTCAGTGTCCACATCCAATACTCACTTTATCAGTCAGAGTCCCAGTGGAAAACAAATGAAACACTGAAAGGGCTTAAGGGAAGAGAGTATAGTAGAGATATCAACAGGATTCAGAATGTTCACAAGGGGTGATGGAAACACACAAAAATTAGCCACAGTGACAGCGTAGGAAGATCCTCTTACCTTAAAACCTGAGGAGACAAAGAGGGAGTGTTGCTAACAGAGGCTTGGATGGCTGGCTACCTGAGAGGCAGCGTGGTCATCTGTAGAGAACATGGCCACCAATAAAATTGTGGTCCAGTCTCTATCTCCTCCTGCCTTACAATTTACTTACTGAGGATACAGTACACAGATATTATCCTCTGGGGCCAGAACCTTATCTTTTGATTTGCCATCAACCTAACTGCATAGTACACTACAGCCATTGCACAGTTCCCTGTGCCTTTCATAGCCCTCAACCTTCAGTCTAGAAGGTCCTTCTTCCCCCTCTTCTCTAAAAACCTCTATACGAGGCCCAAAAATCATGTGCTCCATAAATCATTTCCTTCATACCATCCTTTCTTCTTTCTCCTCTCCATGCAGGAAGCCAGGAAAACTGAGTACCTTATATTTCAACTTAGTCCGCAGTAAAGACTCAATAAATTTTATTTTAATTGTTACTATAATATATAACATAAATTAATGTAATCTACTATATTCACTACTTTTAAGAGAAAAGTAATGTGATCACCACAACATAGGCTTGGAAGCCTTGACTATCATCTCTCTTTCAACAACTTTTATTTTTGATATTGTCATCGTTTTTCTTTTAGTTTTCTGGAAAGTAAAGAGAAAATTGATTAAATTTACAAAACGTTGATTGTGATTTTTCTAGGGTTAATTTTATACTACTCTAGTATTCACATATTTCAGAGAATAGCAAAGGAAACATGATATATAATTTTGCTATTTTCTAAATCATTAAATTCTAATCATAACTTATTCAATTCTAAGTTTAAATTTTTATGTAGAAGCTTCCATGTGATTGGATTATAAAAAATGTAGACCAATTAGAAGTATACACATATATAAAATAGTTTCAGTATGTTTGTGTAATATTAATTGATCAAAATAACTCACTCATTTTTTCCTTAAAGTTTTGTAACTCATTTTTTTCTAACATTTTAGAAACAAACTTTTATTATTATTTTTTAAAAATTTTACACCAGTCATCTTTTCCTCAAAATTGTTGAGGTTATTTGTTGAATTAGCAGAAAATGAATCTATAATTAAAATAAAAATAATTATTTAAAAGAGAGGCTTTCATTGATTGAATAATAATGCATATTACATTTTAACTGACTAAAATATACATTGTATTAGGATATAATATAAACTTTTAAAATAATATATATTGTTTACATTTCACAGTTGCAAAAATAAATGAAAATTTCAACCATCATTCTAATTAGTTTTAGTTTCCTAGACTTTAAACAACTTTTCGTTTTTATTTAAACAACAAAATCATATGTACTGATATATATATAAAAATACATTAGAATAGCATTTTTAAGTTAAAATTGCATAGAAGGAAAATGGCAACCAGTGAACAATTTCAGGTCCTTTCCTTTGAGCATCAATTCAATGGACAACCCATCTTTAATCTCTGAGAGATTATTTTTTAAAAACCAAGGGAAAAACAGTAGAGCTAAATCTGATATGTGCTTTTTTAGTCTCCTCCCCTTTTTGCGTAAAGTATTCTTAATTGCCTTTTCACTTTTAATTTAACTGAAACAATATTCTTTAGGACCCAGGTCAGTCAGGATTACATTTGGAGAGATTTTTGGTTTAAGAATTTTTACAATACAGTGATTTCCATGGAAATTCCAAGAGGTCATCAATTTATATTTTAATAACTTTCAGAAAAGGAGAAAATCACTTGAGAAATGAAATTAATTTTCATTGGTGAGAAGAAATGAGGGTCAAATTTCCACTAAGCAGGAAAATGACATCACTTTCCCCATCTTTTTTTACGTGAAAGAGTTTTTAATTTATCAAGAGTACAGTAAAGCTATCAGCATCGCTGGGCAAGATTTCGATTGTTAGAGGCACACAGAAGAAAGTCAAGAAATGTTAATATGCACACTAGACAGCGGTTTCTTCTCATTTTCTATTTTGAGGAAGATCCAAGTAGGAGTCTTCAGATCTTCAGAGTCTTACATCAGTCAGACTTTACTTTCTTCAATGAAAACGTTTGCTTTTTTTTTTTTTTTAAAGGAGACAAAATGGGTTGGCTTCTGTGTAAGAAATTGTCTCTGTACTCCTCATTTTTGTACATCTGGCAAGTTTCTCTAGTTAATTCTTAAATATGGTAGGTCAAGATAATCTCACACTTTCAGGGGATAAAGGTGCTTAGAGAGGAAATAGATGTTCTTTGTGTCTGAATGTGTTTGATTTCACTCTGAAAACACATTAAAACTTTACTTTCATTCTCTCCTGGGAGGCAGCTGCATCTTTTATCCTGATTTGGAATGTACTTCCTGACCTTCTGGTTATATTTACACAAGGAAAGCCAATTTAAAAAGTGAAAGCAAGGAAATAACCTCTTGTTTGGTACACCTGCCTCCAGGTCCCTCTCCATCTGTAGGAAGCAGTCATTACTCTGCAGAATGCTGAGGCAGGTCATGAGCAAGTGAGGCTTTAGAAAGCTGAAGGTCCTTATGCTATATATGTCTAGTCTCTGTGTTTTTCTAATTTTTGAAAGATTTTAAATAAATACCTGGAAACTTTGGTAAAATAGGGGCAATGCTTTACCAGAGGAAAGCAGTCAAAGCAAAGCCCATACTGCATTTCTCAGTAACTGTACACAGTGGTAGAGACTGTCATTCTTCAGGAATTGCAGGCTCTTTAGTGTTCAGAGCAGAGCAGTGTACAAATAGGGTATGGATTGTAAGGAAAAAAGAGGCATTTAGATAGGGGAGTTTGGGAAGAAAGATACTTAAAAAAATACTATTAGAAATGCTTGTTGCATGATACCCTCTGTATATGCCCTATATCACTCCTTTGATAAAAGTTGTACTGGGACATAAGTTTGACTCCAAGTGATAGAGAGAAAGAATGAGAAAGTGACAGAGTTGGATGGAAGCATCCTAGACTTCTATGGAAGGTTCAACAAAGCCATACAGGAGTTCTTGAGCCAAAGTCAGCCAATAAAGGGTTATGGATCCCTGAAATGGGTTCACCTTAATACCCTGGCCACACTTAGTCACTGGGGGAAAGCAGCACATAGTAGATGTCATGAGGGTGCAAATGCATCATGGATTTCAAAAAGTGATGAGACCCTGAGTCAGTTACACTCCCTGTATGAGATACACTCACATCTCTACCACAGTCTCCTTTCATTCAAATCAAAAATCCCAAGGTTCAAAAACCCCAACATAATTCATTTGCTTTATCACAAATACAGTTTCAAAATAAAAATTGCCAATATTATTATCAATAACATGCTTATTCAAAACAGTTTAAGGCTTTTTGCGGATCTTTATTTTTTCCTTAGGCTTTATCTCATTATGGATGTATGGTAAAATTACTATGTTTTAAAGTAACTTCAGTTGCAAAAGGTCATTTTTAAATAGGTATGATACCAGCTAGATACACATTTAGGTTCATTTATTTTTCAATGTTTAAGATATTTTAAATTATTCTTTTCAATTATATAAAATATTCACAGAATTCTACAAAGAAATCTACAACTTAAGATTTACAGAAGTTTAGCTTGCATCTCCCACAGTCCTTTCTACCCTTTTATTCCCTTCCTTCTACATAGATCATCATTTAAATAAAAAGAATTAGTCATATTGCTTTTCAACTGTTCATATTGTTTTTAATAAAAGCAAACATTCTATACATGTTTGCCTTGACCTTGCTTTTTCACTTAACATTATATTCAGGGGATTATGCCATAGCAGTAACACACATTTTCACTCCATTTTTAGTTACATAGTACTTGATCGTAGGAATATACCATAGGTTAGTCACTTAGCTGCTGATAGTCATTTGGGATGTTTTTTCTTATTGGCTATGAAAAATACTGCTTGAGCATATTGCTTTGTGTGTAGGTCATTTCATGGTTTTGCCTGCATATGTTTGAAATAAATTCTAGGAGTAAGATTTCTGGTCAAAGACTACATAAATATTTTATTGTGTTCAATATTATAAAATTCCTCTTTAATGCAATTGTGCCATTTTGTAGTCCTGCATACAATTTTAAGAGAACAAGTTTTTACATCCTGATCAACAAATAATATAAAGCTCTTACATTCTTGCTGATCTGATAGGTGAGAAACTGTATCTCAGTATACTTTTCATCTTTATCTTACTGTGAACAAAGAAGAACACATTTTCAGGGATATGCTTGAGTTTTTGCTTTTACCAAATGAGTTTTATAATTAAATTGTCTAGCTTCAAAATACAAAACCCTAAAAACTGACTATTTTACCAGTATTATTTTAAATTTATAAATGTCATAATTTGTGTTTCTAAGGATGGCTACAAAAATATCTCCTATCCCATATATTGTTTTTAAAATTTTTGTGGGTACATAGGGTAGGTATATATATTTATGGAGTGCATGACAATTTTGATACAGGCATACAATGTGAACTAATTACATCATGTGCAATGTGGTATCCATCGCCTCAAGCATTTTTCCTTTGAATTACAAATAATACAATTACACTCTAAGTTATTTTACAAGGTACAATTATTGACAATAGTCACCCTATTGTGCTATGAAATAGGTCTTATTCATTCTATTTTTTGTACCTATTAACCATCCCCATCACTCTCCACCACCCCAATAACCCCCCCACTCCCCTTTCCAGTGTCTAGTAACCATCTTTCTACTCCCTATGTCCATTAGTTCATTTGTTTTGATTTTTAGACTGAACAAATTAGTGGAAACATGTGATGTTTGTCTCTGACTGGCTTATTTCACATAACAATGATCTCCAGTTCCATCCATGTTGTTGCAAATAACTGGATCTCATTCTTTTTTAGAGCTGAATAGTACTCAATTGTGTATATGTACCACATTTTCTTTATCCATTCACCTGTTGATGGACACTTACGTTGCTTCCAAATCTTAGCTACTGTAAACAGTGTTGCAACAAACATAGGAGTGCAGATATCTCTCTTTGATATACTGATTTTCTTTCTTTTTGGTATATACTTAGATCATATGGTAGCTAATTTTTTTAGTTTTTTGAGGAAACCCCAAACTGTTCTCCATAATGGGTTGCACTAATTTACATTCCCACCAACAGTGTACAGGCTTTCCCTTTTCTCCATATCCTCATTGCCTGTCTTTTGGATATAAGCAGTTTTAACTAGGATGAGATAATATCTCACTGGAGTTTTCATTTGCATTTCTCTGATGATCAATGATGTTGGGCACCTTTTCATAGCCTGTTTATCATTTGTATGACTTCTTTTGAGATATGTTTATTCAAATCTTTGGCCCATTTTTTGATTGGATTATTAGATTTTAGCCTGTAGAGTTGTTTGAACTCTTTACATATTCTAGTTATTAATCCCTTGTCAGAAGGGTGGTTTTCTCCCATTCTGTGGGTTGTCTCTTTACTTTGTTGTTTCCTTTGCTGTGCAGAAGCTTTTTGACTTCATGTGATCACACTTTTCCATTTTTGCTTTGGTTGCCTGTGCTTGTGGGGTATTGTTCAAGAAATCCTTGCCCAGATCAATGTTCCAGAGATTTTCTCCAGTGTTTTCTTCCAGTAGTTTCATAGTTTGAGATCTTAGATTTAAGTCTTGAATTCATTTTGGTTTGATTTTTGTATATAGCAAGAGATAGGGGCCTAGTTTCATTCTTTTGAATCTAGTTTTCCCAGCACCATTAATTGAAGAGACTGTCTTTTTTCCAATGTATACTCTTGGCATCTATATTTTAAAAAAAAAAAAAAGAGTTCACTGTTGTTGTATGAATTTGTTTCTGGGTTCTCTATTCTGTTCCTTCAGTCTGTGTATCCGTTTTTATGCCAGTACCATGAAGTTTCAGTTACTATAGATCTGTAGTATTATTTGAAGTACTGTAATTCTTCCAGTTTTGTTCTTTTCTTTTTTTTTGAGACTGAGTTTTGCTCTTGTTGCCCAGGCTGGAGTGCAATGGCGTGATCTCGGCTCACTGCAACTTCTGCCTCCTAGGTTCAAGTGATTCTCCTGCCTCAGCTTCCCAAGTTGCTGGGATTACTGGCGCCCGCCACCATGCCAGGCTAATTTTTTGTATATTTAGTAGAGACGAAGTTTTGCCATGTTGGCCAGGCTTGTCTCGAACTCCTTACCTCAGGTGATCCACCCACCTTGGCCTCCCAAAGTGCTAGGATTACAGGCATTAGCCACCGCACCTGGCCTGTTATTTTTTCTTAAGATAGTTTTGGCTATTTTTGGTCTTTTCCAGTTTCATATAAATTTTCAAATTGTTTTTCTACTTCTGTGAAAAATGTCTTTGGTATTTTGACAGAGATTGCATTGAATCTGTAGATTCCTTTCATTCAATAATATGAACATTTTAACAATATTGATTCTTCCAATCCATGAACATGGCATATTGTTCCACTTTTTGGTGTCCTCTTCAATTTCTTTCATCAGTGTTTTATAGTTTTCATTACAGAGATTTTTCACTTCTTTGGTAAAGCCAATTCCTAGGTATTTAATTTTATATGTGGTTATTGTAGATGAGATTACTTTTTAAATTTTTTTTTCAGATTGTTCATTGTTTGCATATAGGAAGGCTGCTGACTTTTGTATGTTGATTTTGTATCCTGCAACTTCACTGAATTTTTTTTTTGAGAAGTCTTGAGGTTTTTTCAAATATAAGATTATATCATCTACAAACAAGTAAAATTTGACTTCCTTTCCATTGGGATACCCTTTATTTCTTTTTCTTTTCTGATTGCTCTAGCTAGGACTTCCAGTACTATGTTGAATAACAGTGGTGACAGTGTGCATTCTTGTCACATTCCAGATCTCAGAGGAAAGGCTTTCAGTTTCTCTCCATTTAGTATTTAGTAATTCACATGTCTTATTCACGATTTTATATGCCACACATGCCTAGTACACATTTGAACTCAATAAATCATTGTTGAATTGATAAATAAAATCTATAGTAATGGACAGATTAGAGGTGTATTGTATGAAAATTTAGGTGGCTGCATTTTTTCATCCCTATAATCATACACAATTATAAAATATTTAAATATTTAAATATTTAAAGTATAAAGATATTTGGGGGATAGTTTAATACTTTAATTTATAACATAACCTAATATAAAAGTTAATATGTTATTTCATAAACTGATAGCATTTAAGAAGTTTTAGTGAACAGAGAAAAAATTTGACAAAGTAATTTGTGTGGAAAAATTTTCATATTTTCCTTTTACCTTGCAACAATGAGAAAGTGAATTTTATAAAATATAAATAAACTTCTTGTGTTTAATGTAGGTATCAAAAATTGTATTTTGCATTGGATTTTTTAAAAATCCCTTCTTAATTTATAAAACACATGAGTATGGTCAATTGAATAAAAAAAGAATTCATTCAAATACAGTATTTAATATGAACAATTAAATACTTTTTTATTAGCGATCATTTACTCCTTTAAGCAGCAACTCACAAAGTATGTTCAGTAAAAGTCTGGGCCTACAACAACTTCATCAAAAACGTGTCCATAGTTACCCTGTTGAAAATCCACAATGCACAGCACATATTTAAGGCACCGAAACGTTTTACAGTGAAGATGCTCTTTAACTGTCTTAACCCAGTATTTCTAAAATTTACTTAACCATAGAATCACTTTCATCTTTTCAGAGAACATCTGTTAACAGGTGTAACAAGTAAACTGTAGAATATATCTTTTTAAAAGCTGTGGTAAGCATTCCAATAGTTTAATTGATACTGCCTTCTTTTTCACTCTTCACCAAGTCCTACTAAGTTTCCGTCTACAATCCCTTTAATTTCCTCTATCATTTTTCCCACTATTCTCAATCCAAACCATCATCATCATTTATGTTTAATATTGTGACAGTATCTTAGCGAGTGTCTCCAAATTTTTTGTCTCTGCAATCAATTTTCCTTACTGAATCCAGAATAGTTTAAAAATTGTGTGTATGTGTGTGTGTTACTTTCTTGATTAAACCACTTCAATTATTTCTCATAGTGCTTAGAAAAAATACAAAAATCACAAACCTGTCTTAAAAGATTTTGCTAGATGTTTCTTGCCACTTTCTTCCTCTCACTACTCTCCTCCCACACTGACTATGCATATAGTTCTTAAAACATGTGATGATTTTTCCCACCTTAGGTCTCCCTATAAGTTGTTTTCTTTGCTGAAAATGCTACCTGGAATTTTTTTTTAATCTCCCTAACTCCTGCTTCTCTGTAATTTCTCTTTCAATGTCATGCCTCATAGAGCCCTTACTGACCTACATTCT
The DNA here is from genome assembly GCF_000951045.1 of Mandrillus leucophaeus. Classification (NCBI taxonomy): domain Eukaryota; kingdom Metazoa; phylum Chordata; class Mammalia; order Primates; family Cercopithecidae; genus Mandrillus; species Mandrillus leucophaeus. The sequence goes on along the minus strand of NW_012108141.1, from coordinate 6,853,089 downwards.
AAATCAGGATGCACTGTATACCATTATACAATTTCCATGAAAGACAATTATAGAACCCAACAATACAGCATATAAAAACTAAATTTTATTATAGAAGATAGCAATGTTAGAGGGTAAATGAGTTAAGCAAATCATCATACCCTGATCAGAGTCCTAAAACATCAAACACATACAGGGAGATAGGAGGATGGAGGAGCCTCAGTAACCTCACTGGAATAAGACCAAAACATACTGCATTCATAGAACCTGAGCTTCTTATATCTGTTATGTAGGCAAATGTTTTAAAAGCCTAGTTCTCATGTTTTACAATGGGTTCTCTTTTATTTTAGGTTCAGGTGGTACATGTGCAATTACATGGGTAAACTGCATGTCACTAAGGCTTGACATACGAATAATCCCATTGCCAAGGTAGTGAGGATAGTACCTGATATGTAGACTTTCAATTTATGCCTTCCTCACATCCTCCAACTTCAAGCTGTCCCTAGTGCCTATTGTTTCCATCTTTGGGTTCATGTCTGTAAAATGTTTAGCTCCCGCTTATACTTGAGAACATGAGGTATTTGATTTTCTGTTCCTGCATTAGTTCACTTAGGATAATGGCCTCCAGCTATTAATACATCCATGTTGCTGCAAAGGACATGATCTCATTCTCTTTTATGGCTGCTAAGTATTCCACAGTGTATATTTGCCATATTTTCTTTATCTGGTTCACCATTGATAGGCATCTTGGTGGATTCCACATCTTTGCCATTGTGAGCAGTGCTGCAATGAACACACAAGGGCATGTGTCTTTTTGATAGAACAATTTATTTTCCTTTGGGTATATACCTAATACTGGGATTGCTGGGTCAAATGGTAGTTCGGTGTTAAGTTCTTGGTGAAATCACTAAATTGTATTCCACAGTGGCTAAACTAGTTTACATTCTTACCAGCAGAGTCTAAGTGTTCCGTTTTCTTCACAACCTTGCCAAAATCTTGCTTTTTGACTTTTTAACAATAGGTATTCTGACTGGTGTGAAATGGTATCTCATGTGGTTTTAATTTGCATTTCTCTAATGATTAATGATGCTGAGCATTTTTTTTTTTATGTATTTGTTAGCTGTTTGTCTTTTTTTGAGATGTGTCTGTTCATGTCCTTTGCCTGTTTTTGATGGGGTTGTTTTTTGCTTGCTGATTTGTTTAAGTTCCTTACAGATTCTGGCTACTGCAATCTGCAAATATTTTCTCTCATTCTGTAGGCTGTCTTTTTACTCTGTTGATGTTTCTTTTGCTATGCGGAAGCTCTTTAATTAGGTCACACTTGTCAATTTTTGTTTTTGCTGCAATTGCTTTTGAGGACTTAGTCATAAATTCTTTGCTGATGCTCAGAATGGTATTTCCTAGGTATTCTTCTAGGGCTTTTTTTTAAATTGTTTTAGGTCTTACATTTAAATTTTTAATTTATCTTCAGTTGAATTTTATATATGGTGAAAGTAAGGGGTCCAGTTTCAATCTTCTGCATATGGCTACCATTTATTGAATAACACCCGAATTGACTTAGAATTCCTTTCCTCATTGTTTGTTATTGTTGACTCTGTCAAATATCAGCTGGTTCTAGGTGTGTGGCTTTATTTCTTGGCTCCCTATCCTTTTCCATTGGTCTGTGTGTGTGTTTTTCTATGAGTACCATGCTATTTTGGTTGTTAGCCTTATACTATAGTTTGAAATGAGGTAGTGTTATGCCTCTGGCTTTGTTCTTTTTGCTTAGAATTGCTTTGGTGATTCGAGCTCTTTTTGCTTCCATATGAATTCTGGAATAGTTTTTTTTTATTATTCTGTGAAAAAATGAAGTTTTAAGCTCAATTGGAATAGCATTTATTCCATAAATTGCTTCAGGCAATGTGGCCATTTTAACAATATTGGTTCTTCCTATCTATGTTAGACCATTCTTGCATTGCTATAAAGAAACACATGAGGCCGAGTAATTTACAAAGAAAAGAGTTATAATTGATTCATGGTTCTGCAGGCTGTACAAGCATGGGGCCGTCATCTGTCCAACTTCCGAGAGAGCCTCAGGGAACTTTTACTCACGGTGGAAGGAAAAGTGGAAGCAAGCACTTCACATGGCAAAAGCAGGAGCAAGAGAGAGTGGGAGGGAGGTGCCACACATGACAAAACCAGATCTCACAAGAACTCACTATCATGAGGACAGCACTGAGCCATGATGGATTTGCCCCATGACTCAAATACCTCCCACCAGGTCCTACCTTCAACATTGGGGATTACATTTCAACATGAGATTTGGATGTGGAAAATATTCAAACTACATCACTATACATGAACATGGAATGTTTTTCTATTTGTTTGTGTCATCTCTTCTTTCTTTCAACAGTGTTTAGCAATTCTGCTTGCAGAGAGTTTTCACCTCCTTGGTAAGCAGCATTACTAGGTATCTTATTCTTTTTTTGTGGCTATTATAAATGAGATTGCATTGCTGATGTGGCTCTGAGGTTGAATAGCATTGGTGTATAGCAATGCTACTGATTTTTGTACACTGATTTTGTAACCTGAAACTTCACTGAAATTGTTTATCAGTCCTAGAAGCCTTCTGGTAGGGTCTATGCAGGGACTTCCAGTACTACTTTGAATAGGAGTGGTGAGAGTGGGCATCCTTGTCATGCTCCAGTTCTCAAGGTTAATGTTTACAGCTTTTGCCCATTTAGTATGATGCCAGCTGTGGGCTTGTCAGAGATAGCTGTTATTATTTGAAGTATATTCCTTCGATGTCTAATTGTTAAGGGTTTCTCACTGAGGGATTAATTTTACCAAAGGTCTTTTCTGTGTCTATTGATATAATCATGTAATCTATGTTGTTAATTTTGTTTATGTGATGAATCACATTTATTGATTTGTGTATGCTGAACCAATCTTGCATCCAAAGAATAAAGCCCGCTTGACTGTGGTAGATTAGCTTTATGATGTGCTGCTGGATTCAGTTCATTATTAATCGTATTTTGTTGAGTATCTTTGCATCTATATTTATTAGAGATTTTGACCAGAAGTTTTCTCGTTTTCATTGTGTCTCTGTCAGGCTTTGGTATCAGAATGATGCTTGCTTCAGAGGATGAGTTAGGGAGGAGTCCCTCCTCCTTGAATTTTTGCAGTGCTTTTAGTAGAAATGGTACTATCTCTTCTTTTTACATCTGGTAGAATTTGACTGAATCCATCTGGTCCAGGACATTTTTTGGTGAATAAGGTTTTCATTATTGATTCCATTTCAGAACAAATTATTGCTCTGTTCAGGATTTTAATTTCTTTCTGGTTCAATGTTGGGAGGCTTCGTGTTTCTAGGACTTCAATTTCTTCTAGGTTTTCTGATTTGTAAGCACAGAGATGTTTGTAACAGTCTCTGAGGGATTTTTTTTTTCTTCTGTAGGATGGTTTGTAATAAATGAACTTTTAGTTTCATTGATCTTTTGTATGAATTTTTCCATCCCAATTTCATTCAATTCAGCTCCGATTTTGGTTATTTATTTTCTTCTGTTAGCCTTAGAGTTGGTTTGCTCTTGTTTCTCTAGTTTCTCTCTGTGCAACTTTAGGTGTTAATTTGAGATCTTTCCAACTTTTTAACATAGGTGTTTAGTGCTGGAAACTTTCCTCCTAACACTGCTTTAGCTGCATCCCAAAGATTATTTTATGTTGCGTTGGTTTTTACTAGTTTCAAAGAATTTCTTGATTTCTGTGTTAAGTTTGTTTCTTACCCAAAAGTCATTTAAAAGCAGATTTTAAAACTTTTGTTTATTGTACAGTTTTGGTAGATCTTCTTGGTATTGATTTCTACTTTTATTGCATTGTGGTCTAAGAATGTGGTTGGTATGAGTTCATTTGTTTTTAATTTGTTGAGACTTGCTTTATGGCCAAGCATATGATTGATCTTAGGCGAGTATGTACCATGTGCAGATAAGAAGAATGTATATTCTGTTGTTATTGGGTGGGTGTTGTATAGATGTTTAGGAGGTCCAATTGGTCAAGTGTTGAATGTAAGTTCAGAATATCTTTGTTACTTTTCTGCCTCAATAATGTCTAACACTGTCATTAGGTGTTGAAGTCCTCCAATATTGTGTGGTTGTCTATATTTCTTCATAGTCCTCTTAAGAACTTGTTTTATGAAGCTGGGTGCTCCAATGTTGGGTGCATATATATTTAGGATAGTTACATCTTCCTATTGGATTGAACCCCTTATTGTTATGTAATGCTCTTTGTCCTTTTTGATCACTGTTGGTTTAAATTCTGTTTTATCTGACGTAAGAATAGCAATCTCTATTCTTTTCTGTTTTCCATTTGTCTGACAGAACTTTCTCCATCTCTTTACTTTCAGCCTAATGGTGTCATATTTGTGAGGTAAGTTATCTTGAAGACAGCAGGCAATTGGGTATTGTTTCTCTATCCAACTTGCCACTCAATGTCTTGTAAGTGGGGCATTTGGCCTGTTTATGTTCCAAATGTAAAGAGCTACATGACATTGATATGTGAGGATTTGATTCTGTTATCACGCTGTTAGCCAGTTGTTATGTAGACTTGATTGTATAGTTGCTCTATGGCATTTGCTTGTCTGAAAGGGATTTTATTTCTCCTTTGCTTATGAAGTTGAGTTTGGCAGAACATGAAATTCTTGGTCAGAATTTCTTCGCTTTAAGGATGTTGAAACTAGGCCCCCAATCTTTTCTAGCTTGTAATGTTTCCACTGAAACATCTTCTGTTAGTTAGCCTGATGGGGTTCCCTTTGTATGTGACCTGCCCCTTCTCTCTAGCTGTCTTAAGAACTTTTAAGATTTTTTTCTTTTTCACTGACCTTGGAAAACTGATGACTATGTGTCTTGGGGATGGTTGTTTTGCACAGTATCTCACATGGATTCTCTGAATTTCTTGAATTTGCATGTCAACCTCTCTAGTGAGATTGGGAACATTTTCATGGACTTTATCCTCAAATATAATTTCCAAGTTACTTGCTCTCTCCTTTTCTCTTTCAGGAACATGGAACAATAAGATTCTTCTCTTTACATAATCCCAATGTTCTTAAAAGGCTTTTTCATTTTAAAAAATTATTGTTGTCTCCCTGTGTTGCTTTGAAGGAGTGATTTTCAGAATCTGAGATTCTTTCCTCCGTTTGGTCTATTCTGTTGTTGATGCTTCCTATTGTATTTTGAAATTCCTGTTTCAAATTTCTCATTTCCCTAAGTTCAGTTTGGTTCTTTCTTAAAATGGTTATGTCATCTTTTGACTTTTAGGTTATTTTACTGTTTTCTCCGGATTGGGTTTCAACCCCCTCATATCTTAATGGGCTTCCTTGCTGTCCAGATTCTGAATTCTATGTCTGATGTTTAGCCATTTCAATCTGGTTAAGAATCATTGCTGGGGAGCTGGTGTAATCATCAGGAGGGAAGAAAACATTCTGACTTTCAGAGTTGCCAGAGTTCCTGCACTAGTTCTTTCTCACCTATGAGGGCTGATGTTCCTTTACACTTTGAAGTCCTTTCCATAGGGCTGTTGTTTTTGTGATCACTATTGCCTTGAGCATTTGACTGCGGTGCCAGTTGCATATAGTTGAATTACTGTTTCTAGATACTTTCAGAGATTCCAGGCAAAGCTCTGTACTGGTGAACTGTGTGCTCCAATCCTAGGTGGCTGGGACCAGGTCTGTAACTTTGTCCTCTGGTACCTTGAGGTTGAGCCCTGGCTGGGCTGGAGAGCTTGAGGTACTCCCAGGCCAGTGGCAACAGCACTCTGTAGGGGACGGTGGGGGGTGGTTAATTGTGGGTGTAAGTGCTCCAGCAGGGGCAGCAGGGGCATGCAGGTGAGAAGCACCCTGGTGGCACGTCGGGGCACCATGGGCAAATGTGCTGCACAGGGGCAGCACCAGGCGAACATTCTGACAGGAGGTTATCAGCAAAAGTACTCCAGTGGTATGGTAGTGGCCTCTGGCAAAACAAACAAACAAACAAACAACAACAACAACAAAACTATGGCAATGGCCACTGGCACAAGTGCTCTGGCAGGGTAGATGAGGCTACACTGTGTGAATGCACAGCCAGGCAGAGACTCTGGAAGGGACTGGCAGAGAGCACGGAGTGCAGATCAGACTTGCCCTGGTCCCGTGAGAAAGACAGCCCTGTTCTCTCCAGGTTTGGCAGCTAACATAGGTCACAGCCACCTCTTTTCCCTAGGAGTTGTTCAGGGCCTGGAATGCATTCTGGTGCTCCGCAACGCTGTGCAGGGTTCTTGGTTTCCTCCTCCTTCAGTATCAACATCTGAATCATTTATCTAACCACTCTCAGTGTGTCCTCTCAGATGGTCTGTTAAGAGTACGCCAATTTACTCGATATTCTGGTCTGTCTCAGTGGGAGAAGTTCCTCCTGGCTGCGTTTAAATGGCCATATTTTCTCAAGTCTGATGATTACAAGGCGATGTCCCATGATAGGCTGTATACAAGCTAAGTAAAGGAAAAAGCTGGTAGCAGGGCTCAGTCCAAACCCAAAAACCTCAAAACCAGGAAAGCCAATAGTACAGCCCTCAGTCAGAGATTGAAGGCCTGAGAGCCGCTGAGAGGCTGCTGGTCCAAGTCCCGGAGTCCAAAGGCTGAAGAACCTGAAGTCTGATGTCCAAGGGCAGAAGAAGAAGCCAAGCTTTTCTTATTTTTCTTATGAATATGCTTTCTGTCCTTGATACCTTTGTTCATGCTCGGTAATGGCTCAATAATGGCCTAGTACTATGGTAACAGGTAAACAACTTGAAACTCCTACAACATTAATTTACAGTTCCCATAAATTCACAGGATCCTTTTCTTTTTCTTTATAGCACTTATAACATTTATCTTTGTGTTTAATTATTAAATGTCTATTCTCCTCACTAAGCTGAATCTAGTAAGAGCAAGAATATTTTGCTGAACTCTGTATACCCAATGAGTAGCAAAGTGAATGTCTGTGAACTGAATAGATTAATAGACGAAGTACCTACCGCATCAGTTACTCTGATAGGACTAAAGATAGAAATATGAGACTATGTAGCTCTCCCCCTTAAAGAGCTACAAATGCAATGGGGGAAGATAAAACATCAAACAGATAATTAAAGGAATTTGGTAAAATCTGTGATATACACTGAGTACCAAATAATCCTATATAAAATGATATATAATACTGTATCAAAAATACCCTAAGGTTCTTTTACATATATGCATATATAGGTCTTTAACACACTTACAACTTTGATTGAAGTAACCCATCTGTTTCTTGGAAGAAATGCTTAATTCATACAATGATCAGAATTACCAACCACAATGAAGCAACATGGAAACAAAGAGTTCAAATAAACTTAACCATGTTTATATGGAGTGCACATAAACAGAGAAATTATATTTTTGCAATGTCTAAGGAAAGTCAGAAAAATCTTTATGTATGGTATTTCTCACAATTATCTTCACTGTCATATGAAACATTCATTTTCTGTTCATATTATGTCTAAATCACAAAATATAGTATCTCCACTATATTTCTTGTAAAAAGAAAAGTACTTTACTAAATGTCTTAGGGGAAGCAAATTTCTCTTTTTGTAGCAAGGTTTTAATTTGAATAAGACACAGAGATCAGGGTAAGAATTGAGTCATCTGCTTCTCTGATCCTTCTTTGTGGTTAGAGGCTCTGATAATTATCAAGAATAAAAAATCCTCATCAAAGGAACAGATGAGAGTTTCACAAAAGTTGAAAGGGTTTGTTAGATAGTTCCTGCTAATCACTACAAAGGTTTGTTATAAGATATAAGAAATAAATACTTGGTGCCATTTGTGACATATTAAGAGCTCTTCATTATTTCTACATCTTAAAATATACAATATTTACTTTAGATCATGAAAATAAAACCTACATATGGAAAATATATACACTTCATCCTTCTGGTTGGAATGAGAGGTTTTTTAACTTGCTATCCATGTGTGGAAACACACTGGATATCCTGACGTATGATCACCAACTCTGCCTTTCCTCTCTTTATGTGCAAACAGACTTTGTTTTGGTTTCTAGCTAAAGGGGCTCATTATAAAGAATAATTTTCCTGTAAATCTCTGTGTCATCAGAATAGTCATGAAACTCTACATTTATCATTGTAGTTTACAAGCTAATTTGCCTACTGTTGTTTTCTACCCTTGTTTTGGGTATTGAATTTACGTACTCTTGTAACACTATTTACTTAAACTGCTTACAATTTCTTCACTTCATCAAACAATACAATAGCTACTGATTTCTCAAACTGGGGACATTTTATTAATCCTAAAATGATTCAAGAATATTTTCATCTATTGCGTGTCCTGTTTATTAAAATGAAATTCAGGAAAAATTAGACTCCAGAAATTCACTGCATACCTCAGTGTTCTTAGTTGCAAACAACAGAATCTACTCTGAATAGGTTAAGCATAAAGGAAACTTATTGAAACATCTTAAGGAGCTCACAAAACTTCCAAGAAGGCCAGAAAGCCAGACTCACAAGCTACAGCATTTAGAAAATACTCAGCCTACTGAATTAATTCCTTTGGCAAAAACACAATTGCCTGTGCACTTTGCTAAGACACTGCAGCTTTTACAGATGCCACAGTTTTTACACAAAATACTAAAACTAGATTTCAGATTCTCTGCTGCTGGCCCCAGGAACTAACTAAATGTTCTGCTAACCGAAAGAAGCATGTTCAGTCGGCTTGCTTCTCTCACTTTGGACACCTCTAAATCCAAATCTCCTGCAAATACATTGATTATTCACGCTACAGTCATATATTTATGCCCTGGCAGCAAGACAGGCTAAGAGAATAACCTTTATTTTCTACTTTGGGGAGGTATTCAAAATCTGTTTTCTTAGATTCTATAGTTTTCTGCTTGGCATCCATTAATTACAGGGCCAAGCTAACTGCTAAGGTTGTTTACATCTGTTCTATTATCTAGTTTTAGCAGTAATATGAAAATCATATTACAAATTATCCAACAAATTCCAACTCCATACCCCAACCTGCTTCCTGTATTTAACTCTCACATACTAAGCCAATATCACCTCTGCCTACAATCAGCCTAAATCACCTAGAGCCAAGCACCAGAAAACTAAAGGCCCTACAACCCAGAGCCCATTGGCATTATTCAAACTAGCCAATCCTAAGCTATTTCTCTTCCCCTGCCTTGACTTTCCCATGAAAAACACAATAAACACTCTGGGCCATGCTGTCCCTTCACTCATGCTCCTGCCTCCTGACCAACCTGGTGCTTCCCCATGTGGTTCTGTGTGGCATGACATGTCCCCTTCTCCTGGGAAATGTAAGTAATTAATTTTTCTTTCAAAGGCAGTTGTCTCCATATTTGACACTGTTTTATACTTGATTAAAACAAAATACAGGGTACAAATTTTAGAACAGGAGGGCAAGATGTATAACCTGAGGAACTCTCCAAATATAAGATGAATATTCCAAATGTTGTATAGCTACAAACGTGAAAAATGACCAATATATCTACTAGGTAAATGAGATACTTTTACTAGTGGAAACTGTTTCGATTAATTTAATTTAGTGGGACAAATTGTATACAAATTCTGATTTAGCAGACTTCCCTGAGGAAACCATCATTAATCTATAGAATTAACTCTTGAGTGTGAAGATGACCTTGGAGCTGGGAAGCCAACTAAAAACCTATTAAGGAATTAACAAGAAATGTTAACTTTACTGTTAATAAAACAAGTTTTAGGGGGGCGCACCCAAGATGGCCGAACAGGAACAGCTCCAGCCTCCAGCTCCCAGCGTGAGCAACACAGAAGACGGGTGATTTCTGCACTTTCAACTGAGGTACAAGGTTCATCTCACTGGGGCGTGTCAGACAGTTGGCGCCGCTCCGGGAGTGCAGTCCAACCAGCAAGAGCTGAAGCAGGGCGAGGCATCGCCTCACCTGGTAAGCGCAAGGGGGAAGGGAATTCCTTTTCCTGGCCAAGGGAAATTGAGACACACAACACCTGGAAAATCAGGTAACTCCCACCCTAATACTGTGCTTTACCAAAGGTCTTAGCAAATGGCACACTAGGAGATTATATCCCACACCTGGCCCAGAGGGTCCCAGTCCCATGGAGGTACAAGAAGGAGTTGGTACCATTCCTTCTGAAACTATTCCAATCAATAGAAAAAGAGGGAATCCTCCCTAACTCATTTTATGAGGCCAACATCATCCTGA